>NC_044034.1:249745883-250064140 GCF_901765095.1 Microcaecilia unicolor
TGAGCTAGCAGTTTCACACCAAGGGCAACTCGGATGCCCGCCAGAAGGAAAGTATCCTGCAGACAAACTGGAGCAGAAAGGAGGGATCCACGGGAACGAGAGAACCAGAACCTCTCTAAGGAAGGGAGGAAACACTGCTGCCAAAAAACAGCAGAGGCATCTCAAGGAAGATGTCTGAAACAGCAGAGACCAGACGGTCTGAAAAATAACTGACCAACGGCCGTGTAAGGCTAAGAGGAAAGAAAAAGTAGCCCTGGGTTTAAAAGACCAAGCATGCAGCCAAACGGTGCCAGCGACTTCCCCCACTCTGGAAACGGCAGACTAAGACCACCAAACCGCAAAGGTACAAATTCCAGCAACGGGGCCGCTATCTGAACCAGTCGCCGTCTAGGACCGTGAAGAGGAGAAAAACAACTGGGTTTTGTGATCCAGACATGAGCCGTGCCCCACAAAAAAAAATGAAGCAACTGGTACCAGCTCGGAAGGGTCCAAGATCAAAATCAGACGCCGGCCAGCAAAACCCAAAGAAACTTTGCAAGCAGCCCACTAGAATACGTTGCCAAAGGTGGGAAAGAGCGAAAACACCGCAAGGGAACAAAATGGCCCAACAAAACCTTAGAGAGTAGAGAAGCGAAGCCCAACGCAAGGACAGCGCCCGAAAACAAAGGAGGCCCCGAGAAGAAGGAACTAAAAATTAAATCAGGTAACAGGCAAGAGAAAGAAGGAAAAATACAGTTTCTTCTTCTTCTTTTCTTTTTTAAACAACCTTCTTCAATAGTGACAGGAATAAATAAAGGTTTACCTCAGAGGCAGAAAATGAGGGGAAAACAGTTTTTTTTTTTAAAAACAACCTTCTTCACTAGTGACAGGAATAAATAAAGGCTTACCTCATAGGCAGAAATTCAGATATGCCTATCACCACAGAAGAGAACCTCCCCCGCCCCCCCCACAGGGGAGACAAGTTACTCCATGCCACAATCAACCATTACCCTGCTAGATGTCACGACTGTGGCTGTGACCCCTCCCAGACTTACCTTATTTCTGGTGGTCAGCTTCTTAGCTGGCTTCTGTTTCTTTTGTCTGTCCTTTCTGAGTTAGCTCTGTCTCTCTGTGCTGGCTGCTTCCAGCAGCATGACTCTAATTGCTTCACTATACTGCACCTGTGTGTGTTGCCTGACAGAGGGTTAGCTCTGTCTCCCTGTGCTGGCTGCTTCCAGCAGCATGACTCTAATTGCTTCTGTGTGGGTTAAGCCTCTCTGTGTTTCAGTATGCTGGCTGTCTGTGTCTGTTAGTTGTGACATCATCAAGCAGAGCCTTGATAAGGAAGTGGTGTTCTTCCTTTCAGGGCCTTTGCAACGTTTGCGTCTTGCTTTAGGTCCAGGTTAGTGTTAGTGCGGTGTGCACTTTTGACTTGTGTTTAGCTTCCCTGCTTTTCCCTTGTGGCTTTCCCTTTTGGTGCTGTTAGAAGCACTTCTGGTAGTGGAGTGCTTAGGAGCACCTTTGGTAGTTTAGTGCTGTATAGCACTGCTGTAGTTTGGTGCTTAGGAGCACTACTACTAATATTTAGCATTTCTATAGCGCTACAAGGCATATGTAGCGCTGCACAAACATAGAAGAAAGACAGTCCCTGCTCAAAGAGCTTACAATCTAATAGACAAAAAATAAATAAAGTAAGCAAATCAAATCAATTAATGTGGACGGGAAGGAAGAGAGGAGGGTAGGTGGAGGCGAGTGGTTACAAGTGGTTACGAGTCAAAAGCAATGTTAAAGAGGTGGGCTTTCAGTCTAGATTTAAAGGTTGCCAAGGATGGGGCAAGACGTAGGGGCTCAGGAAGTTTATTCCAGGCGTAGGGTGCAGCGAGACAGAAGGCGCGAAGTCTGGAGTTGGCAGTAGTGGAGAAGGGAACAGATAAGAAGGATTTATCCATGGAGCGGAGTGCACGGGAAGAGGTGTAGGGAAGGACGAGTGTGGAGAGATACTGGGAGCAGCAGAGTGAATACATTTATAGGTTAGTAGAAGAAGTTTGAACAGGATGCGAAAACGGATAGGGAGCCAGTGAAGGGTCTTGAGGAGAGGGGTAGTATGAGTAAAGCGACCCTGGCGGAAGATGAGACGGGCAGCAGAGTTTTGAACCGACTGGAGAGGGGAGAGGTGACTAAGTGGGAGGCCAGCAAGAAGCAGATTGCAGTAGTCTAAACGAGAGGTGACAAGGGTGTGGATGAGGGTTTTGGTAGAGTGCTCGGAAAGAAAGGGGCGGATTTTACGGATGTTGTAAAGAAAGAAACGAAAGGTCTTGGCAATCTGCTGGATATGAGCAGAGAAGGAGAGAGAAGAGTCAAAGATGACCCCAAGGTTTCGAGCTGAGGAGACAGGGAGAATGAGAGAGCCATCAACAGAAATAGAAAACGGGGGGAGCGGGGAGGTGGGTTTGGGGGGGAAAATGAGAAGCTCGGTTTTGGTCATATTTAATTTTAGGTGGCGTTGAGACATCCAGACAGCGATGTCAGACAAGCACGCTGAAACTTTGGTTTGGATGCAAGGTGAGATATCAGGGGTAGAAAGGTAGATTTGGGAGTCATCAGCATAGAGATGGTAGGAAAAGCCATGGGATGAGATTAATGAGGCAAGGGAAGAAGTGTAGATAGAAAAGAGGAGGGGACCAAGAACAGAACCCTGAGGTACGCCGACAGGCAGAGGGATAGAAGTAGAAGAGGATCCACCAGAGTGAACACTAAAGGTGCGGAGGGAGAGGTAGGAAGAGAACCAGGAAAGGACAGAGCCCTGGAATCCAAGTGAGGACAGGGTATCGAGAAGTATGCTGTGATCAACAGTGTCAAACGCAGCGGAAAGATCAAGAAGAATGAGGATGGAATATTGACCTCTGGATTTAGCCAGTAATAGGTCATTGGAGACTTTAGTAAGCGCAGTTTCGGTTGAGTGGAGAGGGCGAAAACCAGATTGTAGTGGGTCAAGAATAGCATATGAGGAGAGAAAATCAAGGCAGCGGCGGTGAACAGCATGCTCAAGTAATTTGGAGAGAAAAGGAAGGAGGGAGATGGGTCGGTAATTAGAGGGACAAGTAGGGTCGAGTGAAGGCTTCTTAAGGAGAGGTGTGACCACAGCATGTTTAAAGGCAGCAGGGACAGTCGCAGTGGAAGTGAGAGGTTGAGAATGTGACAGATAAAAGGAATAAGAGTAGGAGAGATGGCATTAAGAAGGTGGGTGGGAATGGGATCAGAGGAACAGGTGGTACATTTTGAGGAAGAAAGGAGAAGTGTAGTTTCCTCAATAGTAACTTCAGGAAAGGAGGAAGGGAATGAGGGGAAGGAGAGAGAGGGGAACGGACTAGTGGAGGGAGAGCTGGTGAGGTAGAGAAAGCAAGGTTTATCTTTTGAACCTTGTTGTGAAAGAATTCAGCAAGGGTCTGAGGAGATAATGAAGGGGGAGTTGGGGGAGGGGGCACCTTGAGGAGAGAGTTCAATGTGGTGAAGAGAAGTCGAGGATTAGAGCCAAGAGAGTTGGTCAGTTGGATATAATAATCCTGTTTGGCACGTAAAAGAGCAGATTGGAAGGAGGTCAGCATGAACTTAAAGTGTAAGAAATCAGCAAGGGCCCGAGATTTCCACCAGAGGCGTTCGGCGGAGCGGGTACAGGAACGTAGGTAGCGGATATTAGAAGTCAGCCAAGGTTGGGGTTTTGTACGCCTTACAGGGCGGGTCATCAAAGGTGCAAGAGTGTCTAAGGCAGAGGATAGAGTATTGTTGTAAGGAGCACCTGTGTTAGTTTATGTGTTTGGCTTCCCTGCTTTCTCCCTGTGGCTCCACTGTTTTCCCCTGGTTAGTTTAGTGCGGTGGAGCACTGCTGTAGCTTGGTGCTTAGGAGCACCTGTGTTAGTCTATGTGTTTAGCTTCCCTGCTTTCCCTTTTAGTGCTAGGAACACTTCTGTTGTTTAGTGCTTAGGAGCACTTCTGGTAGGTTGGTGCTTGGGAGCACCTTTATTAGTTTAGTGCTTAGGAGCACTTCTGTTGGTTTACTGTTAAGAGCACTTCTGTTGGTTTACTGTTAGGAGCACTTCTGTTGGCTTACTGTTAGGAGCACTTCTGTTGGCTTACTGTTAGGAGCACTTCTGTTGGCTTACTGTTAGGAGCACTTCTGTTAGTGTAGCGCTTAGGAACACCCCTGTTAGTTTGGTGCGTAGGAGCACTTCTGTTAGTTCAGTACTTAGGAGCATTCCTGTTTCAAGCTTGTTCTAGTTGCCTGGGTCCCTGTGTTATCCTGTATCCGGTAAGTCCTGCTGGCCGCTCAAACCCAGGGGCTCAACTCCTGGGGGGTCAGTGGCTAACTGCAGGTGAAGCTGTGCGGACCAGTCCGGGGTACTCCAGTCCAGTGTGTTCCAGTCGTTCCAGTCCGGTGTGTTCCAGTCCAGTGCTGACCAGTCCGGTGTACTCCAGTCCAGAGTGTTCCGGTCCTGTGTGCTCCAGTCCGGTGTGTTCCAGTCCAGTACGAACCAGTCCGGTGTACTCCAGTCCAGTGTGTTCCAGCCCAGTGCGGACCAGTCCGGTGTCCTCCAGTCCATGTGTTCCAGCTCGATGGGCGGTGCCTGCAGTCCTTGCCTGTGCCGGTGTGCTAGCCCAATGTTGGTTGGTGGGTTTTGCCTGCTGCTGTCACTCCTCGTCAGCAGCCCAAGGGCTCATGTTTGCTCCAGAGCCCGTCCCTGCGGGCTCTGAACCTGGGAACCTGACACTAGAAAGACAGCCAGGGGAGGTAGGGGAGGGGAGGGAACCAGGGCCACTGGATATCACCTTAGCTGGCAGATGAGGAACTCAGGACCACTGAGTATCATCTAAAACTAGCCCCAACATGGCTACCAGCACACCCCTGGCTCCACTGTCACCAGAAGAATCTGGGACACGAGCTACCAGCCAACAATCCAGGGCAGCTGCACGATCCATCCACCATCCGCTAGGAAACAGAGAAAATACTGAACATTCCAGGCTGCACAATACCCTTAAGGGGCGGTTTACTTGGAACTATTTTCTCTGTCTCCTTCCGCTGGTAGATGGACACAACCCATTAGTCTGGACTGATCTGGCATAGATGACAAGGACATTTTTATTTTAATTTTTAGGAATTTATTATAACACATCTTTACATATTGCCAACAGAAAATATTTGTAAGGAAATATAAGAAAATGCAAACACCGAGAAAACCAAACTTTTGCTATTGGACAATAAACCAAATCCTTTAATTGACCACATCCTTATTGATCAGACTAGATATGTGGTCTCGCCAGTAATTAAGATCCTAAAGGGCCCCTTTACAAAGGTGAGCCAAAAAGTGGCATGCAGTAGTGTGGGCATGTGTTTTGTATGTGTGCTGGACCATTTCTCCACTGTGTTTGGAAAAAAAATATTTTCTACCGTGGGTTTTCAGAATGTGACAAACTCGGAATTACCACCAGGTGCACACGCCAGCTGGGCAGTAATGCCAATTTGACGTGCGCTGCACATGCATAGGCCCTTACATGCCTTTGTAAAAGGACCCTTAAGTGTACAACTTGAGCAACCTTTATCTTTCACTGCTCAAGTTAATGCTTTAGTAAAAAGCTCTTTTTTTCCCGATGAGAAAGCTAAGATGAATCAGAAAATATGTTAGTTTAGAACAATTTATATTTATAGTTCAGTCTCTACTATTTTCAAAGCTAGATTATTGAAATCTTAGCTATATTGGTCTTTCTAAATAGTTGATGCAAAAACTGCAGGCGATTCAGAATACCATTTTCTAATTAAATTTTCCTTAACTGGCCACCTGAAACAAATGGCACCTGCCAGAGTTTGGAAGGAGATCTGAGACAAAAAAAGCTGACCGTTGAGAATTTCCTAGAGGCTTTGGACTATCCACATGTGGATGAAAAGATAACTACAGTGTCAGAAGAGGTTGACATTTGGAATACATACTTAGTCAAGACCTTAGAGAAAATGGCACCACTAAAAAAGGTTTTATGCCCCACTAACAAACGCTCACCTTGGTTTTATCCAGAACTTCAGATCCTTAAATGCAAAGGATGGAAACTGGAAAGGAGATGGCGTAAATCTTGCCTGGATGAAGACTGGCTAAACTGTAGGAAGCACACAACTAAGTATCGCCAAGCTTTAACAGTAACCAAAAAACAATATTTCTCTGAATGTACTGTACAGGCTGCCAATTCAACCACGCAGTTGGTCAGTATAGTAAACATCCTACTGCACCCGCCACAACAGAACCAGTATGCCCAGTCTAAACTGAACTGCATTCTTTGCCAACAAAATCAAAAGTCTCTGCCAGGACTTACAAGTAATTCTACCCAGACTCCAATCAGTTAACAAGGAGTGCACAAATTTGCCCCCTCCTGACAGAGACAAATGGGACACTTTTAACTCAATGACAGAGAAGAGCCTGACAAAATCATAAGAGACCTCGACCAACTACCTGATCCCTTGACCCCTGTCCATCAAAGATAGTACGGGCCTCATTGAAGGCGCCACAAAAATTGTGAACTCCTCGCTTTCTAATGGGCAACTACCAACAACATTAAAAAAGGGTAGTAGTTCACCCTTTGCTTAAGAAAAACAACCTTGACCAGAACAAACTTGAAAGTTATCGGCTAGTATCCAACATCCCATTTCTAGGGAAACTTATAGAACAGTCTGTGTAATGACTGGCTAGAAGAGAGAAACTGGCTAGATCTATGACAATCTGGATTCAGACACAGTTATGGAACAGAATCAGTCCTCGTATCCCTACTAGATGCCCGTCACAGAAATCAAGACAGGGGATTTGCCTCAGTACTGCTAGATTTCTCAGCAGCTTTTGACACTGTGGATCATGATATCATGCTAGCATGACTGACAGAAACAGGTATCAATAGAACAGTACTTGCTTGATTCAGATCCTATTTATCAGACAGGCAACAATCCATAATTTTTGGCAGCAACTCATCGCCACCATGGGCAATGACCTGTGGGGTACAACAAGAATCAATACTGCCACATTTATTATTATTTATTGCATTTGTACCCCACATTATCCCACCTATTTGCAGGCTCAATGTGGCTTACAGCGTGTTGCTATGACATAGTCATGGCAGGATCTTGGATACAATCGGTGATAAGCAGAGATTAAATGAGAAATTAGAGAAGAAGGTGGTAGATAGGGTAGTGTTGGAGGTGTATTTTGGTATTGGGGAGGGTTGGTGTGGTGATGTTGTGTCGTTAAGGGTTCTCTTTGTAGGCTTTGTTGAAGAGATGCGTCTTCAAGGATATGCGAAAGTTACTTAGATCATCAATGGTTTTCAGGGCTGTGGGAGTGCGTTCCATATCTGTGTTCTCCTATACGAAAAGGATGTGGCATATGCCTGCTTGTATTTAAGTCCTTTACAGCTGGGGAAGTGCAAGTTGAGGAATTTACAGGCTGATCTTTTGGCGTTTCTGAGAGGTAGGTCCACTAGGTTTAGCATGTATAGTGGAGCATCTGCATGGATAATTTTGTGTACAGTCATGCAGATCTTGAACTCAATGCGTTCCTTGAGTGGGAGCCAGTGAAGTTTCTCTCTTAAAGGTTTCGCACTTTCATACTTGGTTTTTCCAAATATGAGTCTGGCAGCTGTATTCTGGGCTGTTTGGAGTTTTTAAATATTCTGTTCTTTACAGCCAGCGTACAATGTGTTACAGTAGTCCAGATGACTTATTACCATTGACTGTATCAGGGCACGGAAGATGTTTCTCGGGAAGTAAGGTTTTACTCTTTTGAGTTTCCACATTGAGTAGAACATCTTTTTCATCGTGTTCTTCATGTGGGTATCGAGTGTGAGGTTTCGGTCAATAGTGACTGTTCAATATCTAGCTCGAGCCACTAGCCAAGATGATTCGGTCAATGGACACTCAGTTCTATATCTATGTGAATGATGTGCAGCTACTCATACCCATTGAACCTGACTTACTTCTGATTACCCGTCTAACACCAATGGGCTAAATACAACAAACGTTGCCTGAACCCAAGTAAAACCAAGCTTCTCTGGGTCTCTAACACAAGTGGATATATACCTGACATCAAAATCTCTTTTGGGAAGTACGAACTCCCCCTCCTTGGAATACAGTTAGATTCAACACTTACTCTGATTACCCAAATCCAAGCGCCCCTCAAGAGCTGCTTCTACTATTTGTGACAGCTACACTGCCTCTCTCCTTACATTGAGAAGGTAAATCTTATCCCCGCTGTGCATGCCATGATAACATCAAGACTGGATTACTGTAATGTACTCAATAACGGTCTGACTACAAAGGGCCTGCACCAGTTCCAATTGACTCAGAATGCTGCAGCAAGGCCAATAGACGGTTGCAAGCGACATGACCTAATTACTCCATTTTTGCAAAAATTTCACTAGCTACCAGTACAATACAGGGCTAAATTAAAACTCTATGTCTGATTTTCAAGGCCCTCAAAGGAAATGGCCTCAAGTACCTGAAGAATAGGATGATCCTCTACACACCTCCAAGGACAATAAGGTCCTCCCAAGGACTATCACTAACCACATCCTGTCCAAAAGACATTACACGATGTGATACCCACAAGCAAGCCTTTTCCGGTGTAGCCCCCATGCTCTGTAATGTACTCCCTGAAAAACTCCGCTTAACACAAGACTATCTCTACTTCGGGAAGCAGGTGAAAGCTTGGCTCTTCAACCAGGTCTTTAATGGAAGATGTAACTAACTTGTTAGTCTCACTCACACACACAAGGAGTGACATGGGCTGCACATACTGCAGCAGGACATGTTTATCCACTCCTACCCTAACTGAGATAATATTTAACCATCTCTCTGGCCTCATGTACACCTTTCTTTAAATTTGTCACCTTATTTTCTAACTCCTCTTACTCTCGTACCTATCTATATGTTAACCATCTCTCTGACCTCATGTGCAACTTTTTAAAAATTAGTCACCTTACTTTCCAACTCCTCTTACTCTCTTACTTATCTATATGTTCCATCTTTGCCTATATATAAATCATTTTTATTCAAACAAGCAAACCCAAGTATACTATTACATCAAATGACTACACAAATATCACTTTACATTATATTGTAAAACTAATCCCCCCATTGTTACCCACTACACCCTTCCATTCCCATCCCTCCCCCCCCCCCCCCCCCCCCCCCCCCACACACACACACATCTAACCTCAGCTTTAAAGTCTACAAATTCAGCAAATGGCTCCAGGCTGCAGGTGTTAAAGTGTTCCAGAAGGGGCTCCGTTGAAAACGTTCTCCAGCTTTGGAATTAAAATCTGTAATTCCCACCCACTCAAGATGCACTAGGTATATTATGCCACACCACTGTTGTAACAAAGGATACTTATATGTCAGCCACTCTGCCAGAATGACCTGCTTTGATACTATAATGGCCCTAGAGACAAAGGATGCAAATCCACGTGGCATCGGGCGTCCCAACCTAGGCTGTCCAAACAAAAGTGCAGGGTTATAGTTTTTATTTATTTGCTGCATTTGTACCCCACATTTTTCCACCTATTTGCAGGCTCAATGTGGCTTACACTATGTTGCAAAAGGTATAATCATAAACAGAGTAAGAGGTATGGTCTAATTTAACATATTACTGTGTAAGAAATTAGGTAGATAGGTCAGTAGAATTACTTACATAACACAAAATAAAACAGGTAAGATATAATTACCAATAGTGATAATGTGATTAACATAATCAAATTAGAAGGGATCAGTATTAATTGGTTTAGATGTAGAATGGAATCAAGTCATTAAGGAGGATTTTTATTGTAAGTCTCTTCGAACAGGTGCGTCTTCAATAACTTTCGGAAGGTTGTCAAGTCATGCGTTGTTTTTATAGTATTCGGTAGTTTATTCCATGATTTTGTGCAGAGGTATGTGAAGGTAGATGCGTGTAGTGATTTGTATTTGCAACAATTACTCGTTTACTGCACTTGGGACAGAACAAGAACATTCTGACTTTATTTTCCAGTCAACCTGGCCCAAAGACCCGAGGAGAGTGTATAAGAACCCCTTCACTGAAGGTGTTATCAGCTAGTTGGCTAGAGAGTTGTTATCTGACGGAACCTAGGTAACAGCCAGTGATGATTCCAGGTTGGCGGCCACCCGGGGCGGATCGCCGATGCGCACCCCCCCCCCCTGGGTGCAGCACAACCCCCCCCCCCCCCCGCGCATTTTTAGGAAGTAACCTGTTCCGGAGCAGAGGGAGCAGGGAACCAGCGGAGCTGACAGGCGCGCGGCTGCTCTCTGCACCCCCCCAGCAGCATGCACCCGGGGTGGACCGCCCCCACCACCCCACCCTTGGTACGCCGCTGATAACAGCCATCAGCTGGCTCCGAGCCTGCCACAGGATGAAGGCTTGTTAAGCTGTGGCATCCCTCTCCTGCTTGTTCTTGCCTGGCTGGGAAGAGCCACCTGCTTTCAGAGTGCCTGGAGTTTCGGATCCTGGACCATCATCAACTCCTGACTCCTGGGTATCCAGTGACATGATTGAGCATCTGCCAGGTTGAACTGCTATCTCCTATGTGCCTGGTAATGCTTGGTTGTTAGGTATCCTATATTTCAGGATTAGGTTAGTGTGCGCTATCTTAGTTCCCTGGACAGGTACTTAACGTACTGTACCATCATTTTGGATGATTTTGCATAATTTAGAGTCTGTAAAAACATTTGCCAGTTCTGTATAATAAACAGCTTTCCTATTTTTATATTAACATCTGACATTGCGTCTATTACTCTCATTATAAGTGTAAGCTATCTATAATTTAGGAATGTTCTGAATTTCGGAATGCGAGTGAGAAGTTTGTGGTAATCCAGAGTGCTAAGATAAAATTTACTTCTCAATATTTGCCAACCCTCTCCTGAGGTATGGTATTATGTGATTTGTCCCCACAGATGGCCACGATTACTAAGCTCACTAAGGGGGAAGCTAATAAGCCCATCAGCAGCTGACCCTCAGCTGCAGTAATCACCAGCCAAGTAAGGTTGCTGTTCAAGGACAAACCAGCAGAACAAGTCTGGCTACCCGGAAAATCCGGACCGGACTCACTGAAGTCTGGAACATGGAAGACAGCAGAAAACAGTCCATAGCAGCCACCAGTTCTGGCCACCAGAGAGCAAGGAGAGCACCCACATGGAAAGCAGTGACAACTACTGCTAACCAAAAAGTACCTGAACTGGGGCTAAGTATCAAATGATCTGTAAAAAGAAAAGTGTTCAAACCTGAATGAATTTTCTAGAAGAAGAGAATTCCAAAGAGAAGGGGCCATGACGCTAAAAATACAGGTTCTAACAAAATCGTAACATATATGTCGAAGTGAAGGAATGAGAAGCAGGTTTTGCACAGGAAGATATGGAATCAACAAACAAAAGAGACAGGGAGGTAAACCAAAATGGTGGACTTTATATACTAACATCAGTAACTTGAAAGTGATTCTATGGGTCAAAGGTAACCAATGTTCTTCTCTCAATAATGGTGTAATGTGGTCAAATTTGACCGAGACAGCAGTTTGATAGCCTAATTCTGGACTCGCCGAAGACTGTGAAGATCAGTATGATGTATGCCCTGCAATAGACTATTGCAGTAATCTAGGTTAGAAATGACCAGTGAGTATAATATACTGAATATTTACAGGGAAATTTTACAAGAAAATAGGCCCCCAACTGAAGGACCCTAGGTCTTAGTAACAAAAATTGTCATTTTCTCTTCTGTGTGGTCCAAGCCACATCAGGAAATACCTATATCTGGAGACCCAAAAAATGCCATTTCCTATACCTAAAATGAAGTTTCAAGACAACTCTTTCCACTTTCCATGCAAATAAAGCTATCAAAGTAACCAATGACAGTTGACCAAATTGAGATGGAGTACAAGATAGATTTAAACTATCTTTCAAATATCAGATTCAAATGATTGATCTACAACAGTGTCAAAAGAGACAGACAGTGGGATAGAACAGGACCTAGTTACAAAAGGCAAGGAGTATACTAGCACTTCAAAAAATTTCCACCATATATTTAACATATTTTTTGCAGTCAGTCCAGTTCTAGGAAGATTAATAAAACAATGATTTTTCAACCTGGACATAGTTTCCATGGCTTCCAATTTCTTTTGGGTTGCCTAATTAAAGATATTTTGATTTTGAGCAATTTACAAAGCTTTGGGGGATAGGTAACATCAAGTTATAAATAGCATGCAATGTAATGTTTTTATATTGGCTAAACAATTGCCAACATACATGATAGACTATGAAATTTCACCTAGGGCTTGATTGACTAAGCTTTGTTTTTATAGAATAGGAAAAGTTCTTAGTAAATCAGTTTCTAAAGGCCTCTTTTATCAAGTTGTCCTAGCAGTTCCCGTGAGGCAATGCTGACAGAGCTATTCAAAGTGAATGAGATTTGTCAGCATGATCACTCCAGAAGCTGCTAGCACGGTTTGATAAAATAGGTCCTAAATCTTAGTTCCTAAGAACTTACCTGAATAGATGGCACTGCTTTTACTACTTCTGATTCATCCTAGAAAAAAACCAAAGTTAATAAACATGCTGATATATCTAAACATTAAATATCGAGAAATTCTCCATGGCTTTATTTAATAGGCACTAAGTAACATGAGATATTAAGTTATGTGTGTATGTGCTAGAAAGCACTCTTGAGTCTATTTCAGTATTAGGACACTAAAAGGCTAAACCATTGCTTTTGTTCAATCCAATCCAATATTTCATTTTACTCCCTTGTGCAAAACAGCTAATTTAAACCTGGCTTCTAGTCATCATTAAAAAGCTGTAGACATTGAACAAATTGTTGAGCAAAGTCCTATTTCTGTTATGACAGTAACTGCTACCACAGGTGTACTGCTGCCAGGACATGCAGGGACAGAGTCCTGTTTTTTTTTAAGAAGACAGATCTCTGCCAGGCAGGGCAGTGCAGGAAAGAGCTTTCTTCACGCAGATGATTCAAATAAGAAGACAGAAAGGACATGAAACAGGGACAGCAGATGAGGCAGTTCACCACATGATTGATTTAATGAAGAGAGGGAAAGAATGCAGAACATGGAAGGGAAGGCTTAACACACTGACTGTACAGTGTGTCTCTTGGGTCCCTGCAGCATAGTCAAGGACAGAGGAAGTGAAAAAAGTAAATAGAGAAAATTGTGAATGAAAACATTTCCTCAAGATCTAGACTGGATTCTTTCTCTACCCTACCTGGATCTACTGCTGGGGACTGAAACTAGGACCTTCTGCATGTAAAGTATATGATTTTCTACTGAGCTACATCCTTTCCCATGATCTCCGATCCTGCAGCCATATTCCAGCCAGCATTCCAGAAGTAACAGGTCTTCAGAGTCATTGTCAAGGTCCTATTGATTATGTTAATCCAGTGCATTAGATCAACATGATCTTTGGCAAATGGACACTCATACAATTTCTGCTCTCTGCCTTAGTGCTAAGATGATCTGACCTGGGTTGGAGACATTTGCAGTCTCTCTCAGATCTGCCAAATACCAATTGCTGCCACTTACACCTTTCAGTGTTTGCTTTCGCACTTGTAATTTGTCACATTCTCTCATCTCTGAATTATTAGGCTCTGCTGTCAGATTCAATATACTAGTTCATCTATGACTATTTTTTCAGTGTATCACATCAACATGTCTGCACGTCTATGTCAACCTCTTACCCAGGGTCAGGTTAAGGCATAGGACAATAGACAGCTGCCTAGGGCCCTGTCACATGTGCTCAGGACTCGGAGGCAAGAAGGAAATATTATGTTTTACCTAATAATTTTCTTTCCTTAAGTCCTAACAGACCAATCAGAAACAAATAGATTATACCCATCCACCGGTGGAAGGAGAAAGAGAACAAAATAGTCCCACGAGAACTGTCCCTTACGGGAGTAGTGCAGCCATAGAATGTTCAGTATTATGAATAGCCAAGCAGTGTTATTCATTATCATACGGCATGACTATCTTGCAAAGCCAAGTAACTTGCACAACCAAGAAAAATTTGCAGCAAGAAGCAAGGCGACAGGAATTTCACTGGTCCACGAGCTGCATGAGAAGGAGTGCGTCAGAGAAGCCTGAAGGGAAATAATCAGGAAAATCATATGCTATATATGGCCATAAATACAATGAAGAAGGGTTTCTGGACTGGTCTGGTAGCACTAAAGAAAGAAAATTATCAGGTAAGACATAATTTTTCCTTCCTTTTTGTCCATATCAAACCATATCCATCCAGAACAAATGGGATGTAGAAAAGCAGTGTTCCTAAACAGGGGAGGGATGAACACAATGAATAAAAGATAACCTGTAGGGCTGGGAAAATCAGGCACAAATTTGAATTGAATGCATCATGTACAGACTCTGAGAAGAATAATGAGAAAAGCCAAGGAAAAAAGGCTAGACACAGATGAAAGATATAAGAGCCAATAAACTCTACAAGAGTTAAACATCAAGTCAATAGGAAAGAAAGAAGTAGAAGTCAGTAATGGAATTCTCTGAAGACCAAGACAATGAAGAGATGCTAGTAGTTCTCAACCAGGAAGAGGCCCCAAACATGAAGACTTAATACTATAGAACTGGATGGGAAAGCTCCTGTATCAAAAGGTAAAATTATGTATAATCATACCTGATAATTTTCTTTCCATTAATCATAGCTGATCAATCCATAGACTGGTGGGTTGTGTCCATCTACCAGCAGGTGGAGATAGAGAGCAAACTTTTGCCTCCCTATATGTGGTCATGTGCTGCCGGAAACTCCTCAGTATGTCGATATCAAAGCTCCATCCGCAGGACTCAACACTTAGAGAATTACACCCACGAAGGGACACTCTGCCCAGCTCACCACCGCCGAAACGGGGGAGGGGAATTAACCCAGCTCATCCCCACACAAGTGGGGGAGGGGAATCCGTCCAGCTCATCCCCGCGGAGCGGGGGAGGGACACCACACCCGCCGATGCGGGGGGATCTGGCTTATCCTGCAACCGCAACCGCGGGAGGAGCTGACTGACCCTAACACCGCCGAAGCGGGAGGGGTACAAAGCTGCCCTACAGCCGCACGAAGCGGGAGGGAGTGCCGGCAGAATTTATGTCTCAATCCAGCCCCGTAAAACGGAGGGGAGAAGAATGCAGCAGCTCACTGTAACACAAACTCGTCTCAACTCTTGAAGAATCCAAGTGAAAGAAGAACTTGAACACGAAGTCCTCCTGAAGTAACTGAAGGCTAAACTTGAACCTAAAATTCAACCAGAATATAAACAGTACAGATATCTGGGAGGGGCTAAGGATTGATCAGCTATGATTAATGGAAAGAAAATTATCAGGTATGATTATACATAATTTTACCTTCCATATCATCAAGCTGATCAATCCATAGACTGGTGGGATGTACCGAAGCAGTACTCACCCAGGGCGGGACATAGAAATCCCTGACCTCAACACTGAAGCTCCAAACCGGGCCTCCGCCCGTGCAGCCACAGTCAAACGGTAATGCTTGGAGAATGTATGAGCCGAAGCCCAAGTTGCCGCCTTGCATATCTCTTCCAAGGAGACGGATCCGGCCTCTGCCATCGAGGCCGCCTGAGCTCTCGTGGAGTGAGCCTTCAGCTGGATAGGCGGCACCTTCCCCGCGGCCACATAAGCCGCTGCAATGGCTTCCTTGACCCATCTTGCCACTGTAGGCTTAGCAGCCTGCAGACCCTTACGAGGACCTGCAAACAGGACAAACAGATGATCCGATTTCCGGAAATCATTGGTCACTTCCAAGTATCTGATGATGACTCGTCTCACATCCAGATATTTAAGAGCAGAGTACTCCTCTGGGTAGTCCTCCCTACGAAAGGAAGGGAGACAGAGCTGCTGATTCACATGGAAGCGAGAACCAATCTTGGGCAGGAAGGAAGGCACTGTGCGAATAGTCACTCCTGCCTCAGTGAACTGCAGAAAAGGCTCTCGACATGAGAGCGCCTGGAGCTCGGAAACTCTTCTGGCTGAAGTGATAGCCACCAAAAAGACTGCTTTCAACGTCAGGTCTTTCAGAGATGCCCTCGACAAGGGTTCCAAAGGCGGCTTCTGCAATGCTCTTAGCACCAGGTTGAGATTCCACGCAGGCACCACTGAGTGCAGAGGAGGGCGCAGGTGATTAACTCCCTTGAGAAAGCGCACCACATCTGGCTGCGAAGCCAGGGAAACACCCTTCAGGCGGCCCCTGAAGCAAGCCAGAGCCGCTACCTGGACTTTAAGGGAACTGAGCGACAGGCCTTTCTCCAGACCTTCTTGCAGGAACGCCAACACTGAAGAAATTGGAGCAGTGAAGGGAGAAAGTGAGCCTGCTTCACACCATGCTGCAAAGATACGCCAAACCCTGGCGTAAGCAGTAGAAGTAGAGCGCTTCCTCGCTCTCAGCATAGTGGCGATGACCTTGTCTGAGAAGCCCTTCTTCCTCAGACGCTGCCGCTCAATAGCCAGGCCGTAAGACCAAAGGGAGAGGGATCCTCCATCACCACGGGACCCTGATGTAACAGGCCCTGCTCCACTGACAGCCGCAGAGGATCGTCGACTGAGAGCCTGAACAAGTCCGCATACCAGGGACGTCTGGGCCAATCCGGACCCACCAGGATTACCCTGCCGGGATGCTTTGCCACCCGGTCTAGCACCCTGCCCAACATGGGCCAGGGCGGGAACACATAGAGGAGCTCTTGTGTCGGCCACTGTTGGAGAAGAGCATCTACTCCCAGGGATCGAGGGTCCCGTCCTCTGCTGAAAAAGCGCGGCACTTGGCCATTGGCCGATGACGCCATCAGATCTAGGCTCGGCTGGCCCCAGCGCTTCGTGATGTCCAAGAACGCCTGAGCACATAGTTGCCACTCTCC
Organism: Microcaecilia unicolor; assembly: GCF_901765095.1. Classification (NCBI taxonomy): domain Eukaryota; kingdom Metazoa; phylum Chordata; class Amphibia; order Gymnophiona; family Siphonopidae; genus Microcaecilia; species Microcaecilia unicolor. Next base: position 249,762,803 of record NC_044034.1, read on the forward strand.
GGGCTCCAAGGTATGGCGACTGAGAAAGTCCGCCTTGACATTCATGACTCCGGCAATGTGGGCCGCTGAAAGCTGCTCCAGGTTCGCTTCCGCCCACTGGCAAAGACTCATAGCCTCCTTGGCTAGAGGGGCGCTCTTGGTACCTCCCTGGCGGTTGATATAGGCCACAGCCGTGGCATTGTCCGACAGGACCCGTACAGGCTTCAACACCAGTACCGGGATGAACTCCAATAACACCAACCGAATGGCTCTGAGTTCCAGGAGGTTGATAGACCACTTGCCTCTGCAGGAGACTAGAGCCCCTGCGCTGTCCTTCCCAAGCAGTGGGCTCCCCAGCCCATCAAAGAGGCGTCTGTCGTGACGACAATCCACTCCGGGGTCACCAGAGGCAATCCTGCAGACAACTTGTCTGTCTGCGTCCACCAGCTCAGCGCCTTGCGCACTGCTGGGTCCACGGGAAGGCGCACAGCATAATCCTCCGACATCGGAGTCCAGCGCAGCAGCAGAGATAGCTGTAGTGGTCTCATATGAGCCCTGGCTCAGGGCACTACTTCCATCGTGGCCGTCATAGAGCCCAACAGCTGCACGTAGTCCCAAGCCCGAATAGGAGAGGCTACTAGGAACTAGTCCACCTGAGCCTGAAGCTTGACAATCCGATTGTCTGGCAGGAACACTCTGCCCACTTGAGTGTCGAATCGAACTTCCAGATACACCAGGGACTGAGTCGGGCGCAGCTGGCTCTTCTTCCAGTTGATGATCCATCCCAGGGAGCTCAAAAGAGCAATTACCCGGTCCATAGCTTTGCCGCACTCTGCATAAGAGGGGGCTCGGATCAACCAGTCGTCCAGATAAGGATGGACTTGTACTCCTTCCTTTAGCAGGAAGGCCGCTATGACCCCCATTACTTTGGAAAAGGTCCGCGGAGCAGTAGCCAACCCGAAAGGGAGGGCTCTGAACTGGAAGTGTCGTCTCAGGACTGTAAAACGCAGAAAGCGTTGGAGAGGAGGCCAGATGGGAATATGCAGGTACGCTTCCTTGATGTCCAAGGAAGCCAAGAACTCTCCTGCCTTCACTGCCGCTATAACAGAGCGGAGAGTCTCCATGCGAAAGTGCCTCACTTTCCAGGCCCGATTGACCCCTTTGAGGTCGAGGATAGGCCGGACAGAACCTCCTTTCTTTGGAACCACAAAGTAAATGGAGTAACGTCCCTTGCCAATCTGATTTTTTGGCACCGGAACGACCGCACCCAGGCGGATCAGGTTGTCCAAGGTCTGCTGCACTACCACAGCTTGACCGGAGACTTGCAGGGAGAGAGTACAAACCCGTCTCTTAAGGGTTGGCAGAACTCTAGCTTGTAGCCGTCTCTGATGACTTCCAGCACCCACGCGTCTGAAGTTATAGTGGTCCACTCGCCCAGAAACGAGGACAGCCGTCCTCCAATCTGCACTGGGGCGTGGACCAAGGCCCCGTCATTGGGTACGAGACCCTGGGGGAGGACCGGAGGGAGCACCTCCGGGACGGCGGTCTCTGCGAAAGGAATGCTGCTTGGGGGAGAAATTCCTCTTGAAGGAAGAGGGGGCAGAGGAACCCGACTTGCCCGGGCGGTACCGATGGGCTTCCTGCAACCGTCCTCTGGAGGTATCGGGACGAGTACTAACCCGAGCCCTGACCTCTGGTAATTTCTTGCCCTTAGACGTGCCGAGATCGGTCACGATTTTGTCCAGCTCGACCCCAAAGAGCAGCTTGCCTTTAAAAGGCAATCTAGCCAGGCGGGATTTAGAGGCGTGGTCAGCAGACCAATGTTTCAGCCAAAGCCACCGCCGCGCAGAGACTGTCTGAGCCATGCCTTTAGCTGAGGCTCTCCAGACATCATACAGCAAGTCTGCCAAATAGGCTAAGCCCGATTCCAGGGCCGGCCAATCAGCCCTCAAGGAATGATCCGAGGGGGAAGCCCGCTGCACCATAGTCCGGCACGCCCTGGCCACATAGGAGCCGCAAACTGAGGCCTGCAAACTTAAAGCAGCTGCCTCAAAGGACGACCTTAAGGCCGCCTCCAATCTTCTGTCTTGGGCGTCCTTTAGGGCCGTGCCACCTTCCACCGGCAACGCCGTTTTCTTAGTCACCGCAGTGATTAAAGAATCCACGGTAGGCCACAGATAGGCCTCACGTTCACTCACAGCCAAAGGATAGAGGCGGGACATAGCCCTAGCCACTTTAAGGCTCGTTTCCGGGACATCCCATTGAGCCGCAATTAAGGTGTGCATGGCATCATGCACGTGGAAGGTTCTAAGCGGGCGCTTCGTCCCCAGCATAATGGCAGAGCCAACAGGGGCTGAGGGAGAGACGTCCTCCGGAGAGGAAATCTTCAAAGTGTCCATGGCCTGTAACAACAGGTTGGGCAAATCCTCTGGGCTAAAAAGCCGCGCTGCAGAGGGGTCATCCGCTCCAGCCGAGCGGGGATCTATCTCCTCCAAGGAATCCGCAAAGGATCGTTGGGAGACCTCAGACACGCTGCCCTCATCTACATCGGAGGAGACAAAAGTCCTCCAAGGCCTGGAAATCAACCCGAGGGCGTTTACCTCTGGGAACCTCAACCTCTTTATCAGAAGAGGGAGCAGGGGCAGCGTTTTGCATGAGGAAAGCCTGATGCAGCAGCAAAACAAACTCGGGGGAGAAACCCCCCAGACTGTGCACTTCCGCAGCCTGGGCAACAGCCCTAGACGCACTCTCAACCGGCGCTCGCAATAGCGGGGGAGAGACATGCTGCGCATCCAAAATGGCGTCCGGCGCGAAACTCCGTGAAGGAGCCGTGCGGGAAGAACGGCGCTTAACTCTAGCCGCTTTTGTGCCGTCGCCCAAATTAAGGGCGTTCATGGCATTAATGTCTCCAACCTCAAGGGCGGCCCCGAAGAAGCCGTCCGAGCCGCGTGGCCGGCCAAGATGGCGGAGGCGAGGAGCGGGGGATGGGCGTTTATGGCGGGAAAAAACCGCCACGCCGGAGGAACGACCGGGACATTCATCGGTCACTAAACTATCACCCATCAAGGGCGAATCAGGTTGTAAAACCCCCGCATCCCCTCTAGAAGCGCTCCAGCGATCCGGGGAGCGACCCTTTGCGCCCTCGCCCTCCGACGCCATTGCCACGAGGAGAAGAATCGGGGAACCCCCTGCCCGCTATAAAAAGGTAAAATTACCTGCTTGCCGCTCCGAGCTGTAACGAACTGGTGTCCCAGTGAGTAGCTGCAATGAACGTTTAAAGAAACGTCGAATTAAACGCCTTTAAAGACGTTTAAAAATATATATTTTTTTTTTTTTTTTTAAACGGAGCCAGCGGGAGGGGGGAGAAAAGGAGGGACCTGGCACCACCAGGTTTGCACTTGCTCAAAAGAGCCCTCAACCCCAGGCCTCAACAAAACCTAAGGATTAGGCTTGGAGGCCTAGCCAGAGCTGCTGCTGTGTGTGACCACCACCTGCTGAGATAGAGAACATACTGAGGAGTTTCCGGCAGCACATGACCACATATAGGGAGGCAAAAGTTTGCTCTCTATCTCCACCAGTCTATGGATTGATCAGCTTGATGATATGGAAAGGGGGCTGTACCATGGCAGCTAACCTGAATAGACCGATTTAAATCACTTTGCCAGAGAATGACTATGACAGACTTGTAAGGCCATAAAAGAAGCCATCAGAGGCAAGAAAGTCAGAGAACCAGTCACAAGAAATCAGAACAGATTACTGAAGTTGACATTCTGACAAGAACGGAAGAGATTAAAACCAACTGGATGATATCAGGGGAAAATGGCACAAAGAATAGTGTGCCAATAAAGAATGCAACCAGACGCAACTATGTAGTCAGTATCCAAACGGTAGATGTAGTTGCTGAAGGCATTCATGTAGTCATTGAAGGTAGATCCATCATGGTGACTGGTGTAGTAGAGATGCATGCTGATAACATAATATGAAGACCACACGTGTGTCCAATTCAATGACCTTATGAGCGGAAGTCTCAAACTGTGAACATGGCACACAGCAACCAACATGAAGGCATGTTATGTGCGAAGGTACAATAGGCTGTGCTGAAGAAGTCATAGCAAGTGCACGCAAAGCAGTGGCTGATGCAATAGGTGGCATATCAGCAGTCGCTCATGCACGGCAAAGTAAAATTAAGCCACAGTAGGAACACAGTCAGATCCTATTGCATAACACGGAGGGTAAACCTGAAGTTGCCCAAGGAAGCATGCCTGAGGTTGCAAATATGAGGCCAAGCTCAAAGCTGCTAAAATTGAAACCACCACTTTATATATTTGATTTCACATCCTGCTTGCAAATGCTTCCTTCCATGCCCTGGGTAATCATCATGCCTGAGCAACTAATTACATGAAACGGATAAACTGGAAAGAACCTCTGGAGATGGAACATCCAAGGCTCTTCCAAGAAAGATGCAAAGCAGGAATTCTATTACTGCTACAAAGGAACCCAATAAACAGATGCTGCTACAACATGATAACTGCTTCAGTAAACTGAGACTCACAGGCAAAGCCATGTAAGAGGACTAAAAAATCAGAGCACTATGTCTGCAAAGAAAACAGCTTTGTTAGCTAACTAAATTCAGAAATCAGACACTCAATATCTCTTAGTTGTCTGTGAGAGATCTCCCACTGCCCAAGGAGTGAGAAACGAGTCTAAAAGAGATTCAGAATATCGTCCAATGTTGCAGCATATATATCATGAAGCGAAGGAGAATGTTGCAGATAATGTAAAAGAAGATCATGACATAGCTACTAAAGAAAGCTATAGGATAGCACTTCAAATGAGGTTCCGAAAACTAGGTATATAGGAGACCGGAGAAGATAACTGCTCCACTAAACAGAGAAGGGAGCATCAAATATGTCTGTCCCAACTGCATCGTAGAAGTTGTTGTGTGCACTGCAAACTAGTGGAATAACCTGCATAGAATGGATAGAAGCGTGCAATAGATTTGACAGAACCAGCAAACAGGAAAGACGGGAAAAGGCACAGTAGGTTATACAGACCACTACTAATGTTGGATCCCAGAGACTGTATAAGTTCTATAGCAATGGGAGATGCTGCCAGTACATTTTTCAGGATGTCACTGAAGAAGAAACACCGGTTCTATACCTAAGTATAGACAGGTGCTCCTATATAATCTAGGAGGCTAATCTAGGAGGCTGTGACATGCTGGTTGACTCGAACCAGAGTGGCAAATGTGACAGGGAGAGAGGATTGCACCTGTTGCATGTCTAGCAGGGCTCCAATGAATTCCAATTGCTGAACCAGGAACAGATGGGACTTGGGGTAGTTTAAAATGAACCCTATTAGCTCTAGTACCAGAATAGTTCTCTGCATGGACTCCTGAGAACTGTCCTTCGACAAGCTCTTCACCAATCAATTGCCAACGTAGGGAAACACAAGAACTACCAGTCAACGTAGCAACGCTGCGACTATTGCTAGACATTTAGTGAACACCCTGGGAGCTGACATTATGCCAAAATGCAACACGGTACTGAAAGTGAGGTGTCCCCAACTGAAATCAGAGATACCTCCTGTGACCTGAAAGTATCCTTAAGTCCAGAGAACATAGCCACTAATACACTAATAAAACAAATAATACTCACTCAGAAGTGAGATAAAAAAGAAAAGTTTATTCTGGAAACAAGTAAAAAGTAGCTCAAGCAGAGGCTTATAGCAAGTCTGAAATGCAGAAAAGAAATTATTAGACAGACTTCCTTGAGTCCATCCCAGTTCACTGCCCTGGAAACAAGGAAGTCCAACATACATAGATTTCCTTCATTTTTATGCAACTGATTTAGTACATGTTGTACAATAATCTAGAAACTAATTACCATGTTAGCACATCCTAATAACCAATCTTCTACTTTCCTAATCCAGCAGTTATGCCATTCCACCTGACTGTGAGTCACAAAGCCATGGTATCCTCACCCACCTACTAGTAACTTCTCTCCACTATACTTTGTCACAAATTCCAAGACCACCTCCTCATGCTACTTCAGCAGTTTTTTTTATATCACATATTCAAACTATACACCAGCTAACCTTGTGGTTAAGCTAGCAAACTGTTCCCAACTTCCCCTTTTCACTATCCAGATACAATGTGGTTTCAAACTGTATGAAATACAGGAAATCTTGACCCAAGAATTAATAAAAATCTAGATATCTATTAAAGTTATCTTAATTACATTGGACTATTCTATATGCATGTACTTATCTTCTAAAAGCTTGTAACAAAGTTCACACTCAATAAATTCTTAAGCTGTTTTGTACAGTATCTTGCCCTAAACATGACCTTAACAATGGCCATCAAAAATACAGAAGAAAAACAGGGTTTTTTTTTCCATTCTGTGATGCATCTCCCTCCCCAAGATCTTGTATAACTGTCTCTCACCCACACCCATCTGTCTCAATAAAAGGTCCATGTCCCCTTCTCCCATTGCTTGCTCAACAAATCACACTAACAGGCAGATGATCTAAAGCAAACGCCGGCGCTAGAGGCTGTTAGCACCGTACTAGCGCCGGCGTTTGCTATCGCCCCATGATCAGAGCTCTCGAGCGTGTGAAACAACGCGCTCGAGGGCTCTTACCGCAAGTAGCATGCAAATGCATGCTAACCTGGGCTTAACACATTCATCCCCAATGATCAGCGACCAGCGCGCCAAAGATTGGGTTGCTGGCCGCGAAAAACCCTACGCCAGCTCCAAGCTGGCGTTAGGGTTTGCAGATCATTGGGGAGGAATGGTGAGCCATGTCCAGCATGCATTTGCATGCTGGCAGGCCCCCATTCCCCCCAACGATGCAAAGCACCCCCCCCCAATGACAGGGGACTGGCAGTCTGGTGGACCTCCGCTCCCCCCCCCCGAAGAGCCCACCCCCCCCCAGGTTCAGGGAGGGCTGGAGATCCGGTCTCCAGCCCCCCCAAACCCCCAGAAAAAGACTCCCTGGTGGTCCAGTGGCTGCCGGTCAACCTCCCCCCCTCCCAGCGAGCGACAGGGATGGGCGGACCTCCAGCCCACCCCAACTCCCAGAGTTGTCGGCCACCGAATCCCCGGTAAAAATAACCCCGAACCCCCTCCCGGCTCCCCTACCTTAATTGGAGGAGGGACGCAGCCTGCCTCCCTCCTCTACCTTCGACGCCGCAAAATGGCGGCGCCTAGCCCTGCCCAGTGCATCCTGGGATGCGCTGGGCAGGACTACACACCATATAAGGGAGACCATATATGGTGTAGCCCCCACCCAGCGCATCCCAAGATGCACTGGGCAGGGCTGGGCACTGCCATTTTGCGGCGTCGAAGTAAGAGGAGGGAGGCAGGCAGGCTGCGTCCCTCCTCCAACTAAAGAAGGGGGGCCGTGAGGGGGTTCGAGGTTATTTTTACCAGGGATTCGGCGGCAGACAACTCTGGGAGTTGGGGTGGGCTGGAGGTATGTCCACCCCTGTCGCTCACTAGTAGGGCCGGCGGCGGCCACTGGACCACCAAGGAGTCTTTTTCTGGGGGTTTGGGGGGGCTGGAGACCCACCGGATCTCCAGCCCTCCCTGAACCTGGGGGGGGGGGGGTGTGGGATCGTCGGGGAGGGACCGGAGGTCCGCTGGACCTCCAGCCCCCGTTGCTCGGGGCAGGGGTAGTCAGGGCCTGGTGGTCCCATGGACCTCCAGCCCCTGTGTTTGACAGGTTGGGATTTTGACAGCCCAGACCTGTCAAACAAGTGCGGGAGGATTGTGCTGAGCACATGCTCGGCACAATTCGCCCGCACTTCTACCCCATGATCAGAGATAATTGTGCTGCTTAAATTTGCATGCATTATCTCTGATCATCGGTGCGGTAAAGCCCCGCGCTGTTCCAGAGCTATTTTAGAGCGGTTTGGAACAGCGCGGGGCTTTTGATCATGAGGGTGTGGATGCGTAAATATGTTTTTGGGTCCAGTTTAGTTAGAAGGAGTGTGGGTCACATGGGTGTCCTTGAACAATTTCAAAAGGCCACCTTGCAGCCTGATCTAGTTAGCAATGCTTGAAAACTACACACAGAATAATTATGGGGGATGAAATAAATCTTACAGGTAACCTTTGTTTCTTTATTATCCTGTGGGGTGCCCTGAATATACAAACATTAGGGGTCCCGAGCCCCCCATGTTCCCCACACCATACAGAAAGGAGTAGGACTGGAGGAGAAGCTGGTACCACTGGGTGTCACCCTAGCTGGGAGATGAGGGACTTGGGTCCACAGAGTATAATCCTCGCTCAGGCATTTACAGGCAATAAGATGAGCCAAGTAAACCAGCAGTGACCTCCTGCTCAACTGATATTTGGTAAAAACCAGGATAGGACTGACACACAAGCATCAAGCAGGAGCTGCACAATCCATCCACCGTATGCTAGGAGACAGAAAATACTGAACATTTTATGGATGTACTACCCCCTTAAGGGATGGTTCACTTGGGACTATTTTGTTTCTCTAGTCTTCTTCCCCTGATGGATGGACATAATCCATTCGTTCTGGATTGGTCTGGTATGGACGAAAAGGAATGGGCAGTTCTCTGGATTTTTTTTTAGGAGTCTACAGATTTATAAAGTAATTGTCTCAAAGCCAGAAGGATAGCTAAACCTTCTGGACATTTTTTTCAGAGTTTAGCCATTTATAGGTCTCCAATCCTCCCCCTTCCAGTGCCAAGACTGATAGGATCCTCATTGTGGGAATGTCTTCTACTAATAGGAAGGAGGGGCTGTGCTGCAAGTGCTGGGAGATGATGGAATGAGCTCTGCTTGAGGATCTTGAAACTAGTGTTTTGGGGGGTGAGGGGGTGTTATTGAGAAGGGATATGAATGTAAGAGGAATAGGGGATAGTGTGAGTACATCTATTATGTTTCAGAAGTAAACAGAAAAAAAGGGGGGTATAAAGCTGGCAGATATGAGGGCCTGTGTATATAACCCTAAAGAATGGAGAATGTTAAGAAAATTTTTATTTTCATTTTTATGAAATTATTATAGCACACCTTTACATATTGCCAACAGAAAATAACTGTAAGGAAATATAAGAAAATGCAAATACAGAGAAAACCAAACTTTTGCTATTGGACAATAAATGAAATTCTTTAATTGACCATATCCTTGTTGATCAGAATAGATATGTGCTCTCACCAGTAATTAAGATCCTAAGGGGCCCTGCCAAAAAGTGGCCTGTGGTAGTGTGGGTACGTGTTTTGTACACGTGCTGGGCTATTTCTCCACTGTGACTGGAAAAAAGGTGTTTTTTTTAAAAATTGGGCTGGGAAATGGACGTGCGGCAAAATTAAAACCAGCGCGTCTCTATTTACAGTTTGAGCCCTTAACACCACCCATTGACTTAGTGATAAGGGCTCATGCATTATCTGCATGGTAACTGTCCAGCATGCGTCAACTGCTGATAGTGCCAGGAACGCCCCCCCCCCCCCCCCCACTCGGTAACCTTGCAGCATGCGCCAACTGCCTATTACCACTGGGAACAACTCTGCAGTACAAAATACAAAATTATTTTCTACCACAGGTTTTCGGCAAGCGCCAAACTTGGAATTACCACCAGGCGAACATTCTAGCCGGGTAGTAATGCCAATTTGACATGCGCTGCACACGCATAGGCCCTTACACGCCTTTGTAAAAGGACACCTAAGCGTACAACTTGAGCAACCTCTATCTTTCACTGCTCAAGTTAATGCTTCAGTGAAAAGCTCTTTTTTTCCGATGAGAAACTAAGGTGTATCACAAAATATATCAGTTTAGAACAATTTAGATTTACTGTTCAGTCTCTACTATTTTCAAAGCTAGATTATTGCAATCTTAGCTATATTGGTCTTTCTAAATAGTTGATGCAAAAACTGCAGATGACTCAGAATAGCACTATGTGCTTAACTTTTTTCACTGAATAAAAACTATAGTATTTTGGGATTTTATGTTAGGCTTCATTGGCCATCAAGGTGAGCACCCCAGCCTACCATGGAGGCATCCATGGTGAGGACCTTGTGATGTGGAAGGGGCAGAAACAGAAGACCTCGGGTGAGATTTTGGGATACCATCTACCACTGTAGAGTGTAGTGTAGCTGTGGAGTGACTCAAATAAGGGCCAAGAGTAATCTCGTAACTTGAGACCACTGAGAAGAGAGTGTCCGCTGAGTAATTCAGAAGTAGAGTCGAGCCAATGGTGTTACATTGATTGTTGAAGCCATGTGACCAAGTAGACGGAGCATCTGTTGGATCTGAACATCTGAGTGGGTGAAGTATGTTGTTTGCGCTCAGTTAAGGAAGGAAGGCTCAGCCCTCAGTAGTGTCAAGGAGAGCCCCTATTAACTCTAAGGTCTGAACTGGTAGAAGGTGTGATTTTGTCACATCTGTGGTCCTGACCCCTCTCAGACTTACCTTATTTCCGGGGGACAGCTTCTGAGCTGGCTTCTGTCTGTCCTTTCTGAGTTAGTTCTGTCTCTGTGTGCTGGCTGCTTCCAGCATGGCTCGAATTACTCCACTATACCGCACCTGTGTGTGTTGCCTGAGTTAGCTCTGCCTCTGTCTCTGTGTGCTGGCTGCTTCCAGCATGGCTCTTATTACTCCACTATACTGCCCCTGTGGGTGTTGAGCCTTTCTATGCTTCAGTATGCTTTCTGCCTGCTTCTTGGTTTGTGCTCCCCTCGCCCTCTGTTGAACAGAACCAGTGGCTGCCATACACTGTCTTGCTGTCCCTACCCGGTCCAGGCTTCAGCCCAGTCCGGTCCGGATCTTCCAGGCTGCCAGACTTGTCTTTCTTGTTTGTGCCTGAACAGCACCCGTAGTTGCCTTGAGATTGCTGCAGCTGAGTCTCAGGTGCTGGTGGCCTTTATTAATCACCTAGAAACTTCTGTGTTTGCCTTTGCATCGCCTAAGGTCCCTGGTATGCTGGAGTGCTCTGTGCACTTCTGCCTAGTCCAGTTTCTTGTCTGAGATTCTTGCCTTTTAGTCTAGTCTTTGTGTAGTTTATCTTGTACTGTATTGCTTGTTTCCCAGTCTTGTTTCTTGTTTGCATTTCTCTATTTCTTGGTTGTCTGTGTTTCTTGATTAGTGGCTGCCTGGCAGCTTTCAGTTCTGTCTCTTACCTGTCTGTGTTTCCTTTCTTAGTGGCTGCTTTGCAGCTTTCAGTCCTGACCCTTAAGCCTGTCCATTTCCTGCCTAGTGTAGTATTGTCTGTCTGTGAGTCCTAGCCCAGTTTCCTGCCTTGCTGCCCATGTATATTCCTTTCCCCTCTGACCCTTAGTCCTACCTTGTTCGGCCTAGTTGGTTTCCAGTTCCTGCCCTGTCCCGTAAGTCCTGCTGGCCACCTGCACCTGGGGGCTCAACCCCTGGGGAATGGTGGTCAAGTGCAGGTGAAGTCTAGCCGTCCCTGCCAGAGTTCTGCCTTGTCTCTGGTGTGGGGTGGTTTTGCCTGCTGCTGTCGCTCCTCGGCAGTGGGCCAAGGGCTCACGAACCCAGGTTCTGCTTTGAAAGCCTGACAGATTTGGGGTAATTGATCACAAACCTGAGGAGTTCTATGAGCCTTAAGGCAGATAAATTGGAGGAGTGTGCCAACTCCCAGAAGGCTGCCTTGATTAACCAGTTGTCAAAGTAAGGGAAGACATGTTTTCCCCACCTGCAAAGTGTTGCAGCTATCATTACCAGGAACTTTGTGAAGACTCGAGGAGCCAAAGATAAGCTGTACAGTAACATCTTGCATTGATAGTGCAGAGTCCCACAGTGGAAGTGGAGGAACTTTCTGTGTTTAGGGAGAATAGGTATGTGCATGTATGCGTCCTTGAGATCTAGAGAGCCAAGCCAGTCATTGAGTTTTATCATAGGAACCATTGATTCCAGGGAAACCATGAAATTTTTTCTTTGAGTAGAAACTTGTTTATGTCTTGAAGATCGAGAATTGGTTGTACTCTCCCCCGTCTTTTTTGGTATGACATAATATCTGGAATAGAACCCTTGACCTCTGTCCATTGGAGGAACTGGATATATTGTATTCTGCTGGAGGAAGGCCAAGAGCTCCTCTCGAACTAGTGCCATCTGGAGGGAGTTGAAATGAGACTCTCTTGATGGATGGTCAGGTGGTCTTTTTTCCCCCAACGCAGAGAGTAACCATGCTGTATGGTATATAGCACTCAACGGTCATAGGTTATAAGAGGCCACCTCTGTTGAAAGAGAATGAGTTGTCCTCCTACAGGTAGGTCACTTGGCATGGACAGTTAAAAACTGGGTTGTTATTAAGACTGAGAAAAAGTCTGAGATTTTTGACCCCGCTGTTGCCTCGGACCAGTTGGGGTATAATCCTTTGAGGTGGAGAAGTAGGAGTGTATCAGCACTTAAAAATATAGTAATTGGAGCGCTGAAATCCTTCTGCAAATCTACTAGAAGAAAAGATAGCAGAAATCTGTTGCCTGGACAGAGATTTTATAGTATCTGTATGTTTTTTTTAATTAGGTTGGCCACTTCCACAAATTTGTCACCAAACAAATTATCTCCATAGAAGGGGAAGTCTGATAGATGTTCCTGGACAGCAGATTTGAGGTCGAAGACCCTAAGACAGGAAAGACACCACATTGATACTCCTAAGATGGAAATGCGTGAAGAGACATAAAATACATGCCTTACCAAATATTTACTGCAACCTAGAAGTTTCCTGTGAAGCTTATGGAACTCATCAGCCTTCTCAGGGGGAAGTAATTCTGCAAAGGCGGGAGTATTCTGTATTAGAGATTTCAAGTAAATTGTGGAATAAAGTTGATAATCTAATATGCGATTGGTTAGCATTAAAGCTTGAAATGTTTTTCTGCCAAAAGAGTCTAATGCTCTAGCTTCTCTCCCAGGAGAAGCAGAAGCTTGAGATCTTGCACTGCAGTATGTTTTAAAATAGAATCCAAAACTAGTGAATGATGAGGTAACTTGAGTTTTCTCAAACCCAGTGCATTTCTGTATCATATGCATTGTATCAATTTTCTTTGGAGCAACTTGAACTGTCAGTGGAGGCTCCCAGTTTCTGATCAGGGCATTTCTCATAATTGTATGAAGTGGAACAGTAATACCTTCTCTAAGAGGAGGGCCATAATCTAGAACCTCAAAGAGATCTGAATGAAGTTCTTCCTCTGTCACTATTTGAAAGGTATGGCTTCAACCGTCTCACAGACAAAGCCAGGAAAGGATATACTTTCTGGAGACCCACGTCTCTCAGGTGGCAGAGAAGGAACTTAAGTACATAAGTATATAAGTGTTGCCATATTGGGACAGACCGAAGGTCCATCAAACCCAATATCCTGTTTCCAACAGTGGCCAATCCAGGTCACAAGTATCTGGCAAGATCCCAAAACAGTACAATAAATTTTATACTGCTTATCCCATTTTCCTAAGTCCATTTTAATAATAGCTTATGGACTCTTCTTTTAGGAAGTTATCCAAACCTTTTTTAAACCCTGTTAAGCTAACTGCTTTTACTACATTCTCTGGCAACGTTGAGTGAAAAAAATATTTTCTCCGATTTGTTTTAAATTTACTACTTTGAAGCTTCATCACGTGCCCCCTAGTCCTAGTATTTTTGGAAAGCGTAAACAGACGTTTCACGACTACCCGTTCCAATCCACTCAGTATTTTATATATTTCTGGCATATCTCCCCTCAGCTATCTTTTCTCCAAGATGAAGTGCATAAGCCATTTCAGCCTTTCATCGTAGGGAAGTCGTTCCATCCCCTTTATCATTTCAGTGCCCTTCTCTGTACCTTTTCTAATTCCACTATATCATTTTTGAGATGCAGAGACCAAAATTGCACACAGTATTCAAGGTCCGGTTGCACCACGGAGCGATACAAAGGCATGATAACATCCTTGTTTTTATTTTCCACTCCTTTCCTAATAATACCTAACATTCTATTTGCTTTCTTTGCTGCCGCAGCACACTGAGCAAAGGGTTTCAAACTATCGTCAACGATGACTCCTAGATCCTTTTCCTGGTCAGTGACTCCTAACGTGGAACCTTGCATCACGTAGCTATATAGTTTGGGTTTCCTCTTTCCCACATGCATCACTTTGCACTTGGTCACATTAAACATCATCTGACATTTGGATGGCTCCCAGTCTTATAAGGTCGCCTTGCAATTTTTCACAATCCTCTTGCGATTTAACAACTTCAAATAACTTTGTGTAATCAGCACATTTAAATACCTCACTAGTTATTCCCATATCTAGATCATTTATAAATATGTTAAAAAGCAGTGGTCCCAACACAGACCCCTGGGGAACCCCACTATCTACCCTTCTCCATTGAGAATATTGACCATTTAACCCTACTCTCTCTGTTTTCTATCCTTTAACCAGTTTTTAATCCACAACAGAACACTACATCCAAACCCATGACTTTCCAATTTACTCTGGAGTCTTTCATGAGGTACTTCGTCAAACGCCTTTTGAAAATCAAGATACACAATATCGACTGGTTCACCTTTATCCACATGCTCGTTCACCCCTTCAAAAAATGTAGTAGATTGGTGAGGTAAGATTTCTCTTCATTAAATCCATGTTGGCTTTGTCTCATTAATCCATGCTTTTGAATATGCTCTGTAATTTTGTTCTTTATAATAGTCTCTACCACTTTGCCCGGCACCGACGTCTGTAATTTTACGGATCACCTCTGGAACTCTTTTAAAAATCAGTGTTACATTGGCCGCCCTCCAATCTTCTGGTACCATGCTTGATTTTAAAGATAAATTACATATTACTAACAATAGTTCTGCAAGTTCATTTTTCAATTCTATCAATACTCTGGGATGTATACCATCCGGTCCAGGAGATTTGCTACTCTTCAGTTTGTCAAATTGCCCCATTACGTCTTCCAGGTTTACAGAGATTTTATTCAGTTTCTCTGACCTGTCAGTATTGAATACCATTTCTGGCACCGGTATCTCTTCCACATCTTCCTCGGTGAAGACCAAAGCAAAGAATTTATTTAATCTGTCCGCTATGAAACTTGTCTTCCCTGAGTGCCCCTTTTATCCCTCGGTCATCTAGCGAGCCAACCGTTTCTTTTGCCGACTTCTTGCTTTTAATATACTTACAAAAGTTTTTACTATGTGTTTTTTCTTCTAACGCAATCTTCTTTTCGAAGTCTCTCTTTGACTTTCTTATCAGTGCTTTGCATTTGATTTGCTATTCTTTATGTATTATTTTCAGTTGGATCCTTCTTCCATGTTCTGAAAGATTTTCTTTTAGCTCTAATTGCTTCCTTCACCTCACTTTTTAACCATGCTGGAAATCGTTTGGTCTTCTTTCCTGCTTTTTTAATAGATGGAAAATATTTGGCCTGGGCTTACAAGGTGGTATTTTTGAACAGCATCCACGCCTGATGTAAATTTTTGAACAGATGGGATGCCATAGGACTCCTCAGCTGAGAGATCCTGCAGGTCCTGATCTGTCTCCCAGGACAGGTCTGAATCTGACTCTTGAAAGTACTGTTCTTGGGAAGTATATGGAAGAGTGTGTCAATAAGAGTTTCATCTCTGCGTTGAGGTACATGAGTCTCCAAGCTTGGACAAAGTTCCTCTGCTGATGTCGACTCATGTGTCGGTTGGGTTTGTGCTGCCCCCCCCCCCCCCCAACGTTCGGCACCGAGCTGGTGTGCAGGACCTCTCCTGTGATGGGCTGAGCTAAGGCTGGTGCAAGTACCCTATAAGACTATATAGACTGTGAATGCAGTAGTCCTGAGAGCTCCTCCTTGAGCACAGCTCAGATTTCCTTCTGTACAGCATGCACCAGCACAGGCTGAAAAAGTGGTCTGGAAGCAGCCCGAGTTATAGCCTGTGCAGGCGTAAGAGATGTCAAAGGCTCTCAATGAGAAATTAGTTGGAGAGAAGGAGAGAAATTACTGAGATATGAATACTTCCCATGCATTGACAATATCGATGTAGGAGAGGTGTTGGAAGAGTGCATGAAGAGAATGAAGGAGATGCTTCTTAGGTTTTTTATGCTGCAAGTCCCTCAAAGAATGCAGGACAGACTGAATGAAGAAGAGAAGGTCTGTTGGAAGATTACTCAGAGTGATGATAAAAAGGGTTTAAATTTGGCCAGAAGAACACATTATTCACAGCTGGTAGGAATTGAGAGACTTAATTTGAGGAAATTATTTGGTTTGCTGCAAGAAAATTTACTGTCACCTAACGCTTTTACTTCAGCCCAGCCTTCTGCGAAAGCTTTGACTAATTACTTTGCTTCCAAAATATTCACTATTCATAAATCATTTAAGATCTCTCAGGATTTTGATGCTTATTTTAAATCAAATTTGGAACACTTGCAAAACTTCTGGCCGACAGATTGTGGGCCACATTTGAACCTGTTTTTCACAGTCTTTTTTAACTCCTTTAGATAACAGAGTCTCTAGCTGTCCATTAGACGTAATTCCATCTTACTTGCTGAGATATCCTCCTACAGAGCTGCTAAAATGGCTTGGTCTATTTATCAATTCTGCATTGAAACAGGGTTGGTTTCCTCAAAAAATAGGGAATATAGTTTTGATGCCTATACTGAAATAGCTTGATGGAGATCCAACCTTAGTTTCTAATTTCAGACCTATTGCAAACATTTCATTTCTTGCTTAGCTGATTGAGTTCGTGGTAGGATCCCAGTTAGCAAATTATATTGAGAGGTATAATCTTCTACATAATTCTCATCATAGGATTCCAGTTAGCAAATTATATTGAGAGGTATAATCTTGTGTATAATTCTCAACATGGTTTCTGATCTTTCTATAGCACAGAGACATTACTGTTGTTTTTAATATCTGAGGTTAGACAAGTTTTGTGCAGTGCTGGAGACATGGTTTTGCTACAGTTTGATATCTCTGCCATCTCTAATACTGTCAACCATGATATTTTACTAAGCATACTATCTGATTTTGGCTTCAGCGGCTTGGAATTTAAGTGGTTTGAATAATTTTTGAAGAATAGGCATTACTTAGTTTTGAAGGATGGCAGATATTCTTCTTTATGGGAATCCTCTTGTGGAGTTCCCCAAGGCTCTCCCATCTCCTCACTTCTGTATAACCGTACATGAACTCCCTTGGTCAAATTCGGCTGTACCCCAGCAAGCTCATGTTGTCATATGCAGATGATATTTTCTTTTTGATTCCAGCTGTTCAAGGTATAGATTCTTTATTCTCTCGAATTAGAAACTGTATACATAGGATTAAAGATCAGTCTACTAAGACTGACTTCTAAAACTGACTGTTGCTTCATGTATTTTATTTTTATTTTTGTTACATTTGTACCCTGCACTTTCCCACTCATGGCAGGCTCAATGCGGCAGGCAATGGACGGTTAAGTGACTTGCCCAGAGTCACAAGGAGCTGCCTGTGCCGGGAATCGAACTCAGTTCCTCAGTTCCCCAGGACCAAAGTCCACCACCCTAACCACTAGGCCACTCCTCCACTCATATGTAGTTTATATACTATGTTGCCCATGCAATAAATTTTATGTGGGCAAAGCTTCCAGGAAATTACAAGTAAGGATTAATGGTCACAGAAGAGAGGGTAAAAACAACATACAAGCATAAACAGAAAAAAAGCAACACTGGGCCTTCAGAATAGAGATAACAGTAGTCCTTTAATCTGAAAAAGCGAAGATACTTACCTGTAGCTGGTATTCTCTGAGGAAAGCAGGCTGATTGTTCTCACAATTGGGTCGTCGTTGTTCACGGCGGCCCAGGAACCGGAAGAAAAATTTTGCCAGCAAAAATAAGGATTTTTGTGAACGTTCCGTCGCGCAAGCAGGATGAACTGCGTATGCGCAAACGGCTTTCCACCCGCCGCATGAGCGTGTCTCCTTAGTTTAATCAAAAAGCATATAAACAAGAACAATCATAATAACTCCAAAGGGGAGGAGGGCGGGTTTCTGAGAACAATCAGCCTGCTGTCCATGGAGAATACCAGCTACAGGTAAGTATCTTTGCTTTCTCCGAGGACAAGCAGGCTGCTTGTTCTCACAACTGGAGTATCCCTAGCATAAAGGCTCACCCACAATGAACATTGGTCAATTGGGCCTCGCAACGGCGAGGACATAAAGATTGATCTAAAACCAAAAGAACTAACTAAGAGTGCAGCCTGGAACATAATCAAAATGGGTCTAGGGGGGTGGACTTGGATTCTAAACCCCGAACAGATTCTGCAGGACCGCAGTAGTGAGATGTGAATGTGTGGACTGATGACCACGTCGCAGCCTTGCAAATCTCTTCAATGGAGGCCGACTTTAAGTGGGCCACTGACGCAGCCATGGCTCTAACACTATGAGCCGTGATATGACCCTGTAAAGTCAGCCCAACTTGGGCATAAGTGAAAGAAGTGCAATCTGCTAGCCAATTGGAGATTGTGCGTTTTCCGATGGCAACTCACCTCCTGTCGGGATTGAAAGAAACAAACAACTGGGTGGACTGTCTGAAGAGCTTCGTCTTCTCCACGTAAAAGGACAATGCTCTCTTGCAGTCCAAGGTATGTAAACTGCATTCACCAGGGCGGGTATGAGGATGGGGAAAAAATGTTGGCAAGACAATTGACTGGCTCACATGGAACTCCGACACCACCTTAGGAAGGAACTTAGGGTGCGTGAGAAGGACTACTCTGTTATGATGAAATTTGATATAAGGTGCATGCACCACCAAGGCCTGAAGCTCACTGACCCTATGAAGTGAAGTAACAGCCACCAAGAAAATGACCTTCCAGGTCAAGTACTTCAGATGGCAGGAATTCAGTGGCTCAAAAGGAGCCCTCATCAGCTGGGTGAGAACGACGTTGAGATTCCTTGACACTGGTAGAGGTTTGACTGGGGGCTTTGACAAAAGCAAACCTCTCATAAAGCGAACAACTAAAGGCTGTCCAGAGGCTTACCTTCTACACGGCAAAGATATGCACTAAGGTGAACTCTTACGGAGTTGGTCTTGAGACCAGACTCTGACAAGTGTAGAAGGTATTCAAGCAGGGTCTGTGTAGGACAAGAAAGATGGTCTAGGGACTTGCTGTCACACCAGATGGCAAACCTGCTCCATTTGATAAAGTAACACCCCTTAGTGGAATCTTTCCTGGAAGCAAGTAAGACTCGGGAGACACCCTCTGAAAGACCCAAGGAGGCAAATTCTAAGAACTCAACATCCAGGCCGTGAGAGCCAGAGACCGGAGGTTGGGATGTAGAAGTGACCCCTCGTTCTGAGTGATGAGGGTTGGAAAACATTCCAATCTCCACAGTTCCTCGGAGGACAACTCCAGAAGAAGAGGGAACCAAATCTGACGTGGCCAGAAGGGAGCTACTAGAATCATGGTTCCGCAGTCTTGTTTGAGTGTCAGCAAAGTCTTCCCTATTAGAGGTATGGGAGGATATGCATACAGAAGGCCTGTTCCCCAATGCAGGAGAAAGGCTTCTGACGCTAGTCTGTCGTGGGCCTGAAGCATGGAACAGAACTGATCGACCTTGTGATTGATCTGAGTGGCAAAAAGATCCACCGAGGGGGTGCCTCACGCTCGGAAGTTCTTGCGGACTACACCCATGTTCAGTGACCACTTGTGAGGTTGCATTATCCTGCTCAGCCCGTCGGCCAGACTGTTGTTTACGCCTGCTAGATAAGTGGTTTGGAGAAACATTCCGTAATGGCGTGCCCAAAGCCACATCTGGACGGCTTCCTGACACAGATGGCGAGATCCAGTGCCCCCCTGATTGTTGGTGTAGTACATGGCAACCTGATTGTCTGTCTGAATTAAGATTACTTGGTTGGACAGTCGATCTCTGAAAGCCTTTAGAGCGTTCCAGATTGCTCTTAATTCCAGGAGGTTGATCTGCAGACATTTTTCCTGAAAGGACCAAGGTTTTTGAGTGTGAAGTCCATCTACATGAGCCCCCCACCCAAGGAGGGATGCATCAGTCGTCAGCACTTTTTCTGGCTGAGGAATTTGGAATGGACGTCCCAAGGTCAGATTGGGCCAAATCATCCACCACTGCAAGGAATTCGGAAAGTCGGTGGACAGTTGGATCACATCCTCTAGACTGCCCACAGCTTGACACCACTGGGAAGCTAGGGTCCACTGAGCTCATCTCATGTGTAGACATGCCATGGGAGTCACGTGAACTGTGGAGGCCATGTGACCCAGAAGTCTTAACATCTGCCGAGCCGTGAACTCTTGAGACGCTCGAGCCATGGACACTAGGGACAGGAGATTGTCTGCCCTCGTCTTGGGGAGAAAAGCTCGCGCTGTCTTTGTGTTCAACAGTGCTCCAATGAACTCCAAGTTTTGAACTAGGGTGAGATGGGACTTGGTATAATTGATCACAAACCCCAGTAGTTCTAGCACCTGAATAGACATTCGCATGGACTGCAGAGCACCCTGATCCCATTCCCACCCACCTTCTTAATGCCATCTCTCCTGCTCTTATTCCTTTCATCTGTCACATTCTCAACCTCTCACTTTCCACTGCGACTGTCCCTGCTGCCTTTAAACATGCTGTGGTCACACCTCTCCTTAAGAAGCCTTCACTCGACCCTACTTGTCCCTCTAATTACCGACCCATCTCCCTCCTTCCTTTTCTCTCCAAATTACTTGAGCGTGCTGTTCACCGCCGCTGCCTTGATTTTCTCTCCTCACATGCTATTCTTGACCCACTACAATCTGGTTTTCGCCCTCTCCACTCAACCGAAACTGCGCTTACTAAAGTCTCCAATGACCTATTACTGGCTAAATCCAGAGGTCAATATTCCATCCTCATTCTTCTTGATCTTTCCGCTGCTTTTGACACTGTCGATCACAGCATACTTCTCGATACCCTGTCCTCACTTGGATTCCAGGGCTCTGTCCTTTCCTGGTTCTCTTCCTACCTCTCCCTCCGCACCTTTAGTGTTCACTCTGGTGGATCCTCTTCTACTTCTATCCCTCTGCCTGTCGGCGTACCTCAGGGTTCTGTTCTTGGTCCCCTCCTCTTTTCTATCTACACTTCTTCCCTTGGTTCATTAATCTCATCCCATGGCTTTTCCTACCATCTCTATGCTGATGACTCCCAAATCTACCTTTCTACTCCTGATATCTCACCTTGCATCCAAACCAAAGTTTTAGCGTGCTTGTCTGACATTGCTGTCTGGATGTCTCAATGCCACCTGAAATTAAACATGACCAAAACCGAGCTTCTCATTTTCCCCTCCAAACCCACCTCCCCGCTCCCCCCGTTTTCTATTTCTGTTGATGGCTCTCTCATTCTTCCTGTCTCCTCAGCTCAAAACCTTGGGGTCATCTTTGACTCTTCTCTCTCCTTCTCTGCTCATATCCAGCAGATTGCCAAGACCTGTCATTTCTTTCTTTACAACATCCGTAAAATCCGCCCCTTTCTTTCCGAGCACTCTACCAAAACCCTCATCCACACCCTTGTCACCTCTCGTTTAGACTACTGCAATCTGCTTCTTGCTGGCCTCCCACTTAGTCACCTCTCCCCTCTCCAGTCGGTTCAAAACTCTGCTGCCCGTCTCGTCTTCCGCCAGGGTCGCTTTACTCATACTACCCCTCTCCTCAAGACCCTTCACTGGCTCCCTATCCGTTTTCGCATCCTGTTCAAACTTCTTCTACTAACCTATAAATGTATTCACTCTGCTGCTCCCCAGTATCTCTCCACACTCGTCCTTCCCTACACCCCTTCCCGTGCACTCCGCTCCATGGATAAATCCTTCTTATCTGTTCCCTTCTCCACTACTGCCAACTCCAGACTTCGCGCCTTTTGTCTCGCTGCACCCTACGCCTGGAATAAACTTCCTGAGCCCCTATGTCTTGCCCCATCCTTGGCCACCTTTAAATCTAGACTGAAAGCCCACCTCTTTAACACTGCTTTTGACTCGTAACCACTTGTAACCACTCGCCTCCACCTACCCTCCTCTCTTCCTTCCCGTTCACATTAATTGATTTGATTACTTTATTTTTTGTCTATTAGATTGTAAGCTCTTTGAGCAGGGACTGTCTTTCTTCTATGTTTGTGCAGCGCTGCGTATGCCTTGTAGCGCTATAGAAATGCTAAATAGTAGTAGTATTAGTAGTAGCACCCACCTCCGATGTGCTCTTCAAAAGCCAATCGTTGAGATAAGGGAAGACATGCACTCCCAAGTATGTGTAGCGATGCTGCAACTACAGCACGACACTTGGTAAACACTCTGGGCGCAGACGTCAGACCAAAGGGCAGTACACAGTAATGAATGTGCTGCGTTCTTAGCCAAAACGGAAGATACTTCCTGTGAGCTGGGAGTATCGAGATATGAGTATAAGCATCCTTTAAGTCCAGAGAGCATAGCCAATAGTATTCCTGAATCATGGGAAGAAGGGTGCCCAGGGAAACCATCCTGAACTTTTCTCAGACTAGATAATTGTTCAGGCCCCTTAGGTCTAGGATGGGATGCATCCCCCCTGTTTTCTTTTGCACAAGGAAGTACCTGGAATAGAATCCCAGCCCTTCTTCCCCTGGTGGAACGGGTTCGACCGCATTGGCCTTTAGAAGGGCGGAGAGTTCCTCTGCAAGTACCTGCCTCTGCTTGGGGCTGTAAGAATAAGCTCCCGGTGGGCAATTTGGAGGTTTGGATATCAGATTGAGGGTGTATCCTAAACGGACTATTTGAAGAACCCACTGGTCGGAGGTTATAAGAGGCCACCTTTGGTGAAAAAACATCAACCTCCCTCCTACCGGCAAGTCATCAGGCACGGAGACTTTGATAGATGCTATGCTGACCTCGAGCCAGTCAAAAGCCCACCCCTTGCTTTTGCTGGGGAGAAGAATGGACCTTAAACGCACGCTGTTGATGAGAACTAGCGCGCTGGGGCTGAGCCTGAGCAGGCCGCCGAGAAGCAGGAGTGTACCTACACCTAGAGTAGGAATAGGGAGCACTTCTCTTCCCTCCAAAAAACCTCCTAGATGAGGAGGCTGTAGCAGAAGGCGCCCAGTGGGAGAGAGAATCCATAGCATCGTTATGCTTTTTAATCTGGTTAACAAGGTCCTCTACTTTTTCTCCAAAAAGATTGTCCCCCCCCCCACCCCCCCGCAAGGAACCTCTGCCATCCGTTGCTGAACAGAATGATCCAGGTCAGAGACCCGCAGCCATGAAAGTCTGCGCATCACTATACCTTGAGCAGCGATCCTGGATGTTACGTCAAAAGTATCAAAAGTACCTCTGGCCAGGAACTTGCGACACACCTTATGCTGCCTGACCACCTGGCGAAAAGGCTCAGCGAACTCCGCAGGGAGTGCATCAACCAAGCTGGACAGTTGACTTATCAAGTCCCACAAGTGTATGCTCGTGAAGAGCTGGTATGATTGGATCTTGGACGCGAGCATAGCGGCCTGATACGCCTTTCTCCCAAAAGAATCAAGAGTCCTAGCTTCTCTGCCTGGGGGCACCGAAGCATAGTCCCTAGTATTCCTTGCTCTCTTGAAAACGGAATCCACCACCATGGAATTGTGGGGTAATTGGGACCTCATCATTCCAGGTTCACCGTGGATCTGATATTGGGATTCTGCTTTCTTGGGAACCACAGGGCCAGACAGAGGGGCGGACCAGTTTCTCATAAGGACTTCCATCAGTAGCTTATGGAGAGGGACTGTCACAGCCTCTTTAGGTGGAGAAGAATAATTCAGGACATCCAGCATGTCAGACTTGGGCTCATCCTCAACCTTCACAGGGAAAGGAATAGCCGTAGCCATTTCCCGGACAAAAGTGGAAAAAAAGACTCTCTGGTGGAGATAATCCTCTTTCCAGTGGAGGAGAAGGGTCAGAGGGAATCCCAAAAGACTCATTGGAAGAGCAGTACCTGGGATCTTCCTCTGATTCCCACGAGTGCTCCTGCTCAGTGTCAGATGCAACCTGAGTGAAAGTACTCTGACACTGGACCTGTCTCAACATCGAGGAATGATGTCCTCCGTGGCGATGTCGAGAAGTCGACACCTGATCCTACTGCGGCGAAGCTTCCTCCACCGATGTCAAGGGAGAATCGTCCCGGGTGGCAGCCGACACCAGCACTGCAAGCGGTACCGAGGACGGAGACCTCCTCACAGGTGATGGCCCAGATGCTGCCTCTACAGTAGGTATGGAAGGCGCAAGCACCCCCGACACCATGGCAGACTGGCGAAGCAACCCTTCCAGAAGCTCCGGAAGTAGGGCCCAAATGTGCTCGTCGAGAGCCTCCATCGGAAAAGGCTGGGGCCTGGTGTAGGAGTCAGTTGCAGAACCTGAGGGGGTTCAGGAGCCGGTACCAGGCTGCCAGATGCCCAACGCATAGGCACCTCCTGAATGGAGGGTGAGTGGTCCTCCCGGCGCCAATGCTTCTCGGGTGCAGACTGCCTCGGCTCCCCGGAGCTCCCGGTACCGTGCATAGAAGGAGATCGATGACGGTGCTTATTCGCCTTCGCTCAACGCCCGTCATCGAGACTCCTCGGTACCGATGAGGAGGATGTGGAATCCTCACGCCTCCTCAGGGCCGGGTCCGACAAAAGTCGGTCCCGGGGGGCCTGCATAGCAGTAGGCCTCGAGACAGGTGGAGACCCGCTCGATGCCTCGCTGCTCCAAGCTCGATGTGGTCTTTCGGCAGCCATTACCTTACCTCCCGATGTCGATGCTTCCCTCGACGTCGACGCTGATGCCGCCGACCTCGGCACCGATGTTGATGCCGACGTTGAAGGACCGGACCGATCTGGAAAAGGTTACTCACACTGAGCCTCTCAAGCTACTTGGATCCGTTTTTTTTCATAAGCTTACACAGACACTGGAGACACCACGCATAGGGGTCGGTACTGGAGATGGTCCGGTTGCACAGAGTACAACGCTTGAAGCCACTGGGCGTCCTCGATGACATGGAGAGAAAAACAGTGGTCGCGAAATCAAAAGGCTCGATGGTGCCAAGAAAAAAGGGCACAAAAAAAGTAGAAACCGCCCGACCGAGCAGCCTAAAGGCGGCTGCAACGAAAATAATCAAGAAAACTGAAAAGAGGGCTGAAAAACCTAAAAAATAAAGGGAAAATTTTTTTTTATTTATTTTTAATTTCTGAGTTGAAATAAAGAAGAAAAAGACAAAATACAAAGTTGGGCAATGAAACGCCACGAACCAGTCTCCTGAGGCGAACGGGAACGAATGAAAGAACAACTTTCCCAGTCGCCGGACAGAAAAAAACTGAGAGCTGCACGTTCGCGTCGTGGGTGGGAAGCCGCCCGCGCATGCGCAGTGAGTCAGCCCAAGCGACAGAACATTCAGGAAGATTCCTAAGCTTTGAAGATTTTTCCGGTCTACTGGGGCCTTTGCGGACGACGACCCATATGTAAGAATATTGAGTCTGCTTGTCCTCGGTGAAGGTTTGATATATGGGCAAAGGCAGAGTGTGGATGCACAAAACTCAAAGTACTGGATTTTAGACGCACTGATTTTGATAAAATGGGGGAATATTTGAAGAAGGAGCTGTTGGAGTGGGAAGGCATAGGAGAAGTGGAAAATCAGTGGTGAAAGCTAAAGGCTGCTGTAAATATGGCCGCTGATCTTTACGCAACAAAAGTAAACAAAACCAAGAGAAAAAGGAAGCCTATATGGTTCTCCAAACAAGTAGATGAAAAAAATAAGAGCAAAATAGGCTTTGTTCAAGAAATACAAAAGAATGCAATGAGAGGATCATGGAAAAGATTATCGTATTAAAATCAAAGAAGCGAAGAGGGAAATATGGCTAGCGAAAGCGCAAGCGGAAGAAAAAATGGCTAAAGATGTAAAGAGAGGTGACAAGACCTTTTTCATATATATTGGAGAAAGGAGAAAAGATAGGAATGGAATTGCAAGACTGATAGATAATGGGAATGGTTATGTGGAGAGTGAGGATAAAGTGAACGTGCTAAACAATTACTTCTCTTCAGTATTCACGGAGGAAAATCCTGGAGAATGACCGTGGTTGGCTGCCGAGGGAATATCTGGGAATGGAGTGAATACTGCACCTTTTACGGAAGAAAGAGCTTATAAACAACTGGAGAATCTGAAGGTAGACAAAGCTGTGGGCCAGATAGAATACATCCAGGATACTGAGGTGGTCCCTCTTCACAAAAGTGGAGACAGGGAAGAAGTGGGAAACTACAGACCGGTAAGTCTCACGTTAGTGATAGAAAAAATAATGGAGTCACTGCTGAAAGAAAGGATAGTTAACTTTCTAGAAGCCAATGGGTTACAGAACCTGAGGCAATATGGCTTTACCAAACGAAAATCTTGTCATACGAATCTCATTGACTTCTTTGACTGGGTGAACAAAGAACTGGATGAAGGACATGCGCTAGATGTAATCTACTTGGATTTCAGCAAAGCCTTTGATACGGTCCCCCACAGAAGACTCATGAATAAGCTGAACTTAGGACCGAAAGTGGTGAACTGGAAAGGAAACTGGTTGACTGACAGTGGCAGAGGGTGGTGGTAAATGGAATCTGCTTGGAGGAAAGTGAGCAGTGGAGTTCCTCAGGGGTTGGTGCTGGGGCCTATTCTGTTTAATATATTTATGAGAGATATTGCTGAAGGGTTGGAAGGAAAGGTTTGACACGAAGATAGCCAATAGAGTGGATACCCTGGAGGGAGTAAAAACGATGAGAAGGGATCTCCAAAAGTTAGAAGAATGGCCGAAGGTCTGGCAACTAAATTTAATATAAAGAAAAATATAGAAACCTAAATATATACTGTCCACTCTTTTACCCTAAGCCTTTAACGTAGTGTGCACTAGTGTACTATGGTGCTCAGAATATAGTGCATGAATTTAAGCCATAGAAATGCTTACATCACCACTGGTAATCACCATCATTGCACCAGCCATCCATTCCTTCCTGCTGGTGGAGCTACAAACACGCTCACTGCATGTCAATACTTACTTAGCTTCCCAGTGTGAACAATATATATATAGAGTAGTTACTTACCTGTAACAGGTGTTCTCCGAAGACAGCAGGCTGCATATTCTCACAAGTGGGTGACGCCACGTCAGCCCCGGAGGATTTTAAAGCAAAATCTAAAAATCTCTTCTACGGCGTTCCGTCGCGCGAGCGATCGCACTGCGCATGTGCGCACACCTCTTCCCGCTCGCTGTGCGGACACGCCCCTCAGTTAAATCCAAAAGATGGAGGAGACAACTCCAAAAGGGGAGGTGGGAGGGTTTGTGAGAATATGCAGCCTGCTGTCTTCGGAGAACACCTGTTACAGGTAAGTAACTACTCTTTCTCCAAAGACAAGCAGGCTGATATTCTCACAAGTGGGGTATCCCTAGCTTCCAGGCTTACACAACACAACAAACAGTGGTCAATTGGGTCTCGCAACGGCGAGGCCAGAATAAAAATTGACCTGAAAAGAAGAAACATCTAAATGAGTGTAGCCTGGAACAGAACAAAAATGGGCTTAGGAGGGTTGGAGTTGGATTCTAAACCCCAAAGAAGTTCTGCAGCCCCGACTGCCCAAACCGACTGACGAGTTGGCTATCCTGCTGAAAGCAGTAGTGAGATGTGAATGTGTGGACTGATGACCACGCCGCAGCTTTGCAGATCTCTTCAATAGTGACTGATCTTAGATGAGCCACCGACTCAGCCATGGCTCTAATTTTGTGAGCCGTGACATGGCCCTCTAGAGTCAGTCCAGCTTGGACAAAAATGAAGGAGATGCAATCTGCTAGCCAAGAAGAAATGATGTGGTTTCCGACAGCAACTGGCATTAAAAGAAATAAACAACTGGGCGGACCGTCCGAGGGAGCTCGTCTGCTCCACGCAAAAAGTGCGCAGCTTGCTTTCGCCAGGGCTTGTAAGATGAGGGAGAAAGAATGTTGGCAAGACAACTGACTGGATCAGCTGGTACTCTGATACCAGCGCCAGTAAGAACTTTGTCTGCATGCGGAGAACTACTCTGTTAAGATGAGAAGTAAGGTAAGGTGCTTGAGCTACTAGAGACTGAAGCTCACCGACCTTACGAGTTGAAGGAACAGCCACTAAGGAAAACGACCTTCCAGGTCCAATACTTCAGATGGCAGGAATCCAGTGGCCCGAATTGAGCTTGCAGCAGCTGGATGAAAACGACATTGGAACCCCAAGATACTGGATAAGGAGTGATAGGAACTCTGACCGAAGCATAAGAGCCAACTGCCAAAATTATTGGGGGTGCTAAGCCCAACAGAAATAATCTCCCTAGACACATACAAGGAATTCTCTCAATATTGGGAGAGAAATAAACCTCTCGTGAAGTGGACAGCTAAAGGCTGACCTTTCACACGTTGATGATAAGCTTTTATTGCACGAAGATGAATACTGACAGAGTTGGTCTTGAGACCAGACTCAGACAGGTGTAGAAAGAACTCAAGCAAGGTCTGTATAAGACAAGAGGCAGGATCTAGGGCCTTGCTGTCACACCAGACGGCAAACCTCTTCCATGAAAAAGAATAACACCTCTTTGTGAAATCTTTTCTGGAAGCAAGCAAGAGTCGGGAGACACTCTGGAAAACTCAACGAAACCCACACTCTCAACATCCAGACCGTGTGAGCCAGAGATTGGAGGTTGGGATGTAGAAGTGCCCCCTCGTTCTGCGTAATGAGAGCTGGAAAACATTCCAACTCCAGAAGAAGAGGGAATCCTATCTGACGCAGCTAGAAAGGAGCAATCAGAATCATGGCTCCACAATCTTGCTTGAGAATCAGCAAAGTCTTTTCCACCAGATGTATGGGAGGATACGCATACAGAAAACCTGTCTCCCAAAGAAGGAGAAAGGCATCCGATGGTAGCCTGCCGTGAACCTGCAGCCTGGAACAGAACTGAGGGACTTTGCGATTGGACTAAGTAGCAAAAAGATCCACTGAGGGGGTATCTCACTTTCGGAAGATCTTTCGAACTATAGGCATGCTCAACAACCATGACTGTAGCATTATCCTGCTCAGCCTGTCGGCCAGACTGCTGTTTACGCCAATTAGATAAGTGGCTTGGAGAAAACATGCCGCGTTGCGGGCCCACCGCTACATCTGCATGGCATCCGGACTCAGAGGGCAAGATCCAGTACTCCTTTGTTATCGAGTGCATCACAACCCGATTGTTTGGTTGAATTAAAATAATTTGGTTGGATAGCCAGGAGGGATGCAACCTTCGTCAGCAGCTTTTGACTGAGTAAGGTGGACGGGACGCCTCAGAATCAAAATGGAGAGAATTAACCACCTCTGAGGGGAATTCCGAAGACTGGCGAACAGTTGGGTTACATCCTCTAGATACCCTAAACTTGATACCACTGGGAAGCTAGGATGCACTGAGCGGATGTCATGTGCAAAAGTGCCATGGGAGTTACATGAACTGTGGAAGCCATGTGTCTAGAAGTCTCAATATGTACTGTGCTGTAATCTGTTGAGACGGGCAATCATCGTGTTAAGGGAACACATGCACTCCCAGTCCATGAAGATACGCTGCAACAACAGCCAGGCACTAGGAAAAAACATACTCTGGATGCAAAGAGAGTATAAGTATACTGTAAATCCAGAGAGCATAACCAATCGTTTTCCTGAAGTATGGGAAGAAGGATGCCCAGGGAAAGCATCCTGAACCAAAATCTGTTTAGGCCCCTTATGTCTATGATGGGACGCAACCCACAAGGAAGGACCTGAAATAGAATCTCAACCCTTCTTGCCCTGGTGGAAGGGGTCGACTGCATTGGCGCTGAGAAAAGCAGAGAGTTCCTCTGCAAGTACTCACTTTTGATGGAAGCTAAAGGATTAAGCTTCCAATGAACAATGTGGAGGGTTTGATTCCAGATTGAGAATGTATCCTAACTGGACTATTTGAAAAAACCCACCGGTTGGAGGATAAAAGAAGTCACCTTTGGTGGAGAAAATTTTAAACTTCCCCCCCCCCCCCCCGACAGGCAGATTGGCCGGTACGGACATTTTTTTTTTTTTTTTTATAGTGGCTATGCTGAATTGGAGCCAGTCAAAACCCCTCTCTGGTTCCTGGGGAATAGCTGCAGGGGCCTGATTAGGTGCACGCCGCTGACTAGAACGAGCGTGCTGAGGCATAGCCTGAACCGGCTGTCGAGAAGTAGGAGTATAGGTACGACCCCTTAAGGCACAAGGAAAACTACTCTTCTCTCTAAAGAACTTCCAAGATGAGGAAATGTATGCACAGCATATCTACAATTTTCTGCTGAGTCTCCTCCTCCAGGTGAGAGGCACACAGTCATGAGAGTCTGCGCATCACTGTACCTAGAGCAGAAATCTAGGTGTTACATTACAAGTGTCGAAAATGCCCTTGGACAGGAACCTGCGACACACCGTGTGCTACCTGACCACTTGGTGAAAAGGTTTAGCCTACTCCGGTGGGAATGCTCGTAAAGATCTGACAGGACTTGATTTTGGACGCGATCATGCCAGCCTGGTACGCCATTCTCCAAAAGAGGCTAAGGATGTATGCTCTGGCCCCGGGGGTGCCGAAGTAAGTTCTTAGAACTCCTATCTGTTCTGAGTGGCAGAAGACTCAGGTGAAGATGGTAGTCCAGGACCTCGAGCATCTGGGCATTGGGATTCACAATCTCCACTGTAATGTCAGATGACCATCATTGAACTGAGCTAACTACTCAAACAGAGCAGCTCAGATCCAAACGCGTCCGATATGGAGGCGCGGTAAGTTCTACTACGGGGTCGAGAAGTTGCCCCAGTAGGGTGCGAACACCCATACCAGAGGCAGCATCGGTGAAGGAGACCAGGTGAAAAGCTAGATGCCGCAGGAGGCGGTAGCACCCATGGCATCCAATGGTACCCATGGTCCCGAAGTCAAGGACAAAGTCTGGAAATGCAAGGGAATCGAAACCAGACTGCTAGACCATGGCACCGACGGTACCGATGATACACATGGTACCGATGGCCCCCGGTACCAATGGTACCCATGGTACTTGGTACCGATGATAGTCATGATATCTGGTATCAATGGTACCCATGATACCTGGTACCAATGGTACCCATGACATGTGGTACCGATGGTACCCATGATATCCGGCACCAACAGCACCGACGGTACCGATGGTACACATGGCACCGACGGTGCTCATGACACCTGGTACCAATGGCACCCATGGCACTGATGGTACCTGGTCATATCTGGTATCGATGGTACTCATGTGCCGACGGCATCCATGATACCTGATACCAATGTATCCACGGTACCGACGATACCTGATACTATGGTACCGATGGTACTCATGATACTCGGTACCGATGGGCGATGATACCTGGTACCGATAGTCGATGGTGCCCATGATACCTGGTGCCGATGGTGCCCATGATACCCGGTACCGACAGCACCCATGGCACCGATGACACTCGGTATCGACGGCACCCATGGTACCGATGATACCCGGTGCCGACGGGACCCATGGTACCGATGATACCCGGTACCGACGGGACCCATGGCACCGACCATGGTACCAATGTTCCTGGTACCGATACTCCTCGGTACCGACGCACCGATGATATTCGGTACCGACAGTACCCATGGCACCGATGATACTCAGTACCGACGGCACCCATAGTACCGAAGATACTTGGTACCCGACGGTACCGAAGATACTCGGTACCGACGGTACCCATGACACCCGGTACCGATGGTATCCACGGCACCGATGATACCCGGTACCGATGGTATCCACGGCACCGATGATACCCGGTACCGATGGCACTGATGATACCTGGTACCGGTGTATCGACGTCCAATGCCAGGATACCTCCATAACAGAGGGAGCAACGCTCTCGGCACCGACTGATGTCTGAAGCCTGGATACCTCCATAACAGAGGGAGCAAAGCTCTGGGCATCTCCTTTGGGCATCCCTGGCAGAGTAGAATACGTCTCGTCTTTGAGACACTACTTGCGCTTCACAGGGAGATGATCCGGCCCAAGACACATCTGCCGATGCGCCCGAATGACCTGCCAAGCAGGAGGCGCCGAGGCAGGTGGAGACCTATTCGATGCATAACTATACCCAGCGTGCATCGGTCTCTGTCGGACTCCAGAATGATCTCCTTTGGGCATCCCTGGCAGAGTAGAATACGTCTCGTCTTTGAGATACTACTTGCGCTTCACAGGGAGATGATCCGGCCCAAGACATCCTCCGATGCGCCCGAATGACCTGCAGAGCAGGAGGCGCCGAGGCGGGTGGAGACTCACTTCAAAGGTTACACGACTGATATTGTGTCACCAGGTTGCCCATTCAGTGGCTGACCAGGGATGCACCTGCTTAGGTTCCTGTTTTTTCCTGTGACATACACCTTCACCACTTGTGGGGCTTAAAGACAGTGGTGTGCTGGAGCAGGCTCTCACAGCTCTGGAGAGCCATTTGTAAAGTTTTAATAAATGGATCCTAAAAATGTGGGCTTGTTTAGTTTGCTGGCGAGAGAGAGCCCACAGATAACAATATACCAGCACTTTTATAAGAAAAAAGAAAAAGAGAAGCTTATATGCTTTGTTTTCCTTTCAGGCACAGCCCCTTGTGACTCTGGCAACTACTTAACTTTTCCTTGCCCCAGGTACAAAAAAGTACCTGTATATATAAGCCACAATGAGCCTGCCATGAAAGAGTACAAATGAAAAAATAAAGAACACCCAAAAGGGTAAAATAAAAAAAGAGATTTTACTCCGAGGACCTGAAGAAAACACGAAGCACTAACGAACTCCGTGTCTCCTCAGACGCGGAAAAAGAAAAACTGAGGGGCGTGTCCGCACAGCGAGCGGGAAGAGGTGTGCGCACATGCGCAGTGCGATCGCTCGCGCGACGGAACGCCGTAGAAGAGATTTTTAGATTTTGCTTTAAAATCCTCCGGGGCCGACTTGGCGTCACCCACTTGTGAGAATATCAGCCTGCTTGTCTTTGGAGAAATATATATATATATATATATATATATAGGGTGAGCTGGGTATACCAGCGGATAGAATGGTTCTCTGTTCTGTTACTTCCTTTTTTATATGCTTGTGCCAATGCTGTGAAAAGTAAATAGTGTATGGCATTAAGCCACTGTGCTCATGTGCTCGTTCTCAACATGCTGCATGTTTCACCCTCGGGCTTCATCAGGAGAACGAATGATTTCATGGAGACTGCCAGGAGAAGATCAGAACTACAGTCCCATCCAGGTCTTATCTCCTGGCAGTCTCCATGAAATCATTCGTTCTCCTGATGAAGCCTGAGGGTGAAACATGAAGCATGTTGAGAACTAGCACATGAGCACAGCGGCTTAATGCCATCCACTATTTATAATCATATAAGAGAAACCTATCGATTCGTCCCCAGTATTGTTTGTATTACGTAGCTAAAATTTAATGCCAAGAAGTGCAGACTGATGCATTTGGGGTGCAGAAACCCAAAAGAGAGAAACTGGATAGGAGGGGAGAGATTAGTAAGCTCGTCTCAGGAAAGAGACCTTGGGGTGTTGGTGTCCATGGATCTGAAGATGAAGAAACAATGTGACAAGGCGATGGCTGTGGCCAGAAGGATGCTAGGCTGCATAGAGAGGGGTATAACCAGCAGAAGAAAGGAGGTGTCGATGCCCCTGTACAAGTAGTTGGTGAGGCCCCGCTTGGAGTACTGTGTTCAGTTTTGGAGGCGGTATCTTGCTAAAGATGTAAAAAGACTGGAAGCAGTGAAAAGAAAAGCTACAAAAATGGTATGGGATTTGCGTTGCAAACCGTAGGAGGAGAGACTTCTCGACCTGAACATTTATACCTTGGAGGAAAGGAGAAACAGGGGTGACATGATACAGACGTTCAAATATTTGAAAGGTATTAATCCGCAAACGGATCTTTTCCGGAGAAGGGAAGGTGGTAGAACTAGAGGACATGAATTGAGGGTGAATGGGGGCAGACTCAGGAGTAATATCAGGAAGTATTTTTTCACAGAAAGGGTGGTATATACGTGGAATGACCTCCTGAAGGAGGTAGTGGAGATGAAAACGGTAATGGAATTCAAACATGTGTGGGATAAGCACAAAGGAATCCTGTTTAGAAGGAATGGATGTACGGAATCTTAGCGGAGATTGGGTGGCAATGCCGGTAATTGGCAAGTAAAACCAGTGCTGGAAATACACCTATGGTCTGTGCTCTGATCGTGGCTGAATCGATATGGATGGGCTGGAGTGTAAATTTTAAGGGGCTTCGACGTTAGCTTCAAATCTTTTAGTATAAAGTATCACATACCATGTAAAATGAGTTTATCTTGTTGGGCAGACTGGATGGACCATTCAGGTCTTTATCTGCCGTCATTTACTATGCTACTATGTTGAGGCCTTTTCCTCCATTTTGTTGTTTGTTTTTCAATAACTGATTATAGCACTGGTTATTGAGCACCACAGTATTGTTGATGTGGATTTATTCTTTTGTTTTATGGCAAGTTTCATTATATTGGAAGTAAACTTAAGTACTGATAAGATCAAATTTTTATGGTTTTATATTATTAGTAGTAGTAGTAGTATTTGGAAAGCGCTACCAGACGCACGCAGTGCTGAACACCTGACATAAAGAGACAGTCCCTGCTCAAAAGAGCTTGCAATCTAAATAATACAGACAGACAAGACAGTTACGGGTGAGGGAATGATTCCACAGGTGATTCTGGGTGATGACAGGTCTCACATTAAGGTAGAGCGAACGTCCAGAGTTTTGGGAGTGGTTCTCAATTCTTCATTAAGAGGTCCTTTTACTAAGCCGCGTAAGGTTCTACGCGTGCCTAATGAGCGCCAAAATGGAGTTACCGACCGGCTATCGCATGGCTCTTGTGGTAAATTCATTTTTGACGTGCATTTTTGGTGTACCAAAAGAATAATTTTTATTTTCAGATGCACGTATCGGGCACGCATCAAGTGGAATTTGACGCACATAGGCCATTACCGCCCGGTTACTGCATGAGACTTTACTGCTAGGTCAATAGCTGGCAGTAAGGTCGCAGACCCAAAATGGACGCGTAGCAATTTTGATTTTGCCACAAGTCCATTTTCGGCCAAAGTTTTTTAAAAAAGGCATTTTTTTGCAGGTGCGCTGAAAAATGATTCTGCGCGCTCCCAAAACACGCGCCTACACTACCGCAGGCCATTTTTCAGTGCACCTTAGTAAAAGGACCCCTAAACATGGATTCACAGATTAACAGTTTAATTAGAAAAGCTATTTTAAACTGAAAACAGTTACATTTGTTGAGATTCTTCTTGTTATATGACCATTTCAGGATTATCATTATTGGACTACTAGTAAAAAAGGCCCGTTTCTGACACATATGAAACGGGCGCTAGCAAGGTTTTCCTCATAATGTGTATGTTTTGGAGAGTGTATGCGAGAGTGACTGTGTGTGATAGAGAGAGTGAAAGTGCAAGTGTGTGTGTGTGTGTGTGTGTGTGAGAGAGAGTGAGTCTGGGTGTGAGTGTGTCTGTGTGAGAGTGTGTGTGTGTGAGAATGAGAGTGTGTGCAATTGCGTATGGGAGACACAGTGTGATAGAGAGAGAGAGAGTGTGTTTCACACAGATACAGTGTGTGCGAGAATGAGAGTGTGTGTGAGGCACAGATTGTCTGTGAGACTGAGTGTATGAGACCAAGCGAGTATGTAACTGACTGTGTGACACATAGAGAGTGAATGTGATACACTGTGAGACATAGAGTGTATGAGAGTGAGAGACAGAAACACATTGTCTGTGGGAGAGAGAGAGTGTGTGAGAGAGAGAGAGAGAGAGAGAGAGTGTGTGTGTGTGTGACAGAGATACCTCCCTCCCTCTCTCTCTATGGTGTCAGGCCCCCCTCTTTCTGTGGTGTCTGAGTTTGCTGCCACTGCACCTAAGCAATTGGTGTGCTGGAGGAGAGGAAGAGAGAGAGAGAGTGTGTGTGTGGGGGGGATGTGTTGGAGGGGTTCAGCTTGGAAGAAGAGGGGTGTGGGGGATTCAGGATGCGCTGCCAGATGAAAGTTAGAGAGTGAGTGTGTGTGTGTGTGTGTGGGGGGGGGTTCAGGAAGCAATGGCAGATGACAGAGTGAGGGAGTGTGTGTGTGTGTGGGGGGGGGGGGGGAGGGGGTACAGGAAGCGCTGCCAGATGAGAGAGAGAGTGAGTGTGTGTGTATGGGGTTTCATGAAGCGCTGCCAGTTGAGAGAGAGTGAGTGTGTGTGTGTGGGGGGGGGGGGTAGGGGGGGTTCAGGTAGCGCTGCCAGATGAGAGATAGAGTGAGTGCGTGTGTGTATGGGGTTTCTGGAAGCGCTGCCAGATGAGAGTGTGGGTGTGTGTGTTTTGGGGGTGTGGGGGGTGTGTTGGGGGGGTTCAGCTTGGAAAAAGAGGGGTGTGGGTGGTTCAGGAAGCGCTGCCAGATGAGTGAGTGTGTGTGGGGGGGGGCGGTTTTTCAAGTTTTGCCAGATGATAGTGAGTGTTTGTGGAAGCACTGGCAGATGAGAGAGTGAGTGAGTGTGTGTGTAGGGGGGGGGGGGGGTTCAGGAAGCAGGGCTAAATGAGAGTGAGTGAGTAAGTGTGTGTGTGTGTTGGGGGGGTTCAGGTACGGCTGGCAGATTAGTGACTGTGTGGGGGGGGTGGCAGGGGTTTCAGGAAGCACTGGCAGATGAGACAGAGTGATTGTGTGGGGGTGGGGTGCGTGGAGGGGGGGGTTCAGGAAGCGTTGGCAGATGAGATTTTGTGAGAGTGTGTATGTTGGAGGGGTGTGGGGGGTGTGTTGGGTGGTTCAGTTTGGAAGAAGAGGGGTGTGTGGGGGGTCTGGAAGCGGTGCCAGATGAGTGTGGGGGTGGTTTATCAAGCTTTTGCAGATGACAGTGAGTTTGTGTGTGGGGGGGGGGGGGGTTCAGGTAGCGCTGCAAGATGAGAGAGTGTGTGTGTGTGTGTGTGTGGTGGTGGTGGTGGGGTGGTTCAGGAAGTGTGGCTAAATGAGAGTGAGTGAGTGTGTGTGTGTGAAGGGGGGGGGGGGGGGTTCAGGAACAGGTGCCAGATTAGTGAGTGACTGTGTGTGGTTGTGGCAGGGGTTTTAGGAAGCACTGCCAGATGAGAGTGAGTGTGTGTGTGTGGTGGTGGTGGGGTGGTTCAGGAAGTGTGGCTAAATGAGAGTGAGTGTGTGTGTGTGTGTGTGTGGGGGGGGGGGGGGGGGGGGGGGGGGGGGGGTTCAGCAACAGCTGCCAGATTAGTGAGTGACTGTGTGTGGGTGTGGCAGGGGTTTTAGGAAGCGCTGCCAGATGAGTGAGTGTGTGTGTGTGTGTGTGTGTGTGTGTATATGTATATGTATGTGTGTGTGTGTACGTGGTTTCTGGAAGCGCTGCCATATGAGACAGAGTGTATGTGTGTGTGGGGGGGGGGGTTCAGGATGCGCTGGCAGATGAGATTTTTAGAGAGAGAGTGTGAGTGTTGGAGGGTTGTGGGGGGTGTGTTGTGGTGTTCAACTTGGATGAAGAGGGGTGTGGGGGGGGGGGTCTGGTAGCGCTGCCAGATGAGTGAGTGAGTGAGTGTGTGGGGGCAGGGGTTTCTGGAAGCGGTGCTTTGAAGATGAGTGAAGGAAGCGCTGCTAGATTGCAGGGGTTTGTTTTTTTGCCTTCACTGCCTCCTCGGCGCGATGTTCCCCCTCTCCCCCCCCCGCCGCCGCCGCCGCCGCCGCCATCCCACCCAGCACGATAGTCCCGCTGTCGCCGCCATCCCACCCACCGTTGCGTAGTGTTGCTGGCGGGGGACACGAAACCCCGCCAGCATAAGTCCTGTCTTCAGACTCCGGCTTGATCTTCAGCATTGCTAGCCTCTGCTGGGCGGGGTTATGTGCGTCTGACGTCCTGTACGTGCAAGACGTCAGACGCACAGAAGCCCTGCCTGCAGAGGCTAGTAATGCTGAAGATCAAGCCGGAGTCTGAAGACAGGACTTATGCTGGCGGGGTTTCGTGCCCCCCGCCAGCAAAGGTACGCGACGGTGGGTGGCTTGGGGGGGGGGGGGGTGTTGCACCTCCTGTCTTTTGTGGGATTTCTTTTCTTCTGTTGAGGTTTGTTGGTTGTTTTGGGGGGGGGGGGGCGTTGCGCGAGGGGGGCGGGGGGTGTTGGACCTCGGTCATTCTCTGGCGGGGCTCCATTTTATGTATGTAGCTTTTGGGTGGTTTTCTAGCCAGCGTTTCCTTGGCAGGGGGAGGAGTAGGGAAACACGCGTCCCTTCTTTCATTTTATGTTGGTTTTCCGCCCTCGACGTCATGACGTTTGACGCGAGGGCGGGGCAGCAAGTTGTTCAGTGGCTTCACCACCACGAACTTACGAACCGTTCTGGGACTCTGACTGACTTCAGTGACGTCAGTGTCCTCAGAACGTTGAGGTTGCCTTTTATTATAGTAGAAGATTAGATGAGCCGTAGGTCCGCCCCTTCTTTTGTTTGATAGGTGCATGACCCGTGATTGCATTCCGTTGCGTGGCAACGGCAACTGACGCCTTCGCCTCAGACGCTCCTCCCTTGTTGTATTCCTATTGGTGTGTTGCAGCTGTGACGCTCGTTTCAGATCATGGCGGCGCCCAGATGTACTGTGGTTAAAAGTGGTTACACAGCTTCGAACATTCAAACTTTTGAAGCTTCAAAGTGTGGTTCAGAACGTTCATGGTGCTTTTTATGTCCAGTTGGGGCGTGGCGTAGGTCGCAGATGGGGCGTGGCTTAGGGCGGTGGTGAGTAGTCCGAATAGCCAGGAGGACTACAGCAGTTCAGGACTCACTGCCACAGTTGGAGGGAGCTTCAGAACGTTCAAGGTGGGATTTATTTATATAGATGGGAATTCTCTTTACTTGGGTCCGTCTTCCAAGCAACTCTCTGTAATCCAGATGATTCAAAATTCAGCTGCATAGCTGATATTCCAAAAAACTCATTGGGATCACATAACTCCTTTGTTGGATGCCCTGCACTGGTTGCCTGTGCAGGCTTGGGTTATCTTTAAAGTACTTTGTTTAGTGTTTAAGTTTCTAGATGGTACTTTCCCTGAAGACGGTTCCCAGTTGCTGAATCTGTTAAAATTTAGGATAACTTCTAGGAGTTGTAATTATTTATTGTCAGCTCTTTCTTCTGCTAAGGGTGTATGGTTTAAAGCTGTTTTTTCTAAATCTTTCTGTTTCGCTGAAGTTCATCACTAGAATAATCTTCCTTCCAAACTTCATGGATCGAATAATTACTTTTTATTTCAAAAAGGCCTAAAAACATATTTGTTCACTA
This sequence comes from Microcaecilia unicolor, assembly GCF_901765095.1. Taxonomy (NCBI): domain Eukaryota; kingdom Metazoa; phylum Chordata; class Amphibia; order Gymnophiona; family Siphonopidae; genus Microcaecilia; species Microcaecilia unicolor. The sequence goes on from NC_044034.1 coordinate 249,802,038, forward strand.
GGCCATGAGGGTTATAAACATTATTTTTAAGCTAAATTTGTTTAATTGTAATTCCTGATAGTTATTAGTCTCTTACTCTTTGAGTAGATGTTTAACCATCTCTCTGACCTCATGGTCAACTTTCTTTAAATTAGTCACTTTACTTTCTAACTCTTCTTACTCTCTTACCTATCTATATGTCTCATCTTTGCTTTACCCTTCGCTATCGATTAAAATGTTCTATTGCATATTGTGTTGACATTGTAAGTAGTATACTATGCCATACATTGTATTGTTATTTTAAACTAGAAATGGGGGGAAGGCCGACAGTCGCTCAAAAGAGCATGGTTCGGGATAAGGTATCTTTCAAAGATATCACCATAACAGGGAAGATAGAGTATCCTGATAGTGAGGTTGCAAAAGAGATTGTAGTAGATCGGGTATCTTTAAATAACAATAAAAATCAGACAAAAGATTGCCAATTAATACTGTCAAGTACTAAGCATGATGTACTTAGGAACAACAAACATAGTTTGAAATGTCTATATGCGAATGCCAGGAGCCTAAGAAATAAGATGGGGGAGTTGGAATATATTGCACTAAATGAAAATTAGATATAATAGGCATCTCTGAGACCTGGTGGAAGGAGGATAACCAGTGGGACACTGTCATACCGGGGTACAAATTATATCGTAGTGATAGGGTGAATCGGATTGGTGGAGGGGTAGCATTGTATATTAACGAGAACCTTGAATCAAATAGATTGAAAATTCTGCAGGAAACAAAACACTCCTTGGAATCACTGTGGATTGAAATTCCATGTGCAAAGGGGAAAAGGATAGTGATAGGAGTGTACTACCGTCCGCCTGGCCAGGACGAACAGACGGATGCGGAAATGTTAAGGAAATCAGGGACGCAAACAAACTGGGCAACACAATAATAATGGGGGATTTCAATTACCCGCATATAGACTGGGTTAATGTAACATCTGTACACGCAAGGGACATAAGATTTCTTGATGAAATCAAGGACAGCTTCATGGAACAGCTAGTTCAGGAGCCGACAAGAGAAGGAAAAATACTAGACTTAGTCCTTAGTGGTGCTCATGATCTAGTGCAGGGGGTAACGATACGAGGGCCGCTTGATAACAGTGATCATAATATGATCGGTTTTGATATTGGCATTGAAGGAAGTGAAACTAGGAAATCAAGTACGCTAGCGTTTAACTATAGAAAAGGTGATTACGACAAAATGAGAAAAATGGTGAAAAAAAGACTGAAAGGAGCAGCTCGCAGAGTAAAAAACTTGCATCAGGCGTGGATGCTGTTTAAAAACACCATCCTGGAGGTTCAGGACAAATATATTCCACGTATTAGAAAAAAGGGAAAAAAGACTAAACGTCAGCCGGCGTGGCTAAACAGTAAGATAAAGGAAATCATTAGAGCCAAAAAACAATCCTTCAGAAAGTGGAGAAGAGAACCAACTGAAAGTAACAGGATAGATCATAAGGAATGCCAAGCCAAATGCAAAGCGGAGATAAGGAGGGCAAAAAAGGACTTTGAGAAGAAATTAGCGTTGGAAGCAAAAATACATAGTAAAAAATTTTTTAGATACATTAAAAGCAGGAAACCGGCCAAAGAGTCGGTTGGGCCGCTGGACGAAAATGGTGTTAAAGGGGCGATCAAGGAGGACAAAGCCGTAGCGGAGAAATTAAATGAATTCTTTGCTTCGGTCTTCACCGAGGAGGATTTGGGGGGGACACCGGTGCCGGAAAGAATATTTGAAGCGGGGGAGTCGGAGAAACTAAACAAATTCTCTGTAACCTTGGAGGATGTAATGGGTCAGTTCAGCAAGCTGAAGAGTAGTAAATCACCGGGACCTGATGGTATTCATCCCAGAGTATTAATAGAACTAAAAAATGAACTTGCGGAGCTACTGTTAGAAATATGCAATCTGTCCCTAAAATCGAGTGTAGTACCGGAAGACTGGAGGGTAGCCAATGTTACTCCGATTTTTAAGAAGGGTTCCAGAGGAGATCCGGGAAATTATAGACCGGTGAGTCTGACGTCGGTGCCGGGCAAGATGGTGGAGGCTATTATTAAGAATAAAATTGCAGAGCATATACAAAAACATGGACTGATGAGACAAAGTCAGCACGGATTTAGTGAAGGGAAGTCTTGCCTCACCAATCTAATGCATTTTTTTGAGGGGGTAAGCAAACATGTGGACAATGGGGAGCCGGTTGATATTGTATATCTGGATTTTCAGAAGGCGTTTGACAAAGTGCCGCACGAAAGACTCCTGAAGAAATTGCAGAGTCATGGAATCGGAGGTAGGGTATTATTATGGATTAAGAACTGGTTGAAAGATAGGAAGCAGAGAGTAGGATTGCGTGGCCAGTATTCTCAGTGGAGGAGGGTAGTTAGTGGGGTCCCGCAGGGGTCTGTGCTGGGTCCGTTGCTTTTTAATGTATTTATAAATGACCTAGAGATGGGAATAACTAGTGAGGTAATTAAATTCGCCAATGACACAAAATTATTCAGGGTCGTCAAGTCGCAGGAGGAATGTGAACGATTACAGGAGGACCTTGCGAGACTGGGAGAATGGGCGTGCAAGTGGCAGATGAAGTTCAATGTTGACAAGTGCAAAGTGATGCATGTGGGTAAGAGGAACCCGAATTATAGCTACGTCTTGCAAGGTTCCGCGTTAGGAGTTACGGATCAAGAAAGGGATCTGGGTGTCGTCGTCGATGATACGCTGAAACCTTCTGCTCAGTGTGCTGCTGTGGCTAGGAAAGCGAATAGAATGTTGGGTGTTATTAGGAAGGGTATGGAGTCCAGGTGTGCGGATGTTATAATGCCGTTGTATCGCTCCATGGTGCGACCGCACCTGGAGTATTGTGTTCAGTACTGGTCTCCGTATCTCAAAAAAGATATAGTAGAATTGGAAAAGGTACAGCGAAGGGCGACGAAAATGATAGTGGGGATGGGACGACTTTCCTATGAAGAGAGGCTGAGAAGGCTAGGGCTTTTCAGCTTGGAGAAGAGACGGCTGAGGGGAGATATGATAGAAGTGTATAAAATAATGAGTGGAATGGATCGGGTGGATGTGAAGCGACTGTTCACGCTATCCAAAAATACTAGGACTAGAGGGCATGAGTTGAAGCTACAGTGTGGTAAATTTAAAACGAATCGGAGAAAATTTTCTTCACCCAACGTGTAATTAGACTCTGGAATTCATTGCCGGAGAACGTGGTACGGGCGGTTAGCTTGACGGAGTTTAAAAAGGGGTTAGATAGATTCCTAAAGGACAAGTCCATAGACCGCTATTAAATGGACTTGGAAAAATTCCGCATTTTTAGGTATAACTTGTCTGGAATGTTTTTACGTTTGGGGAGCGTGCCAGGTGCCCTTGACCTGGATTGGCCACTGTCGGTGACAGGATGCTGGGCTAGATGGACCTTTGGTCTTTCCCAGTATGGCACTACTTATGTACTTATGTACTACTGTAATTGCCTATTGCTCATGTTTGATCTATTCTTACTGTACACTGCTTTGAGTGAATTCCTTCAAAAAGGTGGTAAATAAATCCTAATAAACATATACATGAACAAACAAACTTGCCTTGAATCTTATTTAAGTTTCAAGTTTATTTCATACTTTCTACCCTGCTCTACAGCAATGCCATCTAGGTGGTTTACATTCTAAAAATAGATAACAAAGGAAGTGTGTAGGTAAGACATCACTGTGGGGAAAAAGCTAGAACTACAATAAATGATAAGAAGCAAAGGGGGGGGGGGGGGGGGGGTGACACTACACATAAGGAAAATACTCTCGCTTCCGCATAGGTCAATGCCCTATGTATAAGCATCTAGAAAAAGATGGGTTTTCAAGTCTATTTTGACTTCAGTTATAGATGTCTGGACACACAAATGAGATGGGAGTGAGTTCCACAAAATTGGACCTTGAACTGAAAAAATACAAGAGAGCTGCTGAGAGATAAATCCCTGTTAACATAACATAACTCAGCACCCTTGCTGGCATGGAGGGAAAAATGACTGATGCAAGGTCCAGGAAGCTTGAGTAGTTGTATACATGAAAATGGTTGATGCTTCTCAGGCAAAAGAAGAAATCCGAGCCACTGAAGGCTGAAAAATGAATAATAATTTAAAAATGAATACATTGAACAAATTGAATACAGAAAAAGAATATGAAGAAAAATATCCCCAAAAATTGAAGGCACAAAAAGGCAAAAGTCTGATGAACTGAGGCGAGATTAAAAAACCAACCTCTGCTCCACAGAAAATGGCAAACTGCTAGGTCCGCATTCGAGCGTCAGGACGGAAGGCACCCGTGCATATGCACTGCCTCAATTTTTAAAGTGAAAGCGCACTATGGCAGTGACCACAGTGGGATCTGTGGATGATGTCACTCACATGTCCTTTTTGTCCTCGGAGAATAGTAGATTACCTCAGCAGTACTCAGAGGACAGAGGGACCACAGTGTTTCCAGGAGTCCAGTAACCTGAAGCCAAGGGCCCGATGGAATATGAAAAGGCTTTCTATAAGCCTCCATCTTGTAAGGATACCTGGGAAGAGGCATTGGGGGGGGGGGGGGGGGGGGGGAGAGTGTAGGTTAGGAGCTTGATAGTCTGCAGAGTTTCCAGTATTCTTTTTCAGATCCTGCGCCAAAGCCAAGATACTGCCATAGGCAGGAGCCATGGGGCAAATGACACAAGGAAGGCTGGAAAAAGCAAAAAACCTGAAGCCTTAACTCAGAGGATTAACCACAAAGACACTGGGGTTTCTGAAATATGGTGTGTCATGGGCCTTATGGGGGAACCTGGATAGAGAGGAAGCCCTGAAAAGACTGCAAGTCGGGGTGGTCTATAATGAGAAGTAGGCCTGATATTGGAAGGTACGGGAAGGATATGCAGGGAGGGCAGGAAGAAGTGCAATCTCTCTCTCTCTCTTTGCATGTTATGTTTGGTTAAGGGCCACTTAGAAGAGGAGTGTCCTTATGAGAGGGCACTAGAAAAGTGGAGGAGAGAACAGGAACTCTTCCAACAGACGTCCTCAGGAGACAAGGAGGCGGTTGCTCAAAATAGCCTGACTAGTAGGCTAAGGGCAAACCAAACAGGACCCAGGTAGAGGTCAAAAGGGCCCTGGAATAAAAGGAAAGATGGGCAAGAGGAATAAAACTCGGTGGAAAGGAGTCTAAAAAGAGTAAAGGTAAAGGGTAAAGGGTCACAGATTTGATATTCAGCCTATCTGTGGGCAGAACCAAAGCAGTTTACATATATTCTATGCAGGTACTTTCTCTGTTCTTAGTGGGCTCAAAATCTAAGTTTTGTACCTGGGACAATGGAAGATTTACAGGCATATTTTCAAAGCACTTAGACTTACAAAGTTCCATAGAAACCTTTGGAACTTTGTAAGTCTAAGTGCTTTGAAAATTACCCCATAAGTGACTTACCCGGGGTCACAAGGAGCTGCAGTGGGAATTGAGCCCAGTTCCCCAGGTTCTCAGCCCATTGCACTAACCTCTATAAAGGTAAAGTAGAAAATCTGGAACAGGAGGATCCTTCGGGAATAGCCCTGTCACCCCAAAGAAACCAGGAATGAGACTGGAAAAGGGGAACTCCTGGGTGAGTTAGACAAGCAGCAAATGGAGTCTTCAAAGGGAAATCAGAAGGAAAGATCTTTAGATCCAGCACAACAGGGAACAGATGTAGTAAGTCTTTTGGAGAAGGTATCATCTGAGGGAAGCAAGACTTAGGAGGCCACAAGTATAGTGAGAAATCCCAGTCTGGAGAATCCCATGAGATTCCCTCCCCAAATAAATATGGATATGGTTCAAGATAGGCTACAGGGGAAGATAGACTACCTAGAACTTGAGCTTCAGGTTTTGAGGAATTTTGGCAAAGAACTAGGCCCAAGACAGCAACGTTTGCAGGTGGCTCTGGAACATAATTGGGAATTAACCCTGATATTAAGGCAGTATGCTAAGGAACTAGAAATGTCCCAGGCCAATGTAGCAAGATCAGGGGTCCAGATATCAAACCAAGAATGGTTGGAAATACAGCAACAATGGCAGAGAGAGAAGGCAACCATCACCCAAGAAATAGAGGACCTTCAGGTAAGGGCTCAGTAACAATAGAGGCTAGAGAGAAAAAGGAAAGGGAGCTAGCCCAAGTGAAGAAGAAAGTAGAGAAGCTCCAGCAGCAGCGGGAAGCTCAGCTTGATGACTTGCAAAAGGAGCAGATGCAGCAAGTAACAGCCACTAAACTTCAGCATGCTCAAGAACAGATCGCAGACCTAGGTTATAATAAGCAGGAGTTACTCACCTAGGTAAGAAGAGGTGAAGCTAGTGTATGCTCAGACTCTACTGGAGATAACTTCACAAAGGCAGCAAGGAAGAAACTAGGAAGAAGCCCTAAAGATAGACAGAGAGCAGCATAAGGCTCAGAGCAAGGGCCAGCAGGTGAGGCATGCTCACGCAGAGGCCCTTGTTAGATGCTGAATTGGGACATGCCAGATGAAAAATTTCAGAAAAGCTGACCAGGCCTATGAAGCCCAGTTGTGGAAGATACATCAGGTATGCATCCCGGAGAAGGCTGAGTTAAGGGAAGAAAACAGCTGCAGAGAGGAAAAAGAGAGAGAAAGTTAGCCCAGTTAAAACAGGAGTTAAAAGGGGTATAAGATCAACAGAAAGTGCAGGAAAGGAAGTAGCTCCAAGAAAATGCTCAAATCACAGCTCAGTTAGTTGCTGAATAGCAACAGACTGCTAAGTTGGATGAAAGCCTGGAGAGGGACAAAAAAGAACTGAGAAAGCAGGGTGAAGAATTAGCCAGAGAAGAAGTTAGTCCGAGAGGTGCCAACTGAAACTGGAAAGTGACAGCTTAGAGCTTAAGCTGCAAGCACTCCAGGAGAAACTCTTAGATAAGGAGCAAAAGCATGAGCTGTTATTGCAAGCAGGGGTACAGACTGAGGCAAAAGTAATGATAAGCTGGTCAGTCCAAGCGGGTCTGTTAGCCCCACTAGATGGACAAGTAAGACAGGTTAGCTGGGCAGAGCTAGAGTACAAGGAGGAGAACCCACAAGGAGGAGGGAAAGGTTTCCAAGTGAACCAGAAAAGCCAGGATAAGGGCCTGAGAATAGGGTCCCAGCTATTCTTAGGGGCACAGCATGAGTGTCCAAAAAGAACAGGATCTTGATGCACAAGGAAAACCTTGCAGGTAGGCTAAGTAAGAAGGCCAATGGGAAACATGGAGAGGTTCAAAAGCAAAACAAAGCCCTGCCAAGAGTATTGGCAGAGAAAATCTATGGCACAACTGGTGACTCCAAGATGTCAAAAGAGAGGGAAGATCCATGAGGTATTCTTAGTGGTCTGTAAGAAACAGCTAGAACCAGCAGATCCAGAAAGCTAAGGGCTGTGCAGGGAATTCTATATAGTAGAAGGCTCTCATTCAGGGGCGGATCTTTAAAGTTTAGCAGGATTAGACCTGCCTACTACTTGGAAAGGAGACCAAAGCCTGGGGAAGGGTGTAATGGTCTCTGTGTTAGAAGCACAATGGATAGAAAACCTGTAATGAAAGGTGTTGTGTCTGGAGCAGTTTCTCCAGAAAAAGCTTGTTAGAAACTTCTGTTACTTAGATTGTGATTATTTTGTAAATTAAAAGCTGCTAATACTAAACGTGAGAAAAGCTTATTTATTCATGTGCAAATTTCTGTTCTCCTTAATAAAATATTTCTTTAACCACTAGCAGCTTTTCTATTATGTCATAATGGGTTCTGCACTACAATGATTAGCTTAGGGAGACCTGTGGGGAGGAGCAGTAGAAACAGGGCAGCCCTCCTTTCCAACATTAGGCAACTGAATCAGGTACAGGAGAGCACAAGCATTCTGTCTGCCATTCAGACGGGGCACAGCCTCCAGGGTAACCCTTAGTGGTGGCAAAGTAAGGAGGACCTATATTATATTTCTCTTGCAGACTCAGCAACTGTCTAAATATAAAAACTTCACTTAATTTAAATTCCTAGGTAAGACTCACCTGTGTTGTTGGAACTGTGATTTTTATTACTGGCTTTACTACTTTTGATGCAACCTAGAGAAAAAAAAAGAAAAAAATGGTAAATGGATTGAAAATACTAAAGTTCAATAAAATGTAAATGTTTCTAGGTAAAATTAGCTAGTTTAAACTGGTGGAAAAAAGCAAAGGGTAATGGTGGCCATTTATTTAAAAACTTTTTATTGAAGAAGATATCCTGACAGCCGCTATACATTTGATTCCTAGGTTGTTGGGTATCATTCCATAAATAGAAGTATTTCAATATAACATACATATCACTTTTTATTCATTTATTCTCCCTCTACACCATTGCTTAACATGGAAACAGAGTTTGTCATATTGTAGGCTATCTACTCAATGATTAGCAAAGTCTGCAGCATTACATAGAGGGGCATAATCGAAAGGGGCACCCAAGTTTTCCTGCGGATGTCCTCACAGGACATCCTCGCGAAGGGGTGGGAAAACCCGTATTATCGAAACAAGATGGGCATCCATCTTTCGTTCGATAATGCAGTCGGGGACGCCCAAATCTCAACATTTAGGTCGATCTTAGAGATGGTCGTCCCTGGTTTTTGGCAATAATGGAAACAGAGGACGCCCATCTCAGAAACGACCAAATCCAAGCCATTTGGTCATGGGAGGAGCCAGCATTCATTGTGCACTGGTCCCCCTCACATGCCAGGACACCAACCACGCACCCAAGGGGGCACTGCAGTGGACTTCACAAATTGCTCCCAGGTGCATAGCTCCTTTACCTTGTGTGCTGAGCCCCCCCAAAACCCACTCCCCACAACTGTACACCACTACCATAGCCCTAAGGGGTGAAGGAGGGCACCTACGTGTGAGTACAGTGGGTTTCTGGTGGGTTTTGAAGGGCTCACATTTACCACTACAAGTGTAACAGGTGGGGGGGGGGGGGGGGCTGGGTCCGCCTGCATGAAGTGCACTGCACCCACTAAAACTGCTCCAGGGACCTGCATACTGCTGTCAGGGAGCTGGGTATGACATTTGAGTCTGGCATAGAGGCTGGCAAAAAATATTTAAAAAGTTTTTTTTAGGGTGGGAGTGGGTTAGTGATCACTGGGGGAGTAAGGGGAGGTCATTCCCGATTCACTCCGGTGGTCATCTGGTCAGTTCGGGCACCTTTTTGAGGCTTGGTCGTAAGAAAAAATGGACCAAGTAAAGTCGGCCAAGTGCTCGTCAGAGATGCCCTTCTTTTTTCCATTACTGGTCGAAAACGCCCATGTGTTAGGCACGCCCAAGTCCCGCCTTTGCAATGCTTCCAACACGCCCCCGTGAACTTTGGTCGTCCCCACAATGGAAAGCAGTTGAGGACGTCCAAAATCAGTATTTCAATTATGCCGGTTTGGGCGACCCTCGGAGAAGGACGCCCATCTTCCGATTTGTATCAAAACATATAAGGTGTTTCTCCATTTCTTTGAAGGGCGGAATAAACATATGGATAAAGATGAGCTGGTCGACATTGTGTATCTGGATTTTCAAATGGCATTTGACAAGGTACCTCATGAAAGACTCCTGAGGAAATCAGAATGTCATGGGATAGGAGGTCATGTCCTACTGTGAATTAAAAACTGGCTAAAAGATAGAGTTAAATGTTCAGTATTCTCAATAGAGAAGGGTAAACAGTGAGGTACCCTAGGGGTCTGTGCTGGGACTGCTGCTTTTTAAAATATGTATAAATGATCTAGAGATGGGAATAACTAGTGAGGTAATTAAATTTGCTGATGACACAAAGTTATTCAAAGTTGTTATATCGCAAGAGGATTGTGAAAAATTGCAAGAGGACTCTATAGGATGGGGACTGGGCATCCAAATGGCAAGATGACGTTTAATGTAAGCAAGTGAAAAGTGATGCATCTGGGAAAGAGGAACCAAAACTATAGCTACGTGATGAAAAGGTTGCACATTAGGTATCACGGCTCAGGAAAAGAATCTGGGTGTCATTGTTGATGATAAAATTGAAATCCTCTGCTCAGTGGCAGCGGTGGCTAAGAAAACAAATAGAATGTTAGGAATCATTAGGAAAGGAATGGAAAACAAAAATGCGAATGTTATAATGCATTTGTATCACTCCATGGTGCAACCACACTTCTAATATTGTGTACAATTCTGATCACCATATCTCAAAAAAGATATCGCGGAATTAGAAAAGGTACAGTTAAGGGCAACGAAAAAGAAAACGGGGATGGGACAACTTCCATATGAGGAAAGGCTAAAGCAGCTAGGACTCTTCCGTTTGGAGAAATGATGACTGAGGGGAGCTATGATAGAGGTTTATAAAATAATGAGTGGAGTAGAAATGGGTAGAGGTAAATCGCTTGTTTACTCTTTCCAAAAATACTAGGACTAGAGGGCAGGCAATGAAGCTACGAAGTAGTAAATGTAAAACAAACTGGAGAAAATATTTCTTCACTCAACATGTAATTAAACTCTAGAATTTACTGCCTAAGAATGAAATAAAGACAGTTAGCTTAGCAGGCTTTAAAAAAGGTTTGGATAATTTCCTAAGAGAAAAGTCCATAAGCCATTATTAAGATGAAAACCACCTATGACCCCCTCCAATTCAGAAAAAATCTAAAAACGCACCTGTTCCAAAAGGCTTACCCCCCTCACCCGACCCAGTAAATGCCTGAAATCAGCGACACTACACCACCACAGTTCATACTGATCACCAAACAATCTCATCTGTTCTTGCTATCCTCTATACGGCCCCACCATATGTTCCTTCATGTGGTCCCTACCCTTCCTACCCCAACTTAACCATTATCTGTATTTGCTTTACTCCGGAGTCTATTAACACCTCTCCGGTATCAAGTAAGCCACATTGAGCCTGCAAATAGGTGGGAAAATGTGGGGTACAAATGTAACAAACAAATAAATAAATAAGATGGATTAGAAAATCCACTACTTATTTCTAACATAAGAAGCATACAATCTGTTTTACTGTTCTGGGATCTTGCCAGGTACATGTGAGTACCTGGATTGGCCACTGCTAGAAACAGGATACTGGGCTTGATAGACATTCAGTCTGTCCCAGTATAGCAATGCTTACGTTCTTATGTAAGTAAGAGTGATTCTGACTCATTCTGCACTTATGAAATCACTTATTCCCCTTCAACAATAACCTTCCTGATAAAAAATCTCTGCTCCTCCTTTCCCACTGCAACCATGCAACAGAGATCAAACACAACCCCCTCTACAATGAATTTGATCGAGTCAGGACTTTTCCCATATACCTCCTTTAAAGGCGCCCAATTCTAGATTATTTATTTATTTGTTACATTTGTATCCCACATTTTCCCACCTATTTGTAGGCTCAATGTGGCTTACATAGTACCGGAGAGGCCTTTGCAGGCTCTGGTGTGAACAAATACAGGGTGATGTTGTGGTAAGATCAAGTTCATGTGGCACAGTCACATTAGGGAATCAGAGAATGGAAGAGTTGTGTTATGTCCATTACGTGCTTTAGTTTGGCTGTGTTGCAGAGATTAGGCATTTAAACTGGATCGGTAGGGTATGCCTTTTTAAACAGGTTGGTTTTTAGTGATTTCCACAAGTTTAGATGGTCGTACGTCGTTTTCAAGGCTTTTGGTAATGCATTCCACAGTTGTGTGCTTATGTAGGAAAAACTAGATGCGTAAGTTGTTTTGTATTTAAGTCCTTTGCAGCTTGGGTAGTGCAGATTTAGATAAGATCGTGTTGATTCGGATGTATTTCTAATTGGTAAGTTGATAAAAGTCTGTCATGTAACTCGGAGCTTCTCCATAGATGATTTTGTGAACCAGGTTGCAGATTTTGAAGACGATACGTTCTTTGATTGGGAGCCAGTGTAGTTTTTCGCGGAGGGGTTTTGCGCTTTCAAATCGCGTTTTACCAAACATAAGCCTAGCTGCCGTGTTTTGAGCGGTCTGCACATAATTTATATTACATATGCCTACTTGATCTTGATTTGTCCTTGCCATTTTCAGGGCACAGACCATAGAAGTCTGCCCAACACTGACCTTCCTCTCTAGCGCTTAGTCGGAATGTTGGCATGTATACGTTTATGTTTGTGCACACACATGTGCTAGAATGCTTAGGTGGAATGTTGGCCTATATACGTGTATGTATGCACATACACATGTATATGCTAGAACTCATAGGTGGAATGTTGGCAAGTATATGTGTATGTGTGTACATAAACATGTATATGCTAGAACTTTTAGGCAAAAAGTTGGCCTGTGTACACGTATGCGTGTGTATATATACACATGTATACTAGAACGCTTAGGCGGAATGCTGGCCTGTATATATGTATGTGTGTACATACACATGTATATGCAAGAATTCATAGGCAAAGTGTTGGCCTGTATACGTGTCCTTTATACATGTATATGCAAGAATTTGTAGGCCCTTTTACTAAGCAGCGTAAACGTTCACGTGTGTCCAACGAACATCAAAATAGAATTAACGCCCGACTACCACATGGTTCTTGCGGGAATTTCATTTTTGGAGCGCGTCTGATACGCTCGGCTGAAAAATAATTTTTATTTTTGGAAGCGCGCCAAGTGGCATTTGACACACGTAGGTCATTACCACCTGGTTACCGCATGAGACTTTAATTTTGATTTTGCCACACATCCATTTTCAGCAAAGATTTTAAAAAGGCCTTTTTTACAGGCCTGCTGAAAAATGGATCAGCGAGCGCCCAATACCTGCACCTACACTACCGCAAGCACACCTTAGTAAAAGGACCCCCTGATAATTTTCATTCCATTACTCCCAACAGATCAATCCAGAGACTTGTGGGTTATGTCCAACCACCAGCAGGTGGAGATAGAGAGAACTTCAGAGGTTTGCTATATATGGTCATGCGCAGCCATCTCAACCTCAGTATGATTGATACCAAACCAGTGAAAGCAAAGGAAATTCAGAAGAAACAATACTCTCCTGCCTCTAAGAAACATCATGAAGAATCTCAACCGTTGCAGTGGGAACAACATCAACAAAGCATTATCAGTATCAATGCAGACACTTTCACTATCTTCTTCTTCTTTCTTTATTTTTTAAATAAACTAAATGAAGGAACCTCTGCAGTACAGCAATTGAAAACCTACAGACAACTGAAGTAACAAAGGGTGGGCCTCTGGATTGATCTTTTGAGATTAATGGAAAGAAAATTATCAGCTGAGAACTAATTTTTCCCTCCATGGTGTCCCACATATCAATCCAGAGACTTGTGGGATGTACCAAAGCAGTCCTCAAGTAGGGCGGGACAACCCCAACCCCGTTGTGAGAACCAATGCACCTGCTGTGCCGCCACATCCACTCTATAATGCTTAGCACAGGTATGGACCGACGCCAACGGGGCGGCTGTGCAAATGTCTTCCAATGACACCAACGGGCTTATTTTCGAAAGAGAAGGGTGCCCATCTTTTGACACAAATCGGAAGGTGGGCGTCCTTCTCCCAGGGTCACCCAAATTGGCATAATCGAAAGCCGATTTTGGGAATCCTCAACTGCTTTCCGTCGCAGGGACGACCAAAGTTCACGGGGATGTGTCGGAAGCATAGCGAAGGCGGGACTTGGGCGTGCCTAACACATGGGCGTCCTCGACCGATAATGGAAAAAAGAAGGGCATCTCTGACTAGCACTTGGCCGACTTTACTTGGTCCATTTTTTCTTACGACCAAGCCTCAAAAAGGTGCCCGAACTGACCAGATGACCACCGGAGTGAATTGGGAATGACCTCCTCTTACTCGCCCAGTGGTCACTAACCCCTTCCCACCCTAAAAAAAAAAAACTTTAAAAATAATTTTTGCCAACCTCTATGCCAGCCTCAAATGTCATACCCAGCTCACTGATAGCAGTATGCAGGTCTCTGGAGCAGTTTTAGTGGGTGCAGTGCACTTCAGACCCAGTGCAGGCAGACCCAGGCCCATCCCCCCCTACCTGTTACACTTGTGGTGGTAAATGTGAGCCCTTCAAAGCCCACCAGAAACCCACTGTACCCACATCTAGGTGTCCCCCTTCACCCTTAGGGCTATGGTAGTGTTGTACAGTTGTGGGTAGTGGGGTTTGGGGGGCTCAGCACCGAAGGTATGGGAGCTATGCACCTGGGAGCAATTTGTGAAGTCCACTGCAGTGCCCCCTTGGGTGCGTGGCTGGTATCCTGGCATGTGAGGGGGACCAGTGCACTACGAATGCTGGCTCCTCCCACGATCAAATGGCTTGCATTTGGTCATTTCTGATATGGGCGTCCTCGGTTTCCATTATCGCCGAAAATTGGGGATGACCATCTCTAAGTTCGACCTACATTTCGCGATTTGGGTGTCCACGACCGTATTATCGAAACGAAAGATGGACGCCCATCTTGTTTCGATAATATGGGTTTCCCCGCCCCTTCACCGTGACGTCCTGCGAGTACATCCTCAGGAAAACTTGAGCGCCCCTGTCGATTATGCCCCTCCAAGCGCACTTCAGCATGAGAAGATGCTTGCGCTCCGGTAGAATGTGACCGAACCTGTAAGGGAGGAGACTTCCCCATAGATAAATATGCCGAAACTATTGCCTCCCGAAGCCAGCGGGCCACAGTGGCTTTCGAGGCCATATCTCCTTCCTTGTGCCTTGCAAACAGCACAAAAAGATGATCCGAATGCCAGAAATCATTCGTAACTTCAAGATAACGGAGAAAGATAGGTCTGATGTCTAGGCAACGCAGTGCCCTATAAGTCTCAGGATAGTCCTCCCTGTGAAATACCGGCAACATAAGTGACTGACCCAGATGAAAACGCAAAATTACTTTGGCAAAAAAGTAAGGAACTGTCTGAATGGACACTCCTGCTTCAGTGAACTGGAGAAAAGGGTCTCTGCAAGACAACACCTGCAACTCTGATATTCGCCGAGCTGATGCAATAGCTACCAAGAATACCGTCTTCAAAGTGAGATCCTTTAAATTCAAATTTGCCAAAGGCTCAAAAAGGAGGCCTTTGCATAGCTTTGAGGATGAGGTTTAGGTTCCAGCACAGAACCACCAGAAAATTATGAGGACATAGGTGGTTCATCCCTCTCAGAAAACGAACCACTTCTGGGTGCGCTGCGATGGAAACACCCTGAAGACGGCCCCTGAAACAAGCCAAAGCTGCCACCTGAACCTTCAAAGAACTCAAAGAAAGAGACTTTTCCAGCCCATCCTGCAGTAAGGCGTGGATAATGGATACTGAGGCAGACGCCGCCAAAACCCCTGACCCAGAGCACCAAGACTCGAAGGTGCACCATACTCTAGCATATTTCACAGAGGTTGAATGCTTCCTTGCTTCGAGCATGGTGAAAATAACTGGGTCTGGATATCCTTTCCTCCTCAAACGTGCCCTTTCAAGGGCCAGGTCATAAGACCAAAGGGGGAGGGATCCTCCATAGCGACTGGCCCCTGAACTAGAAGACTGTTCACAGCAGTTAGCTGGACGGGGTGATCGAAAAAAGGTTGGATGAGATCCGCATGCTAAGAACACCATGGCCAATCCACGGTGACCAGAATCACCCATCCGGGATGGCTGGCTATGCGGTATATCATTCTTCCCAACAAGGGCCATAGCGGGAAGATGTAGAGGAGATCCAGGGGCCAAAGTAGGAGAAGGGCATCGATCCTGTCCGACCCAAGCTGACTGCTCCTGCTGAAAAAATGGGGAACTTTCGTGTTGTTCCAGTTTGCTATAAGATCCATTACAGGAAGCCCCCAATGAGACGTTATCTGCTTGAAGGCAAGGGGAGAGAGTTCCCATGCCCCCGGATCCAGCTTTTGACGACTGAGAAAGTCTGCCTGGACTTTTTGCAATCTCGCAATATGGGCACCTGAGAGGAGAGACAGATGTTTCTCCAACCAGAGACAGAGCACAGAAGCCTCTCATGCAAGTGTGCCCCCTTGTCTGTTCACATAAGCTACTGCTGTTGCACAGTCTGACAGAACACGTACCGGATGATCCCGTAACAGAAAAAGAAACTCCTGGAGAGCCAAGCGAATAGCCTTCAGCTCCAGATGGTTGATGGACCAGGCTGCTTCCACTGGGGACCAGGTCCCTTGAGATATCTGGTTGAGACAGCGACCCCCAATCTGACAGGGACACATCCGTTGTCACGATCACCCAATCTGGAGTCGCCAGAGGAACACCCTTGTGAAGGTTCTCTTGGATTAACCACCAGCGCATTGCTGCCTTGAGACGCAAGGACCATGCCAATCAGATTGTGCAATCCTCGGAGAGGAAAGACCACTGACTGAGCAGATACATTTTGAGTGCCTGCATGCGACTTCTGGCCCACACGACCACATCCAGGGTGGATCTGGATGCTGACGGACCTCTTCAAAGCTTCCTTAGAAACTGGAGTGTCCCGGTAGACTGGAGAAGGGTGGATGTGGTTCCTTTGCACAAGGGTAGAATTAAGGAGGAGGTTGGGAATTACAGACCTGTCAGTCTGACCTCGGTGGTGAGTAAGCTAATGGAAATGCTTCTAAAGAGGAGGATTGTGAAATTTCTTGAACTACATGGAATGCGGGGCCCGAGGCAGCATTGTTTCACTAGTGGCAGGACGTGTCAGACGAATCTGACTTTTTCGATTGGGTGACTAAACAGTTGGATGTGGGAGGGGTGCTTGATGTGGTATAATTGGATTTCAGCAAAGCCTTTGACACGGTTCCGCACAGGCGACTGATAAATAAATTGAGTGCTCTTTGTGTGGGACCTAGAGTAACTGACTGGGCAAAAAATTGGTTGAATGGTAGGAGACAGAGGGTGGTGGTAAATGGAGCTTGCTCTGAAGAAAAGGATGTCGTCAGTGGAGTACCACAGGGATCGGTCCTAGGGCGGCTCTTTTTAACGTCTTTGTGAGCGATATTGCGGAAGGGCTGTCTGGTAAGGTTTGTCTCTTTGCGGATGATTCTAAACTCTGCAACAGGGTGGACACCCTGGACGATGTGAATGACATGAGGAAAGACCTAGCGAAGCTAGAGGAATGGACCGATATTTGCAACTAAGGTTTAATCCCAAAAAATGCAGGGTCATGCACTTGGGTCGCAAAAATCTGAGGGAACGGTACAGTATAGGGGGTGTAGTGCTTCAGTGTGCGAAGGAATAAACTAATCATATAAGCAGGGGTGCACTTGAACTTCTTTCTTCTGTAGGGAAGCTGCTACTACTATCAACACCTTGGAGAAAGTCCACAGTGTGGTAGTGAGACCGAAGGGCAAGGCCTGGAACTGGAAATGTTGACCAAGCACCGCAAAGCGAAGAAAATGCTGATGAGGCCAAATAGGGATGTGCAGATATGCTTCTTTGAGATCGAGGGCTGTCAAAAATTTTCCTGGTTGCACCGTAGCAATCAGTGAATGCAAAGTTTCCATGTGAAAATGGCAAATCCGCAAGGCCTTGTTTACGTACTTGAGGTCTAGAACAGGTTGGAGAGAGCCGCCCTTTTTTTTTTTTTAAATTTATAAAAGTTTTATTAACATATCAAAATAACAACATCTGGAGACAAATACTCCTTAAAAATTTCAAAATTAGCAACATTCAAGCAATTTTACAATCAAATTTATTTTACCCCCCCCCTCCCATCCCCCCTGAGCTCCCAATCTCCCTCGCTCCAGCTTCCCAACTCCCCCTCACCCCCACCCTTCCCCGTTCGCATCTTGTACCCCGGGTTTATTGCTCTTTTAATCATCTTTCCAAATCTCTGCTAAGTGTAACCACTCTTCCGCATTCGGATTATAGTGTCCCCTCCGTCTATCTGTCAATTTTTCCAACCCCATCATTAACTGGAGTTTGCCCTTCCAATCTTGCCCTGTAGGGCCCAGCTTCTGCTTCCATTTCAATGCTATGGTTGTTTTTGCTGCCACCAGGCCCATTCGTGTAATTCTATTTTGCCATTTCTTCCCTCCCTTTTTCCCCAAACCTAATAAACACCATTTAGGTTCACACCGCTAGTGAAATGTATCCGGTAACTAACTCCCAGTATATCTGTATCTTCGGGCATTCCCACCAGATATGAAAATATGTTCCTTTCCCCTCCTCACACCTCCAACAGGTATCCGAGGCATTAGGGTACATAGCCTTTATTCGGTCTGGAGTATAATACCAACGACTCAGGACCTTGTAGGCATTTTCTTTAATTAGGACACACACTGATGCCTTTTTCACCTCTTTGCAAATATTCCTCCATTGCCCCTCAGTAATTTCCATTTTAAGATCTTGCTCCCAAGCCCTCATATAGGGAAGCTTTACCATCCCAGAGCCCCTTATATGTTCATATAACTTTGTAATTCCTTTCCCACCCTCTCCTATTCCTCCCCATAAATTTTCAAAATTCTCGCCCTCCAACCCTTTATCTTTAAACCATTTTTCTTTGCTCATGTAATTCTTTACTTGTAAGTATGCATATAGGTCAGTCTGTGGAAGATTGTATTCTTGTTGTAACTTTTCAAAGCTCTTAAGATTCCCCTCCTCTATGAGTTCTCGAAATCTTATCAGCCCTTTATCAAACCATAATGCAAATGTATTATTCTCCCGCCCACCAGGGAATCCTGGTTCTTGAGTTATCCAGGCATAAGTGGAACGGGTCTGTGTACCCCTCATGAGAGCCGCCCTTTTTGTGGACCATGAAGTAAATGGAGTAATGTCCTTGCCCTATCTCCAACAACGGTACCGGGTGGACCACCCCTAGTCGCTGCAAGCCTGCCAGAGTTTCCTGAACCGCCTTCAATTTGGCGGGGCACTTGCAGGTAGACTCGAGGAATAAATCTGGAAAAGGCCTTGTGAATTCTAGCTTGTAGTTGTCTCGGGTGACTTCGAAGACCCATTCTTCGGAAGTTACCTTGGTCCATTCCCCCAGGAAGAGTGACAGACGTCCCTCAATGACTGGCAGGGGATGGAAAAGGGCCCCATCATTGGGAAGCTCTGGTCATGGGCTGTGCTCTAGAGCCTGAGGCCGTGAAACAGCGTTCACCGTGAAAAAGCTGCAGTTTCAGAGCAAAACAAGTCTTCTGGAAGGGTCCAACACGGCCAGGACAGTAGTGCCTTGTCTCTCTGAATCAAAAGCGGGGCATTCCTGCCCTCGATGCTGACCTAGGCTTACCTTCTTGGAGGCGCTAACCCTGCGCTTTAACAATCTTTTCCAGATCTTCTTTGAAAAGAAGTCTCTCCAGAAGGGCAGCCTCACCAGCCGGGATTTGAAAGCCACGTCCAACGCCTAATACTGTAACCATATCCAATGGCATGCCATGACTGCCAGTGAAACCTCTTTGGCAGAAGCTCGCAAAAGATCATAAAGAAGATCTGAAAGGTACGCCATCCTAGATTCAAGCGACGGCAAGAAGCTAACAAGCTCCTCCGTTGAGGAGGCTTTCTGAAACCATGAAAGACACCCCCGAGCCACATAGGATCTGCGCACCAAAGCATAAAGGTAAAATTATGTATCATACCTGATAATTTTCTTTCCATTAATCATAGCTGATCAATCCATAGACTGCTGGGTTGTGTCCATCTACCAG
Source organism: Microcaecilia unicolor (assembly GCF_901765095.1). NCBI lineage: Eukaryota > Metazoa > Chordata > Amphibia > Gymnophiona > Siphonopidae > Microcaecilia > Microcaecilia unicolor. The sequence goes on from NC_044034.1 coordinate 249,821,623, forward strand.
CAGGTGGAGATAGAGAGCAATCCTTTTGCCTCCCTATATGTGGTCATGTGCTGCCGTAAACTCCTCAGTATGTCGATATCCAAGCTCCATCCGCAGGACTCAGCACTTAGAGAATTACACCCACAAAGGGACACTCTGCCCAGCTCACCACCGCCGAAACGGGGGAGGGGAATTAACCCAGCTCATCCCCACATAAGTGGGGGAGGGGAATCCGTCCAGCTCATCCCCGCGGAGCGGGGGAGGGACACCACCCCGCCGATGCGGGGGGATCTGGCTTATCCTGCAACCGCAACCGCGGGAGGAGCTGACTGACCCTAACACCGCCGAAGCGGGAGGGATACAAAGCTGCCCTACTGCCGCACGAAGCGGGAGGGAGCGCCGGCAGAATTTAAGTCTCAATCCAGCCCCGTAAAACGGAGGGGAGAGGAATGCAGCAGCTCACTGTAACACAAACTCGTCTCAACTCTTGAAGAATTCATTGAAAAACTTGAACACGAAGTCCTCCTGAACAGGAACTGAAGACTAAACTTGAACCTGAAATGCAACCAGAATATAAACAGTACAGATATCTGGGAGGGGCTATGGATTGATCAGCTATGATTAATGGAAAGAAAATTATCAGGTATGATACATAATTTTACCTTCCATATCATCATGCTGATCAATCCATAGACTGGTGGGATGTACCGAAGCAGTACTCACCCAGGGCGGGACATTGAAATCCCTGACCGCAACACTGAAGCTCCAAACCGGGCCTCCGCCCAAGCAGCCACAGTCAAGCGGTAATGCCTGGAGAAGGTATGGGCTGAAGCCCAAGTTGCCGCCTTGCAAATCTCTTCCAAGGAGACGGACCCGGCCTCTGCCATCGAGGCCGCCTGAGCTCTAGTGGAGTGAGCCTTCAGCTGGATAGGCGGCACCTTCCCCGCAGCCACATAAGCCGCTGCAATGGCTTCCTTGACCCATCTTGCCACTGTAGGCTTAGCAGCCTGCAGACCCTTACGAGGACCTGCAAACAGGACAAACAGATGATCCGATTTCCGGAAATCATTGGTCACTTCCAAGTATCTGATGATGACACGTCTCACATCCAGATATTTGAGAGCAGAGTATTCCTCTGGGTAGTCCTCCCTACGAAAGGAAGGGAGACAGAGCTGCTGATTCACATGGAAGCGAGAAACAATCTTGGGCAGGAAGGAAGGCACTGTGCGAATAGTCACTCCTGCCTCAGTGAACTGCAGAAAAGGCTCTCGACATGAGAGTGCCTGGAGCTCGGAAACTCTTCTGGCTGAAGTGATAGCCACCAAAAAGACTGCTTTCAACGTCAGGTCTTTCAGAGATGCCCTCGACAAGGGTTCAAAAGGCGGCTTCTGCAATGCTCTTAGCACCAGGTTGAGATTCCACGCAGGTACCACTGAGTGCAAAGGAGGGCGCAGGTGATTAACTCCCTTGAGAAAGCGCACCACATCTGGCTGCGAAGCCAGGGAAGCACCCTTCAGGCGGCTCCTGAAGCAAGCCAGAGCCGCTACCTGGACTTTAAGGGAACTGAGCGACAGGCCTTTCTCCAGACCTTCTTGCAGGAACGCCAACACTGAAGAAATTGGAGCAGTGAAGGGAGAAAGTGAGCCTGCTTCACACCACGCTGCAAAGATACGCCAAACCCTGGCGTAAGCAGTAGAAGTAGAGCGCTTCCTCGCTCTCAGCATAGTGGCGATGACCTTGTCTGAGAAGCCCTTCTTTCTCAGACGCTGCCGCTCAATAGCCAGGCCGTAAGACCAAAGGGGGAAGGATCCTCCATCACCACGGGACCCTGATGTAACAGGCCCTGCTCCACTGGCAGCCGCAGAGGATCGTCGACTGAGAGCCTGATCAAGTCCGCATACCAGGGACGTCTGGGCCAGTCCGGACCCACCAGGATTATCCGGCCCGGATGCTTTGCCACCCGGTCTAGCACCCTGCCCAACATGGGCCAGGGCGGGAACACATAGAGAAGCTCTTGTGTCGGCCACTGTTGGAGAAGAGCATCTACTCCCAGGGATCGAGGGTCCCGTCCTCTGCTGAAAAAGCGCGGCACTTGGCAATTGGCCGATGACGCCATCAGATCTAGGCTCGGCTGGCCCCAGCGCTTTGTGATGTCCAAGAACGCCTGAGCAGATAGCTGCCACTCTCCGGGCTCCAAGGTATGGCGACTGAGAAAGTCCGCCTTGACATTCATGACTCCGGCAATGTGGGCCGCTGACAGCTGTTCCAGGTTCGCTTCCGCCCACTGGCATAGATTCATGGCCTCCTTGGCTAGAGGGGCGCTCTTGGTACCTCCCTGGCAGTTGACATAGGCCACAGCCGTGGCATTGTCCGACAGGACCCGTACTGGCTTCAACGCCAGTATCGGGATGAACTCCAAAAGCGCCAACCGAATGGCTCTGAGTTCCAGGAGGTTGATAGACCACTTTGCCTCTGCAGGAGACCAGAGCCCCTGCGCTGTCCTTCCCAAGCAGTGGGCTCCCCAGCCCGACAAAGAGGCGTCCGTCGTGACGACAATCCACTCCGTGGTCACCAGAGGCATTCCTGCAGACAACTTGTCTGTCTGCAGCCACCAGCTCAGCGCCTTGCGCACTGCTGGGTCCAAGGGAAGGCGCACAGCATAATCCTCCGACATCGGAGTCCAGCGCTGCAGCAGAGAGTGTTGTAGTGGTCTCATATGAGCCCTGGCCCAGGGCACTACTTCCATCGTGGCCGTCATAGAGCCCAACAGCTGCACATAGTCCCAAGCCCAAAGAGGAGAGGCTACTAGGAACTGGTCCACCTGAGCCTGAAGTTTGATAATCCGATTGTCTGGCAGGAACACTCTGCCCACTTGGGTGTCGAATCGAACTCCCAGATACTCCAGGGACTGAGTCGGGCGCAGCTGGCTCTTCTCCCAGTTGATGATCCATCCCAGGGAGCTCAAAAGAGCAACTACCCGGTCCACAGCTTTGCCGCACTCTGCATAAGAGGGGGCTCGGATCAACCAGTCGTCCAGATAAGGATGGACTTGTACTCCTTCCTTCCACAGGAAGGCCGCGATGACCACCATTACTTTGGAGAAGGTCCGCGGAGCAGTAGCCAACCCGAAAGGGAGGGCTCTGAACTGGAAGTGTCGTCCCAGGACTGCAAAACGCAGAAAGCATTGATGAGGAGGCCAGATGGGAATATGCAGGTACGCTTCCTTGATGTCCAAGGAAGCCAAGAACTCTCCTGCCTTCACTGCCGCTATAACAGAGCGGAGAGTCTCCATGCAAAAGTGCCGCACTTTCAAGGCCCGATTGACCCCTTTGAGGTCGAGGATAGGCCGGACAGAACCTCCTTTCTTTGGTAAAACAAAGTAAATGGAGTAACGTCCCTTGCCAATCTGATTTTCTGGCACCGGAATGACCGCACCCAGGCAGATCAGGTTGTCCAAGGTCTGCTGCACTGCCACAGCTTTGACCGGAGACTTGCAGGGAGAGAGTACAAACCCGTCTCTTAAGGGTCGGCAGAACTCTAACTTGTAGCCGTCTCTGATGACTTCCAGCACCCAAGCGTCTGAAGTTACTTTGGTCCACTCACCCAGAAACGAGGACAGGCGTCCTCCAATCTGCACTGGGCCATGGACCAAGACCCCGTCATTGGGTACGAGACCCTGGGGGAGGACCGGAGGGCGTACCTCCGGGACGGCGGTCTCTGCGACAGGAATGCTGCTTGGGGGAGAAGTTCCTTTTGAAGGAAGAGGGGGCAGAGGAGCCCGACTTGCCCGGGCGGTACCGACGGGCTTCTTGAAACCGTCCTCTGGAGATACCGGGGCGAGCACTGGCCCGAGCCCTGACCTCTGGTAACCTCTTGCCCTTAGACGTGCCGAGAACGGTCACGATTTTGTCCAGCTCGACCCCAAAGAGCAGCTTGCCTTTAAAAGGCAACTTAGCCAGGCGGGACTTAGAGGCGTGGTCCGCAGACCAATGTTTCAGCCAAAGCCAGCGCCGCGCAGACACTGTCTGAGCCATGCCTTTTGCCGAGGCTCTCAAGACATCATACAGTAAGTCTGCCAAATAAGCCAAGCCCGATTCCAGGGCCGGCCAGTCAGCCCTCAAGGAAGGATCCGAGGGGGAAGCCCGCTGCACCAACGTCAGGCACGCCCTGTCCACATAGGAGCCGCAAACTGAGGCCTGCAAACTTAAGGCAGCCGCCTCGAAGGACGACCTTAAAGCCGCTTCCAATCTTCTGTCTTGGGCGTCCTTTAGTGCCGTGCCACCTTCCACCGGCAACGCCGTTTTCTTAGTCACCGCAGTGATTAAAGAATCCACGGTAGGCAAAACAAAGGCCTCACGCTCACTTTCAGGCAAAGGATAGAGGCGGGACATAGCCCTAGCCACTTTGAGGCTCGCTTCCGGGACATCCCATTGAGCCGAAATTAAGGTGTGCATGGCATCATGCACGTGGAAGGTTCTAGGCGGGCGCTTCGTCCCCAGCATAATGGCGGAGCCAACAGGGGCTGAGGGAGAGACGTCCTCCGGAGAGGAAATCTTCAAAATGCTCATGGCCTGCAATAACAGGTTGGGCAAATCCTCTGAGCGAAAGATCCGTGCTGCAGAGGGGTCATCCGCTCCATTCGAGCGGGAATCCGTCTCCTCCAAGGAATCCCCAAAGGACCGTTGGGAGAACTCAGATACGCTGCCCTCATCTACATCAGAGGAAACAGCGTCCTCTAAGGCCTGGGCATCCACCCGAGGGCGTTTACTTCCGGGGGCCTCAACCCCTTTATCGGACAAGGGAGAAGGGGCAGCGTTTTGCATAAGAAAGGCCTGATGCAGCAGCAAAATAAACTCGGGGGAGAAACCCCCCAGACTGTGCACTTCAGCAGCATGGGCCACAGCCCTAGACGCACCCTCAACCGGCGCTCGCAAGAGCGGGGGAGAACCATGCTGCGCATCCAAGATGGCATCCGGCGCGACACTCCGCAAAGGAGCCGCACGGGAAGAACGGCGCTTAACTTTAGCCGCTTTTTTGCCGTCGCCCAAATCAAGGGCGGCCATGGCATGAACGTCTCCCAGCTCAAGGGCGGCCCAAGAAGAAGCCGTCCGAGCAGAGTGGCCGGCCAAGATGGCGGAGGCGAGCAGCGGGGGATGGGCGTTTATGGCGGGAAAAACCGCCGCGCCGGAGGAAGACCCGGGACACTGACCGGCCTCCAAACTGACACCCAACAAGGGCGAATCAGACTTTAAAACCCCCGCATCCCCGCTAGAAGCGCACATGCGGTCCGGGGAGCGATTCTTCGCGCCCTCGCCCTCCGACGCCATAGGCCACGTGGAGATCAATCGGGGAACCCCCTGCCCGCTATAAAAAGGTAAAAATTACCTGCTTCTCGCTCCGAGCTGTAACGACCTGGTGTCCCAGTGAGTAGCTGCAATAAACGTTTAAATAAACGTCGAAATAAACGCCCTTAAGGACGTTCAAAATTTTTTTTTTTTTTTTTTAACGGAGCCAGCGGGAGGGGGGAGAAAAGGAGGGACCTGGCGCCATAAGGTTTGCACTTGCTCAAGAAGAGCCCTCAACCCCAGGCACTCAACAAAACCTAAAAATTAGGCTTGGAGGCCTAGCCAGAGCTGCTGCTGTGTGTGACCACCACCTGCTGAGATAGAGAACATACTGAGGAGTTTCTGGCAGCACATGACCACATATAGGGAGGCAAAAGGATTGCTCTCTATCTCCACCTGCTGGTAGATGGACACAACCCACCAGTCTATGGATTGATCAGCATGATGATATGGAATATTTAACGCTGCCACCTCAAAAGAAAGCTTGAGTGTGGACTCCAGCTTAAGGTCCTGTAGATGCTTAAGCGCCGTACCTCTCTCTACCGGCAAAGTGGTCTTTTTGGTGACCACTGTAATCAAAGAATCAACTGAGGGGAGTCTGAGGTATTCCAAGTCCACAGCCGGAAGCAAATAAAGGCACCCCATTACCTGTGCCACCTTGAGGCCACTGTCCAACACCTCCCATTGGGCTGAAATGAGGAATATAGAATAATCTGGCGGGGCATTTAGTACCAGACATGATAGAGGGAGAAGGAGTAGGAATGGAAGAGGCTTCTGGCGAGGAAATATCCAAAATCTCCAGCGCCCGAACAATAAGAGTGAGAAGATCCTCCCTGCGGAACAGCCGTACCACAGTGGGGTCATCCACTTCCTCGGGTGGCATATCAGCCTCCTCTGAAAACTCTGTAGACTCTGAGGGAGATCCCTTAGGAGAAAGGGCCTGTATCTGAAGAGTCTTCCATCTCCAAAAAATCTACCCTGGGACACTTAGGCATAAGAGACTGAGAGGAGGATGAAGGCCCTTGCTGAGAGGGTAAAGAAGTAGAAGGCTGAGTCCCCCCCCAGAACATTTTAAAAGGAAGGCTTTGTGCATTAACAGCTCAAATTCTGGAGAAAAGGGAGCAGCCTCAGTTCCAGAGGCACCCACAGCATCTTCTCCCCAGCTGAGATCTGACAATGCTGAAGACAGATGCCATGTGCGGGGCCAAACGTGGCGGGATGGTAGAAATGGCACCCACTGGCACGCAAGGCCCCGAGACTCCTGTCAAAACATTACCCAGCATTACCCTGCCATTGCACGACTGAGGAGATCCTGGGGTGCGCTGCATGTCCAGCGCACTTTGCCACAGACACGATTCACATTCCCCTGATACTGCTCTCCGACTCCCACACCTGGAGCAGTGTTTCATGGCTTCTGAGGGAGCCGACATGAAATGGAACAGAACTGTCTGAGAAAAAACTATCCTCCCTAGGCTGACCTTCAAATCCTACCCAGCGATACTCCGTCTGATTTAAATATTTAAGCTTAACTTTCCCCTGTAAGCTTACTTTAAGCCACCTTTTGTTTTTTTTCAGAGGCAGGAGAAAAGCTGCTGGCTCAAACACACCAGGGCACCCTGCCCAGGGAAATTTTAATTAAAATCTAAGGGCCCTGTTTACTAATGGTAGAGACACCCATATATTCCTATGGGTGTCTCTAGCGTTAACACGCAGTAAAAAGCGCGCCTACAGCATGGCTTGGTAAACAGAGCCTCTAATGGTTTACAGCTTTTTAAAAAACAAGATGGGACACAAACAATGGGGAACTAAGTTTCAATGTTTTTATCTAAAAGCATACTAGGCAACACAAAAAGAAAAACGTCAAGCCATGCCAGACAGGCGCAAAGTTATCAATGGTAAAAACTTTACAGCAACTCAAAAAATGGCCTTACAAGAAGTAAGCCAATTCCAGTCAAATAAAGAGGCAGATTTTAACAAAATATTGATGCTGTAACTGAAAACTATGAATGATGTGTAATGTCAAGGCATACTTTAAGATGAGAAGAGATATTTAGAGCTTTATGTTGAGAGGACTGATAAGTATATCAGTATTCTAAGCAACGAGTAGACTAGAAAAGAATAATGAGAGACATGAATCATAAGCTTAATGAACAATAGTTAAATTTTGAAAGGGATACAAAATGGAATTGGGAGCTAGTGCTCACAGTGCAAAAGGGGAGTCATGTGATCAAATTTCCTCCCACAAAAAAATTAATTGAATTAATTGTAGTCTGAAAAGTTCAGAGACTGATATACCTCGGTAGAGTGAGTTAGAGCAGTCCAAGTTGAAACACATAAAAAGAACATAAGAGTTGCCATACTGGGTCAGACCAATGGTCCATCTAGCCCAGTATCCTGTTTTCCAAACAGTGGACAAGCCAGGTCACAAGCACCTGGCAGAAAACCAAATCATGGCAACATTGCATACTACAAATCCAAGGGCATGCAGTTGCTTCACCATGTCTATCTCAATAGCAAACTATGGAGTTTTCCTCCAGAAATTTGTCCAAACCGTATTTAAACCCAGATACACTAACTGCTGTTACCACATCCTACGGCAAAGAGTTCCAGAGCTTTACTATTCGTTGAGTGAAAAAATATTTCCTCCTATTTGTTTTAAAAGTATTTCCATGTAACTTTCTCGAGTGTCCCCTAGTCTTTGTACTTTTGGAACGAGTAAAAAAAAATCGATTTACTTCTACTCATTCTACATCACTCAGGATTTTGTAGATCTCAATCATATCTCCCCTCATCCGTCTCTTTTCCAAGCTGAAGAGCTGCAACCTCTTTAGCCGGAGCTCAAGTCAAGCACAGACGAAATGGACATGGCAGAGCTTGACACCAAGTTCCAGGTTCTGAGACTTGGGGGAGGACTGTGTCAAGAGACTGGTGGGACTATGTTTAAGCCTGAAGGGGTGTCTGAGGAAGACAGGACCCTGAGGAGAAGGAAACTTGAGTCAGTATGTTTCCAATGTGGGGAAATAGGCCTTGTGGGAGAGTGGTGTTTGGCAGTATCCAGTTCAGGGGAGGAACTGGGAGACTGGGAGGAAATAGGAAATCCTACAGTCAAGTTGGTGGGGGTTAAGTGACATGGCAGGCAAGAGGAAGCCCAAAGGCCATGGGAGTCAGGAGGTGACCCATTCCTTGGGGGCAGACTGCATGGTTAGGCCGGGAACCCAAGGGGAAAGAGGTGTCTGCAGGGAAGAGGGTCAGGAGGAACCCGCTGCAGGGACAGCACCCAATGTCCCAGGGAGAGGGGAGGCCACAAACCTGAAAAGTGCCAAGTGGGAGGAGGGGTGCCTGGACAAGGAAGAAAAACCCCAGTTCCAGGACAGTAGTAGTCCTAGCAAGAAGGGCAAACCCTCTAGGAAAGTGGAAGAGGGGGGGTAGGCCCAGGTGAGAACTTCCCAGGTGACAGGATGGAAAGTAGTCCTGATTGGGTAAGGGTAGAACCTAAGGAAGGGAAAGTAAACGTACACTGTGAGCAGGGGGGTGAAACAGCTGGAGAAGAGGTAGGCTGCCCCAGCTACGGTGGGGAATTGGCAGTATTTCCAGGAGATGGGGAACTAGGGAGAGTTGCCCCAAGGGAGAAATACTGGGAATCCCAGGGAGTGGAGGGTAGTGAACCTACCGCCCTGGGAAAAGAATTAATAGAATTTCCCAAGGATGGCCCGGAGTTTGATAGGAAACTCCAGGAGGAAGCCCGAAAAGAGAATGAGAACCTGCTGTTAAAATCCCTTAAAGAAAGTATCTGACAGGTAGAATGGGAGTTACAAGCCCTGGATAGACCCGGGAAACCCTATAGGTACCCTGAGCAATGTCTGAGGGAGGTTCTGGAACTCAATAAGAGACTGATGGGAACTGTAGTGGGCAACATACAGCAGCAAGAGGAGTCCCATAAGGTAATGGAGACTAGGCTAAGGGAGAATGAGCAGAGATGGGTCCTATTTGAGCCAGCTTGTAAGAAAGAAATGGCTGCTTCAGTGCATGCCTTAGAGGCCAAACTTGGCAGAGTCCCTTAAGCAGAAGGAAGGCTGTGAGGCACTGCTAGCCACGATTAGGGTTGAGCTGCTCACAGAATGTGAGCTAAGGGAGGAAAGGGAAGCAGAAGTAGCTCATCTTGCAGCTACCCTGAACGAGACCCAGGCCTTAAATGAGACCCAATTAGCAACTCTGCTAATTAGCAACAGACATGATTCACATTCCCCTGATACTGCTCTCCGACTCCCACACCTGGAGCAGTGTTTCATGGCTTCTGAGGGAGCCGACATGAAATGGAACAGAACTGTCTGAGAAAAAACTATCCTCCCTAGGCTGACCTTCAAATCCTACCCAGCAATACTCCGTCTGATTTAAATATTTAAGCTTAACTTTCCCCTGTAAGCTTACTTTAAGCCGCCTTTTGTTTTTTTCAGAGGCAGGAGAAAAGCTGCTGGCTCAAACACACCAGGGCACCCTGCCCAGGGAAATTTTAATTAAAATCTAAGGGCCCTGTTTACTAATGCTAGAGACACCCATATATTCCTATGGGTGTCTCTAGCGTTAGCACGCAGTAAAAAGCGCGCCTACAGCATGGCTTGGTAAACAGAGCCTCTAATGGTTTATAGCTTTTAAAAAAACAAGATGGGACACAAACAATGGGGAACTAAGTTTCAATGTTTTTATCTAAAAGCATACTAGGCAACTCATGCAGTCCACACATGAGCAGGAGATAAGGGACCACACAGACAAGTTGCGGCAAGACCAAGAGCAGAGGGTAGCCCTAGTTAAAGCCGAGTTCCAGAAGGCTTGCCAAGAGTGGCATAAAGAGCAGGAGGCCCTAAAGGAAAGCATAAGGGAGCAGCAAGCCTCGGCTCTACTCCAGAAGCAAAAGGAGACTAAGCTTGTCACCTCTGTAAGGGCAGAATTAGAAGAAGCCAGGTAGGAGGTGAAGCAAAAGGAACTGGAGTTGGCCAAGATGAAGGGTATCATTAGGGAGGCGGGTAAACTACAGCAAACAGCTATAGGAGAGCTGAGGGGAAGTTTAACCCAGGTAAAGGCTTGGCTGGGGGAATTAAAAGGCAAACAGGAAAGCCAGCTGAGGGAAGTGCAGCAGGGGTATACTGAAGCGGTGGCCCAGTTAACCAAGACCTTGCGGCAGGCCCAAGCGGAAGCCAGGGGCCTGGCAGAGCTTAATGTGGAGAAAGGTGTCCAAATAGATGAACTGCACAAAGTATACACCCAGAGGAAAGACAAGGTATTCAGGGAGATGCAGGAAGCCCAGGGAAGGGTAGGATACCTGACCCAGAGGAACCTCGAGTTGGAAACTCAGATAAAGGAGTTGCAACAGGTTCAAGCTCAGGTGGCAGCTGAGGGGGCTGTAGAGAGACTGCAGACCAAGGAAGCCACAGAAAGGGCAGAAAGCTGAAGGGTGGCCCTGGAAGAGAGGTGCAGAGTGTTGACCCTAGCAGTGGATGTCCTCTTCTAGGATGGGCAGAGGAGATTAAGGGAGATTCAGGAAGCAAAATCTTGCATTTTAGACCTCCAGCAAAAACTCGAGGGAAAGAAGGACCCAGGATGGGATAAATTAAGTGAACTCCTATCCCCAAGTAAGGGTCATGATAGGGAGAATCAGAAGGGCCCTGTTAAAACCACAGTGAGAGGTGGTGTAGGGGTTGAAAGATGTGAGAGACCCCAGAAGGGCAAGCAGAAAAGGGAAAAGGCTGCCCAAGGAAGGGAAAAACCCAGACCCCAGAAGAAAGGGGGGATCCTAGTGGAGGAGTAGCCTAGTGGTTAGTGCAGTGGACTTTGATCCTGGGGAAGTGAGTTCAATTCCCACTGCAGCTCCTTGTGACTGTGGACAAATCACTTAACCATCCATTGCCCCTAGTACAAAATAAGTACCTGAATATATGTAAACCGCTTTGAATGTAGTTGCAAAAAGCCTCAGAAAGGCGGTATATCAAGTCCCAATTCCCTCCCCCCCCCCCCCCCCCCCCACATACTACACTGTAGAGTCTGGTAAGAGATGAGTTCCCGAGGGGGGGACACCGGCTCAGGGAGGGTGCCAGGAGGATGATAAGGCACCCAGAGGCTGGGGGAAGCCCTGTAGTAGAAGGAGGTATTCTATACCAGTAAGGAGGGATAGGAGATGCCTAGGCGTCTCAGGGAAAAGGAGACTTAGGACCCTATACCCAAACCACAAATACCAATTGAGGTCTAGTAGACAAAGAAATGAGACCTAGGGTGGTAAAAAGGAGAAAGGGAGGACAAAAAGTTCCTCTGAGGAGATAAGGGAATTAGGCCTTAGGGAAATACACCAGCAACCCATAGTGGAGAAGGGGGTGTACTGGTGGGTCAAAACAGAGGATAGAGAAATTGGACGCTGAGGCCTTGGGCGGCGCAAAAAGAGAGGACGGGGGGGGGGGGGGGGGGGGGGGGGTCTTTGTGTTTCTAGGGGGTTACGGAGGAAGGCCCCCAGAGAGAGTCCGAGCCTTTAGGCTAGGCCGGACCACCCATTATAAAGCCTTCTTGAGAATCCCTATTTTGTTAGGAAAGGGGGAAGGATTCTCTGGGGAGATGGAGGAAGGAGAGCTTACCCGGAAACAAGCATATAGGTCAGTGTATTGCTGCTCCTCAAAGAAGTTATTAGAGAGAGCAGCAATATTCTCAAAGGGGGGGGGGGGGGGTATGTGATAAACACAGGTTTGCCCTACCCCAAGGAAGCCGCCAGAGGGCGCTCTTCTACAAGAAACTGGGAAAATGCCATGATAGAGCCAGTAGAGGGAGCTCTAAGGGAATATCTGGGTTATACCCTGAAGGGACAGCTAGAGGGCGCTCATGTCATAGGATCAGCTTTCCCCTATGGAGGCCACCAGGTGGAGCTATCGAAGTGGGGGAGGGAAAGGTAGAGAAGGAGAGTAATAGACTGAGACCTGACTGGAACCAAGGGGGCAGGGCCTAAAGAGGTGGGGAGGATTATTGATCACCTCATAAATTCCTTTCTCCCAGTGGAGAGAGGGAGGAGGAGAAGAAGCCAGATGCCTGTGTGCTGCTTGATGGGGAAGCCAGATGCCTAATGTGTGCTGCTTGATGGGGAAGCCAGATGCCTAAGGTTTGCTGCTTGATGGGGAAGCCAGATGCCTAAGGTTTACTCCTTGATGGGGTATGCCTGGGAGAGAAGATCTCAAGGAAGGAGGGCCAGGAGAAGCCTCTCAAAACCAGGAAGGTACTAAATGCCCTGATGTTATAAGGCTGTTGGAGCTGATAATTGGCTAAGTGTCTTGATGCCTTGCAGCTAATAATCCTGGCAGGTTGCTGAAGAGTTCAAGCAGGGTCTGTGATGAAATGCTCTGATGTTACAAAGCTGTTACAACTGATAACTGGCCTTGTGGGCGGGACCAGAGAGCTTAGAGAGAGAAGCCTGAGTGAAGAGCGATGTGCACGCTGAAGCGCTGCTGCTACCGCGATTCACACCGACGAGGTGAGGAGTTTTAAAATTCCAATGGAGGGAGAGAGGGGTGCCTGTAACAGAGGGAGGAAGGGAGTGCCTGTAACGGAGGGAGGGTGCCTGGAACAGGGAGGGGGGCCTATTTTTCGGACTATAAGCTGCACTTTTTTTCCCCTCCAAATTTGGGAGGAAAACCTAGGTGCATCTTATGGTCCGGTGCGTCTTATAGTCTGAAAAATGCGGTATATATATTGTTTTATTCCAACTATGTTTTGTAAGTATATACATTCGATATTGCATTATTATTCATTTATGTACACACATCTTGCCATGAGAGGTATCTTCATACATACATATATTATTATTTTTTTGTTGTTCTTAACACAGTTTCGATTTACTATTATTATTTTTTATTTATATATATATATATATATATATATATATATATATATATATATATATATATATATATATATATACAGTGGGGGAAATAAGTATTTGATCCCTTGCTGATTTTGTAAGTTTGCCCACTGACAAAGACATGAGCAGCCCATAATTGAAGGGTAGGTTATTGGTAACAGTGAGAGATAGCACATCACAAATTAAATCCGGAAAATCACATTGTGGAAAGTATATGAATTTATTTGCATTCTGCAGAGGGAAATAAGTATTTGATCCCTCTGGCAAACAAGACCTAATACTTGGTGGCAAAACCCTTGTTGGCAAGCACAGCGGTCAGACGTCTTCTGTAGTTGATGATGAGGTTTGCACACATGTCAGGAGGAATTTTGGTCCACTCCTCTTTGCAGATCATCTCTAAATCATTAAGAGTTCTGGGCTGTCGCTTGGCAACTCGCAGCTTCAGCTCCCTCCATAAGTTTTCAATGGGATTAAGGTCTGGTGACTGGCTAGGCCACTCCATGACCCTAATGTGCTTCTTCCTGAGCCACTCCTTTGTTGCCTTGGCTGTATGTTTTGGGTCATTGTCGTGCTGGAAGACCCAGCCACGACCCATTTTTAAGGCCCTGGCGGAGGGAAGGAGGTTGTCACTCAGAATTGTACGGTACATGGCTCCATCCATTCTCCCACTGATGCGGTGAAGTAGTCCTGTGCCCTTAGCAGAGAAACACCCCCAAAACATAACATTTCCACCTCCATGCTTGACAGTGGGGACGGTGTTCTTTGGGTCATAGGCAGCATTTCTCTTCCTCCAAACACGGCGAGTTGAGTTCATGCCAAAGAGCTCAATTTTTGTCTCATCTGACCACAGCACCTTCTCCCAATCACTCTCGGCATCATCCAGGTGTTCACTGGCAAACTTCAGACGGGCCGTCACATGTGCCTTCCGGAGCAGGGGGACCTTGCGGGCACTGCAGGATTGCAATCCGTTATGTCGTAATGTGTTACCAATGGTTTTCGTGGTGACAGTGGTCCCAGCTGCCTTGAGATCATTGACAAGTTCCCCCCTTGTAGTTGTAGGCTGATTTCTAACCTTCCTCATGATCAAGGATACCCCACGAGGTGAGATTTTGCGTGGAGCCCCAGATCTTTGTCGATTGACAGTCATTTTGTACTTCTTCCATTTTCTTACTATGGCACCAACAGTTGTCTCCTTCTCGCCCAGCGTCTTACTGATGGTTTTGTAGCCCATTCCAGCCTTGTGCAGGTGTATGATCTTGTCCCTGACATCCTTAGACAGCTCCTTGCTCTTGGCCATTTTGTAGAGGTTAGAGTCTGACTGATTCACTGAGTCTGTGGACAGGTGTCTTTCATACAGGTGACCATTGCCGACAGCTGTCTGTCATGCAGGTAACGAGTTGATTTGGAGCATCTACCTGGTCTGTAGGGGCCAGATCTCTTACTGGTTGGTGGGGGATCAAATACTTATTTCCCTCTGCAGAATGCAAATAAATTCATATACTTTCCACAATGTGATTTTCCGGATTTAATTTGTGATGTGCTATCTCTCACTGTTACCAATAACCTACCCTTCAATTATGGGCTGCTCATGTCTTTGTCAGTGGGCAAACTTACAAAATCAGCAAGGGATCAAATACTTATTTCCCCCACTGTATATATATATATATATATATATTATTGTATACATTTTTTGTTTTTAATTATTTTCAATACCCTTTATTATTATTTTAATTATGTTTTGTAAGTGTAAACATTGGACGTTGTATTACCTTTATTCATGCACACAAACATTGTTATGAAAGATATCTATGTACATACATATATGATATTTTATACATTTTTCTTTTCTTTTTAACATATATATATTTTACTTTTTTACAATATACTTTCTTCTACAGAGTTTTTTTACACAATCTTTCAGATCCTTTTTATTCTATATATTTTTATAATTTCTGTTTAGTTGTATTGTCTTCTTTGCTATTATATATTTCCACTGTTGTTTTACACACACACACACACACACATATATGTGTGTGTGTGTGTGTGTGTGTGTGTGTGTGTGTGTGTGTCCCAAAGCTTTTAGGTTTTCATTTTATTGCTCTGCATGATTAGGCACAACTACTTTTGGATGAAAAATGTTGTTTCCTTTTTGCAGATAAGTAAATTGATATTTCTATGTCAACAAAGCCATAAAAATTATGCAAATTTAGAATACAATAAATATGTATGTATGACATGGAGATCTAAATTTATATTCTGTTTGGTTATGTATGTAAAATAGTATATATGTGGTTTTGTCTTGATCTTGAAAAAAAAGTAATGATTATACAGGGTAATCCAAAGGTCTAAAACCGAAGGGTAAAATGTGTAATGAGCACATGGTCTGGATACAATCTTAAATATCTCAGCAAGCTACGACACAGATTTGCAAGCAGTATTACCTTCTTATGCTGTGACATCACAGGCACCTGCATGAAACGGGGAAAAATACATCTGGTATTCTTATACTTGAATAGGCTCATTTACATAGATCATATGTGAACATTATCTAGACATCTTAAAAATATCTGAAACCTGGTTAGATGAAACTAGGTGTTTACCAGTGACTGAACTATGCCCAACAGGTTTTCACTATCTAGCACCAACCAGGAGCAAGTAGATAAGATGAAGAGGGTAGCAGTCTTGACTTAGAACATAATCAAACTATGCAGAATTGCCATCCTCCAGCTAATTGAATCAGAATCCCTTTTTAAATATAGCTAGATGAGGAGAAACCAATCTGGCTGCTCATGGTATACCAAGCACCTTGTAACAACACATCATCTGTGCAAGAACTCCTTGATCTGATTACAGAGGTGACATTGAGTTTCTATAAGGTGGTGATCACTGCAGCCTTTAATTATATTATATGCATTAGTAATATCATAGTTAGAATATTGCAAATGTAATTTATTCTAGTGTTTCCTTGCATTTGACAAACATCAGCAACATGTCCAAAATACCACTGTCAGGACTCTTTGTAATGCTAAAAAATACGACTACATTGTTTTGTATATAATTTGTGCACCTAATAAAGAGATGTTAAAAAAATACAGCCACATTACTGACTCCCTGTCTCTTACAGGGTTCTATTTAAAATGCTCAGAATGAGTCACAAGGTACTGCAAAGCAGCATTCCATCTTATCTTTCATCACTGGTCAAACTCCATACTCCAGTCAAGACAATGCGCACTTTACACATCAGTCACCTATTTATCCCACCGGTTTCTCATGTTCACTGAGACTCTAATCAGCAAACAGTTTCTTTTTTTTTTTTTGGGGGGGGGGGGGGGGGGGGGAATGAGTCTCACCTTCCTATGGAATCAGTCCCATGGACATTACACCTTAAATTTTACTTCTTTAAATATAAATCTGCCCTTAAAATGTATCTTTTCCATCAGGCTTTCCCCTCCATAATTGGTAAAGGTCAGCTTTCCATGGCATGAGATTTTAGTCTGTTGCTATCTCTGCTCTCTTACTTTTAACATTTTCTTTCCTATTGACTGATAGCGTTCTTTTCTCGGCTTCAAAATTTTGTTTTGCAAGCTGCTTTGCTATGTGCAACAAGGAATTCAGTACCTTCTGAAATCTGTCTTGAATAATCTATTCAAAAGTTTTAAATGCTTTTGAAAACCTATCATTTTATAACTGCTTTGATCAAATTCTGGTAAAGTGGTATATCAAATGCTTGAATAAACAAAGACTTTCCCACCAACTACTAAATTGTGCTCGTGATTCCCAAAGCAGCAGAATTACACTTTAGTATGATCATTTCACATCCTTTCCTCCTTGTGTAGCTTAGTTTATTATTTGGTAACATAATAATTGTACTGTAAATTAGGCATACTTGTGTTACTTTCCTTCTCTCCCCTATCATAAATTTTATTTGCTATAATCCACTTAGATATAATTTGATGGGTGGTATATCAAATAAAATTGAACTATGAAATATGAAAGGCAGTATATCAAATCTAATAAACCATAATCTACATATCAAAAACCGAGACCACCACAGCTATCTTCCTAGACATGATGTCTGCCCTAAGATTCAATCAAAGGCAACAGAGGAGGTGATGAAAATGGCTGAAGATCTTTAATGACAATTTCTTAATCTAATTGGACATGGCTGTATTTTGGCGATAGGGCCTGCATCAGGAGTCTACAAGTACATAAAAATATAACAACAAAATGTATATACAACCATATACAAAAAAACTGAGAAGATAAAGATTTAACTTTTCTACGAAGAAAGACAGAATCCTTAGAAAACTCAATTAGGAGTAACAACTTATGTTTTTTGAATTTCCCAAAACAATTGACGGTAACTCCAAGAGGAATGCTGAGGAGATACTTGAAACTTTGGGAGTAGCCGAAGAAGCTATACCTCCATTCTCATTTGCCTCAAGTAGATCATGATAATCAAGACCTAAATCTCTCAGCAATTTTGGAATCATCAGACACTGAATTGATTATTCCATTGACATTAATTGCAACAGTTGCTTTAGCTCCAGATAAAAACTGGATAATGACAATGTTCTTCAAAAACAAAGGAAAATTGTTTATGGGACAAAAAATACAAATTTTTCCGGACCTTGCAAAAGAAACACAAAAAAGACGTTAACAGTTTCTTTTGATGAAACTTGGTGTCCTTCAGTTAGGGGCTACATTTTTCCTGAGATTCCCTTGTAAATGTGTATCAATCAATCGATAAAATATGTCTTCTTTGAACCTGCCCAACTAACAGCTTTCTTAACATCTAAGAATAAGTAGTAAGGGGGGGGGGGGGGTAGGATATTCTCTTTTGATATATTAAAATAGAACCGACTAGAAAGGTATCATGCTAGCTATTTCTTTAAAGTGTTTAAAATTCAATTGTTAATTCCATTGTGTAATATCTTGAATCTATATAGAGGACTTGAGCAAATATGGCAAAATGTTTCTTGGGCAAATTTAAGTTGTGATATAAATATGTGCTGATATTTTCTTTTCTGTACAAGTGTATACTTCAAAAAAATTAATAAACTTATAAATATTAAACAAAAAACTGAGAACTAAAATGTATAAAAACACATATAAAAACAACCCTAACAATTGTAAAAACAATCCTACCTGAGAACATGAAAGAACCAACACACATCAGTTGCAGCAATTTTTTGTTATTCAAAATCAAAAATCACCCCCCCTGCCTACCACCTCTCCCCTCCCCAAGCCAGATTACACCCAGATTGAAGCAAGCACAAAACAGGTCATAGCAAAGTATAAATGTATCATGTGAACAATTAAAAGCAAAATTACAAGTACTTACCCAAAACACTCCCCCACCCGCCTACCACAGAGATCGAGAACACTATGCCACACAATCTCAAACTTTCTCCAGATTGTCCAAAAAGAAACACCCACCACAAAGACACCCCTTAGGGAAGCCAGTGACAAACCTTAGCCCAACACATTGAGCAGGACAGGGTATGATACATACCTGTAGCAGTTGTTCTCCGAGGACAGCAGGCTGATTGTTCTCACGACTGGGTTGACGTCCGCGGCAGCCCCCACCAACCGGAAAAAGCTTCGCGGGACGGTCGGCACGCAGGGCACGCCCACCGCGCATGCGCGGCCGTCTTCCCGCCCGTGCGCGACCGCTCCCGCCAGTTGAATGACAAGCAATAAAGTATGAAACACAACTCCAAAGGGGAGGAGGGAGGGAAGGTGAGAACAATCAGCCTGCTGTCCTCGGAGAACAACTGCTACAGGTATGTATCATACCCTTTCTCCGAGGACAAGCAGGCTGCTTGTTCTCACGACTGGGGTATCCCTAGCTCTCAGGCTCACTCAAAACAATAACCCAGGTCAATTGAACCTCGCAACGGCGAGGGTACAACAGAAATTGACCTACGAAGAACAACTAACTGAGAGTGCAGCCTGACCAGAATAAATTCGGGTCCTGGAGGGTGGAGTTGGATTTACACCCCAAACAGATTCTGCAGCACCGACTGCCCGAACCGACTGTCGCGTCGGGTATCCTGCTGGAGGCAGTAATGAGATGTGAATGTGTGGACAGATGACCACGTCGCAGCCTTGCAGATCTCTTCAATAGTGGCTGACTTCAAGTGGGCCACCGACGCTGCCATGGCTCTGACACTATGAGCCGTGACATGACCCTCAAGAGTCAGCCCAGCCTGGGCGTAAGTGAAGGAAATGCAATCTGCTAGCCAATTAGAGATGGTGCGTTTCCCGACAGCGACCCCTAGCCTGTTAGGGTCGAAAGAAATAAACAATTGGGCGGACTGTCTGTGGGGCTGTGTCCGCTCCAAGTAGAAGGCCAATGCTCTCTTGCAGTCCAATGTGTGCAACTGACGTTCAGCAGGGCGGGTATGCGGCCTGGGGAAGAATGTTGGCAAGACAATTGACTGGTTAAGATGGAACTCCGACACCACCTTCGGCAGGAACTTTGGGTGAGTGCGGAGCACTACTCTGTTGTGATGAAATTTGGTATATGGAGCATGAGCTACTAGGGCTTGAAGCTCACTGACCCTACGAGCGGAAGTAACTGCCACCAGGAAAATGACCTTCCAGGTCAAGTACTTCAGATGGCAGGTATTCAGTGGCTCAAAAGGAGGTTTCATCAGCTGGGTGAGGACGACGTTGAGATCCCATGACACAGTAGGAGGCTTGATAGGGGGCTTTGACAAAAGCAAGCCTCTCATGAATCGAACGACTAAAGGCTCTCCAGAGATGGCTTTACCTTCCACACGATAATGGTAAGCACTAATCGCACTAAGGTGATTCCTTACTGAGTTGGTCTTGAGGCCAGACTCTGATAAGTGCAGAAGGTATTCAAGCAGGTTCTGTGCAGGGCAAGAACGAGGTTCTAGGGCCATGCTCTCACACCACACGACAAACCTCCTCCACTTGAAAAAGTAACTCTTTTTAGTGGAATCCTTCCTAGAGGCAAGCAAGACCCGGGAGACACCCTCAGACAGACCCAACGCAGTGAAGTCTACGCCCTCAACATCCAGGCCGTGAGAGCCAGAGACTGAAGGTTGGGGTGCAGCAACGCTCCGTCGTTCTGCGAAATGAGAGTCGGAAAACACTCCAATCTCCACGGTTCTTCGGAGGACAACTCCAGAAGAAGAGGGAACCAGATCTGACGGGGCCAAAAGGGCGCTATCAGAATCATGGTGCCGCGGTCTTGCTTGAGCTTCAGTAAGGTCTTCCCCACCAAAGGTATGGGAGGATAAGCATACAGGAGGCCGGTCCCCCAATGGAGGAGAAAGGCATCCGACGCTAGCCTGCCGTGTGCCTGAAGTCTGGAACAGAACAGAGGCAGCTTGTGGTTGGTCTGAGAGGCGAAAAGGTCCACCGAGGGGGTGCCCCACGCTCGGAAGATCTTGCGTACCACTCTGGCATGGAGCGACCACTCGTGCGGTTGCATGACTCTGCTCAGTCTGTCGGCCAGACTGTTGTTTACGCCTGCCAGGTATGTGGCTTGGAGGAGCATGCCGAACCGACACGCCCAACGCCACATCCCGACGGCCTCCTGGCACAGGGGGCGAGATCCGGTGCCCCCCTGCTTGTTGACGTAATACATTGCAACCTGATTGTCTGTCCGAATTTGGATAATTTGACAGGACAGCCGATCTCTGAAAGCCTTCAGTGCGTTCCAGATCGCTCGGAGCTCCAGGAGGTTGATCTGCAGATCCTTTTCCTGGAGGGACCACAGACCCTGAGTGTGGAGCCCATCGACATGGGCTCCCCACCCCAGGCGAGATGCATCCGTCGTCAGCACTTTCGTGGGCTGCGGAACTTGGAATGGACGTCCCAGGGTCAAATTGGTCCGGATGGTCCACCAGAGCAGTGAAGTGCGACAACTGGTGGAGAGGCGGATGACATCTTCTAGATTCCCGGTGGCTTGGAACCACTGGGAAGCTAGGGTCCATTGAGCAGATCTCATGTGAAGACGAGCCATGGGAGTCACATGAACTGTGGAGGCCATATGACCCAGAAGTCTCAACATCTGCCGAGCTGTGATCTGCTGAGACGCTCTGGTCTGCGAAGCCAGGGCCAAGAGATTGGTGGCCCTCGCTTCGGGAAGGTAGGCCTGAGCCGTCTGGGAATTCAGCAGCGCTCCTATGAATTCCAGAGACTGAGTTGGCTGGAGATGGGACTTTGGGTAATTTATCACAAACCCCAGCAGCTCCAGAAGTTGAGCAGCACACAATACTGAAAGTGCCGTGCGCCCAGGCGGAATCTGAGATACTGTCTGTGAGCTGGCAGTATCGGGATGTGAGTGTATGCGTCCTTTAAATCCAGGGAACATAGCCAATCGTTTTTCTGAATCATTGGCAGAAGGGTGCCCAAGGAAAGCATCCTGAACTTTTCTTTGACCAGGAATTTGTTCAGGGCCTCTCAGGTCTAGGATGGGACGCATCCCCCCTGTTTTCTTTTCCACAAGGAAGTACCTGGAATAGAATCCCTGCCCTTCCTGCCCGGGTGGTACGGGCTCGACCGCATTGGCGCTGAGAAGGGCGGAGAGTTCCTCTGCAAGTACCTGCTTGTGATGGGAGCTGAAAGACTGAGCTCCTGGAGGACAATTTGGAGGCAGGGAGGCCAAATTCAGGGCGTATCCGCACCGCACTATTTGGAGAACCCACTGGTCGGAGGTTATGAGAGGCCACCTTTGGTAAAAAAAATTTTAACCTCCCTCCGACCGGCAGATCGTCCGGTACGGACACTTGTAGGGCGGCTATGTTCCCGTGGATCCAGTCAAAAGCCCGTCCCCGGCTTTTGCTGTGGAGGCGCAGGGGGCTGCTTAGGCGCACGCTGTTGACGAGAACGAGCGCGCTGGGGCTGTCCCTGTGCCTGACGAGGCCTTCGGGCCGGCTGGTTGTACCTACGCTTTGCAAAAGAATAGGGTGCAGCCTGCCGTGCCCGGGAAAAACGCCCACCCGTGGGGGCGGGTGCTGAAGGCGCCCGGTGGGAGAGCTTGTCGAGAGCGGTTTCCCGCTGATGCAGTTGGTCCACCATCTGCTCGACCTTCTCACCGAAAATGTTATCCCCCCGGCAAGGGACGTCGGCCAGTCTCTGCTGGGTGCGGTTGTCCAGGTCAGAGGCACGCAGCCATGAGAGCCTGCGCATCACTATACCTTGGGCCGCAGCACGAGATGCCACGTCACAGGTGTCAAAAATCCCCCTGGACAGGAACTTTCTGCACGCCTTCAGCTGCCTGACCACCTCCTGATAAGGCCTGGACTGCTCCGGCGGGAGCTTATCGACCAGGTCCGCCAGCTGTTGCACATTGGTCCGCATGTGGATGCTCATATAGAGCAGGTACGATTGGATGCGGGTCACGAGCATGGAGGACTGGTAGGCCTTCCTCCCAAATGAGTCCAGAGTGCGAGACTCCCGCCCCAGGGGCGCCGAGGCGGTATCCCTCGAACTCCGTGCCCTCTTGAGAGCAGAATCCACGACCGCTGAGTCATGGGGCAACTGGGGCCGCATGAGCTCTGGGTCAGAGTGGATCCTGTACTGGGACTCTGCTTTCTTGGGAATGGTGGGATTAGTTAATGGTCGCACCCAGTTCCGGAGCAGCGTCTCCTTCAGGACATTGTGCAGCGGTACCGTGGAGGACTCTCTAGGTGGTGATGGATAGTCGAGGACCTCGAGCATCTCGGCCCTCGGCTCTTCCACAGAGACCACGGGAAAGGGAATGCTTATAGACATATCCCGCACAAAGGAGGCAAAGGAGAGACTCTCAGGAGGTGAGAGCTTCCTCTCCGGTGACGGCGTGGGGTCCGAGGGAAGGCCCGTAGACTCCTCTGAGGAGAAATATCTCGGGTCCTCCTCTTCCCCCCACGAGTCCTCATCCTCGGTATCGGACATTAGCTCATGTAGCTGAGTCCGGTACCGGGCCCGGCTCGACGTCGAGGCACCGAGGCCTCGGTGTCGTCGAGCGGTGGACTCCCGCGCCGGCGGGGACGGAGCTCCCTCCATCGACGTCGACGGGGACTCCACCTGCGTGGCTGTCGAGACCGGCACCGCAAGCGGCGGCGGTGTCGACTGCCCCGGCGCCGGGCTAGAGCTCGCCGGCGCCACAGTCATCGGCGCCGAGGGCGCAAGCACCCCCCGGCGCCGGCACAGCCTGGCGCATCAGCCCTTCCAGGAGCCCCGGAAGGATGGCTCTGAGGCACTCGTCCAGGCCCGCTGCCGAGAAAGGCGGTGGGGCCGGCAAGGGTGTCGGTGCCAGAAGCTGCTGGGGGCCAGGAGACGGCACCGAGGTGCCGGAACCCCGACGCGTCGGTACCTCCACCACCGACGGAGATCTCTCCTCTCTGTGATGACGCTTCGGCGTCGACACCTCCTCAGGCACCGAGGGCTCCCGGTGACGGCGCTTCTTGTCCTTCTTCCGGTGCACGTCACCGGTGCCGGAGGGCATGGAGGAGGAGGAGGTCGATCCCCCTCGGTCTCGAGGTACCGGGTCCGACAGGGTTCGGTCCCGTGGCTCACGAGTTGAGGGAGTGACCGGGGCCGACTGCCCACGCGGTCTCTCTACCCCACTCTCGCCGGCGGACCGGCGGGCCGACGGGACCTGTTCTCCTGGGGTCGCTGCCATCGGTGCCGATGTCTCGGGCATCGATACCGGTACCGAAGAACCGGCCTTCGATACCGATGCCGTCGAGGTCGACGTCGAGGGGCCGGCGCAAGTTCCAAAAAGACGGTCCCGCAGAACTTGCCTCGCAACCTGAGTCCGTTTCCGGAGACCGAGACACAAAGCACACGACTTGAGATTGTGCTCCGGCCCGAGGCACTGGAGGCACCAAGCGTGGGTGTCGGTCTGCGAGATCGGCCGGCCGCAGCGACCACACTTTTTAAATCCACTCGGGACCTTCGAGGACATCGACGGAAAAATCGCGTCGGCGAAGTCAAAGTCGGCAATGGTGGCTAAAATCACACCACGAAAATTGAAACCGACCGAGCGGCCACTAGGCCGCAACGAGGCGTCCCCGCTAGAAAGCGAGGGAAAAAGGAGGAGCGCGTGCTCGACACGCGCAAAATTCTTTTTTTTTTTTTTTTTTTTTTGGATAACAAACGAAACTGAAAGAAGAAGAGGCCAAAAGGGCCAAGAGCGACGACCCGCGTAAACGCGGTCGAAAATTCCGGCGGCTGAAACGAGAGAGTTGCAAAAACACGACTCTCTCAGTCGCGGGAAAAAAGTAACTGGCGGGAGCGGTCGCGCACGGGCGGGAAGACGGCCGCGCATGCGCGGTGGGCGTGCCCTGCGTGCCGACCGTCCCGCGAAGCTTTTTCCGGTTGGTGGGGGCTGCCGCGGACGTCAACCCAGTCGTGAGAACAAGCAGCCTGCTTGTCCTCGGAGAATTTGCAAATACGGTTGCCATACCAGCAGAAATTGTTTCCTCCTTTTAAAAGAGCCCCGCGTATCCCATGAGGCCAGCAGATGAATCTGGTTCTTCCAATGCCAGTATGCAGGGGGCTCAGGGGAAGTCCATGTCTGCAAGATGCACTTACAGGCCACAAGACTTTTTACGCAGGAAAGAAATTTGCACCTTACTTTGCCCCCTAAAACTACCCGGTTTATCTAACAGCAACTGTTCAGCCGACCTCAGTAGCCTGATATCCAAAATATGCATCATGTATAGTTGTACAGAGGACCAAAACTGCTGAATCATCGGGCAGCTCCAGAAGGAATGAATAAATGTACTGTCCTCTTTACCACACTTAATACACAAAAGATATTGTATCTTCCCCCCCCCCCCCCCCCCCCACCACAACATACAACTATCTTTGAGTAAAATCAGCCCAAAGTAGCACAGGTGGTACGTGCTTGCATGCTCCTAATATTTATTTATTTATTGCATTTGTATCCCACATTTTCCCACCTATTTGAAGGCTCAATGTGGCTTACAATGTTCTGTCATGGCAATCGCCATTCCAGAGTAAAAGATACAATTGGTATTACATAAAGAACATAATAGAATTAAGCAATCAGGTATAGAGAGATCACATTTGGAATATCAGGTAAGGGGTGATGCGTTGCAGTTCCTATGATGGTTCATTGTGGTATGCCTTGTTGAATAGGCAAGTCTTCAGTGATTTCCGAAAGTTGATTAGGTCGCACATTGTTTTCACGTCAAATGGAAAAGCATTCCACAACTGTGTGCTCATGTAGAAAAAGCTGGATGCATGTGTTAATCCTTTACAGTTGGGGATGTGAAGATTCAGGAATGTGCGTGCTGATCTTTCCTGGGTGGGTCAATAAGGTCTGACATGTAGGCCGGGGCATCTCCGTGAATGATTTTATGAACCAGAGTGCAGACCTTGAAAGTGATTCACCACCAAGACAGGGAGGGGAGGAAGGGGGGGTATAGTTGGGGGGAAAGGGAATTCTTCTTCAAGAAGTTGTGTATGTATATTTGGATTTCGATGTGATTGGATGTGTTATTAATAAAACTTCTAATTAAAAAAAAAAAGCGATACATTCTTTGAGTGGAAGCCAGTGTAGCTTTTTTCTTAGGGGTTTGGCACTTTTGTATTTTGTTTTACCAAATATGAGTCTGGCTGCAGTGTTTTGGGCTGTTTGAAGTCCCTTGACGATATGCTCTTTACAGCCAGTATAAGTGCATTGCAGTAGTCTAGATGACTTAGCACCATTGATTGTACCAGGCTGCGAAATATATCCCTTGGGAAGAAAGGTTTTACTCTTTTGAGTTTCCACATTGAATGGAACATCTTCTTTGTTGTATTCTTCAAATGGCTTTCAAGTGTGAGATTTCGGTCAATGGTAACTCCAAGAATTTTCAGGGTGTTTGAAACGGGAAGGGCAAAGTTTGGTGTGATTATAGTGGTGAATTTACTTGTGTTATGTTGGGATGAGAGTATAAGACATTGTGTTTTTTCTGCATTAAGTTTTAATTGAAATGCATCCGCCCATGAGTGCATGATTTGGAAGCTGTGGTTGATGTCATTAGTGATTTCTTTTAAATCATGTTTGAACGGGATGTAGATCATGACATCATCTGCATAAATGTATGGATTGAGGCCTTGATTGGATAGCGATTTGGCCAGGGGTGTCATCATTAGGTTGAAGAGGGTCAGCGACAGTGGTGATCCTTGGGGAACTCCGCATTCAGCTATCCATGGAGCTGACGTATTCGAACTAGATTTCACCTGGTATGTTCTTGTGGTTAGGAAGCCTCTAAACCAACTAAGAACATTTCCTCCAACTCTGAAGTATTCTAGGATGTTTAATAATATTTTATGGCTTACCAGGTCGAATGCGCTGAACATGTCAAACTGTAGGAGAAGTATATTGTTGCCAGTTACAATTGCTTGTTTAGATTTAGTTAGAAGAGTGATTAGTACTGTTTCAGTGCTGTGGTTGGATCGAAATCCTGATTGAGAATCATGAAAAATTGAGAATTTATTTAAGTAGTCGGTAAGTTGCTTGGTTACCATATACCTTCCATTAGTTTGGTTACCAGAGGGATAGATGCTACTGGGCGGCAGTTGGTTAAATCACTTGTATTTTTCTTTGAGTCCTTAGGTGTTGGGGTGAGTAGAATATTTCCTTTATCCTTTGGGAAGAATCCATTGTGTAACATATAATTCAAATGCATCGTGAGGTCTGATATGAATCGTTGAGGGGCGAATTTTATAAGGTTGTTGGGGCATATGTCTAGTCTGCAGTGGGACTTGGCGAACCTGTTGATCGCTTGGGAGATGGTATCATCCAAGAGTATGTCAAATTAGTTCAGGTTCCGTCAGCAGGATGTTCACCAGGGATTGGGTCTAGACAATCAAGGAATTTTACGTAGTCGATGGTATTGGTTGGTAGCATGAGTCGTAACTTTACAATTTTCTCATTGAAGTATTTCGCAAGATTGTCTGCTGATGGGGTGTCTGTAATGTTTGAAGTAACCGGTGTAGTACCTAATAATTTGCTCACAAGTTGGAAAAGTTTATGTGTATCTTTGTAGTCTGGCCCAATTTTAGTTTTGTAATACGATCTTTTGGTTTGTCTAATGTTATATTTGTATTTTCTTTGTAGTTGTTTCCAACCGTTGAGTGTGGAGTCATCTTTCTTTTTATTCCATGCTCATTCTAACCTTCTATCTTGTGTTTTTAGTTTTTTCAATTCTTCATTAAACCATGGTATTGAGTTCTGTCTACGTGAGGTTAACTAGCAGATTCCAATTGGACAGATCCAACCCCAGATCATTGGACCATTTTTGTTGGAAATCCTTCAGATCACTCTCCAAACCCAACTTGGTGAGAGCTCTATGTAAGCCAGCTATAGAGACCCCCTGCTCAGTAATAGAACTATGAAAGTCTAATGTGGGACCCTATCAGACTTATTTTCGAAAGAGAAGGACGCCCATCTTTCAACAAAAATCGGAAGATGGGCGTCCTTCTCACAGGGTTGCCAAAATCAGCATAATCGAAAGCCGATTTTGAGCTTCCCCAACTGCTTTCCGTCGCGGGGACGACCAAAGTTCACAGGGGCATGTCGGAGGCGTAGCTAAGGTGGTACTTTGCCGTGCCTAACACATGGGCGTCCTCGACTGATAATGGAAAAAAAGAAGGGCGTCCCAGTCGAGCACTTGGACGACTTTATCTGGTCCTGTTTTTCTTACAACCAAGGCACAAAAAAGTGCCCAAACTGACCAGATGACCACCGGAGAGAATCAGGGATAACCTCCCCTTACTCCCCCAGTGGTTACTAACCCCCTCCCACCCTCAAAAAACATCTTTAAAAAAACTTTTGACCCAGCCTCTATGCCAGCCTCAAATGTCATACTCAGGCATACTTGAAGCAGTATGCAGGTCCCTGGAGCAGTTTTAGTGGGTGCAGTGCACTTCAGGCAGGCGGACTCAGGCCCACCCCCCCCCCCCCATCTGTTACACTTATGGTGGTAAATGTGAGCCCTCCAAAACCCACCAGAAACCCACTGTACCCACCGTAAGGGCTATGGTAGTGGTGTACCGTGGTGGGTAGTGGGTTGGGGGGGGGGCTGGGGGGGCTCAGCACACAAGGTAAGAGAGCTGTGTACCTGGGAGCAATTTCTGAAGTCCACTGCAGTGCCCCCTAGGGTGTCCTGGCATGTGAGGGGTCCAGTGCACTACGAATGCTGGCTCCTCCCACGACCAAAGGGCTTGCATTTCGTCGTTTCTGAGATGGGCGTCCTTGGTTTCCATTATCGTTGAAAATCCAAAATGACCAAGTCTAGAGACGACTATCTCTAAGGACAACCTAAATGTCAAGATTTGGGCGTCCCCGACTGTATTATCGAAACGAAAGATGGACGCCCGCCTTGCTTTAATAATACGGGTTTCCCCGCCCTTCGCTGAAACATTTTGCGAGAAAGTCCTCAGCAAAACTAGGGCGTCTCTTTCAATTATGCCCCTCCACGTGTAACGCCAATTGCACCCTATCTAAAGAAGCAAAATTCCTCCATCTGGGCCCAACTTTCTGTTGAAGCTCCTCAAAAGGTAACAAACTGCCATCATCATTGAACACATGCTCTAAAAGGACTAATACCAGTCTCTCCCAATCCTCAAAAATAGCATTGTCTAGTCCTGGCTCAATGTTACTGCGCAGAAAGCAAACGAGTAACCTGATGATTCCCACCCAGCTGACCATGAAGTTCCTGTCAGACTGCACATATCAGATGTAAAAAAGAAGGCTGCGCTTCAACTTCCAAGGGAGCAACGAACCCCTAGTATGGAATAGGGGATGTAGTGTATAGGGTGCATAACAGGTCATTTCCATTGTTAATGGGGTAAAATATGACTTGGCAAACAGCCAATTGTGAAGGTGGCGCAATAAACAAACATCATTTTGGAGTTGCACATTCGCTAAGCCCCAATCCTCCACACACACACTCCAACATCCCAGCAAAAAGTAAAACAAGCTTAGGTTTCCCGCTTTAAACGAAGTGGAAGGATCTGTAGAAGATAAAGCCATTTCATCAAGAGGATCATATGCACCAAGCTGATTCTACCTAATAAAGACACAGGGAAATTCCTCAAGCTCTCTAAGTACGCTTTCGTATCGCCCAATAATTTAGGGACATTCAAAGAATATAAGGAACCCACATCCATCGCCAATTGTATACTGAGATATTTGAAAGACAACTCTGTCCAATTCAAAGGAAATAGTGGTGCACAGGTCTGAAACACCTGCTCCAAAGAGACCAGAACTTCCGATTTTGCCAAATTCAAACAGAAACCTGTGTAGTCCCCATATTCTCTAAAAAGCTCCAATAAGAATCTCAAGGAGGCAGCAGGATTAGTGATATGCACTAAAGGATCACCCGCAGGATTATAGCAGTGATGAGCCACCAATATACCTTGTATATCCAGAGTTGCATAAATGTTTCTAATTAAGGGGTCCAATGTTAAAACAAAAAGGAGAGGGGATAAGGGCAACCCTGTCTTGTTCCACGAAAAATAGAAAAGCTCTCTGACTCCTGTTTGTTAACCACAATTATAGCGCTGGGTGAAGAATGTAAAGCCTTTATTGCCGAAACAAACCACCCAAGAACCCATATCAATCCAAAGTACCAAAGAGGAACTCCCAATGCACCCAGTCAAATGCTTTTTCCACATCAAAACTGATTAACAAAAACGGAAAGTGAAACCATTCCCGCTGCTCCAACATGATCAAATTTTTTCTCAAGTTCTTGGCTGTCATACAACCTTGAAATCCTACCTGAGAAACATGTATAAGAGAAGGTAAGATCCTCGCCAACCAATTAGCCAAGATTTTGGCCAAAAATGTAATTTCCATGATTAAGAGAGTTATAGGGTGATATGACTCAGGGAGAGCGGGTCCCTCCCAGACTTTGGAAGAACCACCACTTTTGCCACATTCAGAGATTGGGGCACCACCTCTGCCTCAACCATAAGATTGAACATATTCATAAGGGGAACTGTGATGTCCTCCACCAATGGTTTGTAAAACTCGGCCCTAAAACCATTTGCACCAGGCACATTCAACAAAGGGCTCTGTTTTAAGTCTTCCTCAGCCCTCATAGGGGATTTCAGGAGTCTTTGTCTTCCGGATTTATCGTCGGCAAAGACAGGTTATCTAGATGTATATGGCAATCTAATCCCTGATCTGGTGGGGCTGCATAAAGGGTCTGATAATATTGTTGCAAAACCGCACAAATATCGGCATCATTGGTAACTCTAGTACCCACATATGTATTTAAAGCAAAGATTCAATATGGCCCGTCCCACTGCGAAATCAATCGAGCCAACAACTGACTTCCCTTATTTCCATGTCAATAAAGCTGATATTTTTAATACGCCAAGGACTCAGTAGCCCTCTGGTGCAGCAGCTCATTGGCAGCAGTTTCAGTCGCTATTACCCTCTTCCTGAACGCTACACACAACTAGTGTCCTAAGAGTAAAATTTCTCAGTCTCTGGCTTTATGGACATGCTATAACTTATGATGTCACCACAAAGGACAGACTTTGCCACCTCCCAGTATATGAGGGGGATTATCCTCGTAGCCAGCATTATGTTACTTATAGTCCCTCCAACATACCACCAAGCATTCTTGAAACTTATCATCTTTATATAATGCCAGTGGGGAAAAATCCACCGATTATGTTGAGTCCCCACCCCACAGGGGGACCAGTTTGCTTACACCCAAGCATGATCAGAGGTAGTATAGGAACCACGCTCCACTGGTGAAATGCTAGAGAACTCCCCCCAGGAAGTCAATAAATAATCGATCCAGGACTGAGTAGAATGCACCAGGGATAAATGTGTGTAGTCCCTGTCAGTAGGGTGAAGGACTCTCCAAAAATCCACCAAATCTAGAAGATTGCACATGGCTAGAACACCCCTAGTTGGCCTGAAGATATCCGTCCTGGGGTTAACTAGATCTGTCCAAATCATGTATTAAAGTTTCCCCAACAAATAAAGTTAAATGTGGAGATTTCAATAAGAGATTAGTCAAATGCTGATAAAACCTCCTATCAAACCAATTAGGAGCGTACACACAACCAATAAGCACCTCTCGACAAGCCACAGAGGCTTGACAGATCAAGAATCTGCCCTCAGTGTTGGTCTCCAACACTTGAACTTTATCCACTATGCCTTTGCAAAACAAAATAGCTACCCAACATATCTTCCCTATTGAAGAAGCTGCCACATAGTCCTCCACCCACTCCCACCATTGTTTCTATTTAGCATGTTCCTCCACAGTTAAATGTGTCTCCTGTAGAAATACAATATCGGCTCTATGGTGCTACAAGTGTTGTAAGATTTTGGTATGCTTTATGGGGGAATTAATACTCCCAACATTCTAAGTAATAAACTTCACAAAGCAGTATTAGTGACAGCTGCCAAAAGCAGAACACAAAGTGCCTGAGAAAGGGGATTTATGTTGCCATTTATGTTGCAACAACAAGGCCAATCAAAACCAACAACTGTAAACAACTAAAAATTTCATATTGTGAAGGTGCAGCCTGGAACATAAACAAATAGGTTATGGAGTTGGATTCTAGACTCTCCCTGTACAAGTCATTGCTGAGGCCCCATTTGTGTACAAATTTTGGAAGCCTTATCTTGCTAAGGACATAAAAAGACTTGAAGAAGTTCAGAGAAAAGCAACAAAAATGGAATAGGGTTTGAGCCACAATGAGAAGAGACTTGATGACCTGAAGATGTATACCCTGGAGGAAAGGAGAGATGGGGTGATATGTGACACGGCCATGGCTATGCTCTGAACTCCCTTGACTCACCTTGTTCTACTGGGGAACCGTCCCTCGGCCTCTTTGAGGGCTCAGTTGCCTTCCCATCATGGTAGGCCATTTGTTTGGCCTTCTCCCGCGCCTTGGAGCACCTTTCTGGCCCAGTGCCCAGCACACCACACCATGCCAGCAGGAACCGGCTTCCTTAGGTGAGTGTGTGCCAAAGAGGACACCTTTAAAGGGCCAGCAGCCAGAGGCAGATCTTGGCGTCTCATGATGACATCACCCGGTTGGGGCCATTTAAGGCATTCGAGCCCCCTCTTCCTTGCCTTCGCAACGTGTCTCCAGCCTTGGTTCCTGCCTCAACTTTCCTGCCTCCATTCTTGCCTTAATGTTCCTGCCTCCAGCCCTACCTCAGCGTTTCTGCCTCCTGCCCTGCCTCAGCATTTCTGCCTCCTGCCCTGCCTCAGCGTTTCTGCCTCCTGCCCTGCCCTTCTTCTACCTTGCTTACCTCTGGCCTAACCTTTCCTTGGCTTTGTCTTTGGCCATTCTTGCTTTCTCCAGGTCCAGGTTCTGTTGGGCCTGCCCCCAAGAGCTCTTTTCAGAGCCACCCCAGGTCCAGGTTCTGCCGGGCCTGCTCCCAAGGGCTCTTTTCAGTGCCGTTCAGTGCTTCCACCCTTCTTGGAGTGACTTACATGCCATAATAATCCAGGGCCCCTTCTGACTTCTACTTGCCCGGTGGTGGCCCAAGGGCTCACCATCTACAAGAGTGACAATATGATACATTCAAATATTTGAAAGGTATTCCTATACAAACAAATCTTTTTCAGAGACAGAAAGACAGTACAACTAGAGGACATGAACAGAGGTTTATTTATTTGTTACATTTGTATCCCACTTTTTCCCACTTATTAGTAGGCTCAAAATGGCTTACGTAGTTCCAGAGAGGTGGTTACAGACTCCGGTGTGAACAAATACAGTATAGGGGTACTATTACAGTGACAAGTACAGTAAAGAAGTATCGGTAAATAGGTTGGGGTGATTCAGACAAAATGTTTGGGCGTGATCATGCGTCGGAGTTGAAAACTGTCCGTTTCCTGATTAAAATGCCATATTTCACTATTCTGTGTTTATGTCAGATACTGTTGAAAGGGGGCCAATTCAGAAATAATGTCAGGAAGTATTTTTTCACAGAGCTGGTGGTAGACACCTGGAATGCTCTCCTGCGGGAGGTGGTGGAGATGAAAACAGTAATGGATTTCAAAAATGCATGGGATAAACAAAAAGGAATTCTGTACAGAAAGAGAATGGAACCAAACAAACTTAGCAATGCTTAGATGGCAACTTCAGTATTAGGGAAAAAAAAAAGCCAGTGATTCAGTAGTTGGGGAACAAAGCAAGCACCAGGCAGACTTCTACAGTCTGTGCCCTGAAATGGCTAGGACAAAACAAGATCAACTATGTATATGTAATATTGCATCATACCTTATGCTATGAGTTTATCTTGTTGGGCAGACGGTTTATGTCATCACTGGGCTCTATTAAATTCAGCATAGATGAGCTTCTAATTTCCTATGCTGACAATATTTTTATATTAATGCCTGCTGATGGGGATCATGTAGATGTCATCAATAGATTAGCTTCCTATAAAGACTGAATTCAACAATGGGCTTTGAGTAACTTGTTAAAGTTGAATACCAACAAAACTAAAATCATTTGGTTTAGAAACCCTAATGCTCGTTCCTAATATTATAACTTTGCCTTCAGGTAAATCTTTTCCTTTTGAGAACAAATCTAGGATCTCCTCACAGCAACATTCTCTCTCCCTGCCAGTAACCTCTTTCAATCCCACTCACATCTTCCTAACCCCCTCTACTGATCACCCAGTACTGAGGAAACATAAAATAAATAGCTGATAGTACCATAGGATTAATTAACTAGCTGATAGTAGCATAGGATTAATTAACTAACTAGTAAAAGAGAAATACGTAGATTAGAGGTTAGGTCATGAACAGCACAACAGGCAACCCAACCCAAAATAAGATGAGAAAGTAAAATCTTGCCAAACCCTGAGACCTACAGATGACCTGAGGCCCTGCCTAGGTGGGGAACACAGATGGCCCAAAGCCTTACCTGGGTGGTGAGGACAGAGGTCAAGAGGGCAAGTTCTAACCAATCCCTAAAAAGATGTGCACTATTACGATAACAGACTAACTCATGCTAGGGCAAATTAAAAGATCAGGATCAATCACGTGCAACATTCAGGTGACCAGGCATATTTTTAAACCATATAATGCGGGGAGAAACTTGTATTCATCAGAAGTAGGTTTGATCTGTTAGACTGCTTCTTTTTTGTGGATCCACTCTCTGAAGGGGAATCCACCCTTCTGCGCTTGTCTTGCGGCCATCTGTCAGGGGAAAACGCACATGATGGTAATCCAAGGCCAGACTCCACTGGAGGGGATACAGAAAGCACGGCCACAGGGGACCCCTGCGGAAGAGCTCTTTTTAACAGGTATGCATTATGCCGCAATAAAACAAATTCAGGGGAAAATGGCTCACCCTGGCCTCCCAGTTCCAGTCCGGGGGAAACCATAGGCGTAGTTTGACTGTTTCATTTGGGGGGGCAAAGGATGGGGCGGAGCATATTAGCATATTCATTTGCATATATACATATGCAAATGAATATGCTAATATGGGGGAAGGAATTGAAATTTACAGGCAAAATATCACAGATGCACATTTCAAAAAGCTGACAGATTTCAATTAATAAATTCTGAAAAAAATACTTTTTTCTACCTTTGTTGTCTGATCATTTAGTTTTTCTATTCGCTTTGGTCCCAGTGTCTTCTGTTTTATGCAGTGTCTTCTTTCCAGTAGGCTTCCCTCTGCTCCCCACCTACCCAGTCCCATCCATCTCCTGCTCCTTCCCTCTGCTCCCCACCCCTCCCAGTCCCATCCATCTCCTGCTCCTTCCCTCTGCTCCCCTCCTCTCCCAGTCCCATCCATCTCCTGCTCCTTCCCTCTGCTCACCTCCTCTCCCAGTCCAATCCATCTCCTGGTCCTTCCCTCTGCTCCCCACGCCTCCCAGTCCCATCCATCTCTTGCTCCTTCCCTCTGCTCCCCACCCCTCCCAGTCCCATCCATCTTCCCTCTGCCTCCCACCCCTCCCAGTCCCATCCATCTCTTGCTCCTTCCCTCTGCTGCCCACCCCTCCCAGTCCCATCCATCTTCCCTCTGCTCCCCACCCCTCCCAGTTCCATCCATCTTCCCTCTGCTGCCCCCCCCCCCCGCGAGGTTCAGGATCGTGACTCCATTTACCCCCTCTCTTTCTCCCTCCGGCGCAGGCAGCAGTCTTCTTCAACCTTTCTGTGCTCCTGGCAGCGGTAGCGACGTATACACGCTGCCTTCGGTCTGCCACGGAAGCCTTCTCTTCAAGTTCCTGTTCCCACCTATGCAGGAACAGGAACTTGAAGAGAAGGCTTCGGGGCAGAGCCGAAGGCAGCATGTACGTTGCTACCGCTGCCAGGAACACAGAAAAGCTGAAGAAGACTGCTGCCTGCTTGTTTTTTTGTTGTTTTTTACTACTAGCGCCAGTCGTCACGTCGTCATTTTTGGGGGGGGGGGGGCATTGGCCCCCCTCGTCCCCCCCAGTCTACGCCCATGGGGGAAACAGCTCTTTTATCAGCCTCCACACGTGGCGCCCCTCCAGGCTCAAACCCCTCCGCCTCAGCGGGGGTCGCGCCATGCTGTTCCAAAATGGCGCCCGCTGCCAGCTCCACGGAGCGGGAAGGAACATCGCTCACCATGCTCGGGCCGGCTCTACCATCTGAAAAGCACGCCTTACAGAGCCCCGCTGCAGATTTGCGCTTGCCAGAAACGGAACAGCGCTTTACTTTCTCAGCAGCCATCGCCAAAAGCGGCGGAAATTCATTCGCGCCAAAACTGTCCGAAACGCGAGCCATCCCCAGAGGAGCTACAAAATGCTCTTACCTCACCAGATCGAGTATCTGAGCTCCGGTCACGCTGCACAATCAGAAGAAAACCTCTTTTCTGGGATCGCAGCGCCAAAGCGTGACGCAACTTTTTTTTTTTTTTTAACGCTGTGAGGAAAGTTTGAGGCAACAGCGAAAGAGGCAAATTTCCAACTCCGGAGGACCAGTAGCGTGGGAAAGGCAGGGAAAGGGCGAACCTATGTGCCTGCATCCACAGCGTGGGCAAAGTCAGGGACAGGGCTTGCCTATTTGTCTACTTACACATCGGGGGCCGGGTAAAGTAGGGAAAGGGCTAACCTATTTGCCTTTAAAGTAGGCACAATCAGCCACAACACCCCTGCTACAACTGGCAAAAGCACATGAGCCACCCCAGGCAGATTTTCTGAAGGAGCTTGAACAAACTGCAACCACCCTGCTGGGGAGATAGAGAATACTGAAGAGGCAGATGGAGCTAGCTGGCCATGATGCACTATGGTTTTTCAGTGCTTTCTATCTTCCCCTGCTGGTTGATGGACACAACCCACTCATAATGGATTCATCTGCTTGATGACAAGGAAATTGAATTTGTTTATTGCTGTGTCTAATTACCAAATTTGATTTTTACTTCATCAGTACTTCTCTTTTACCTTAACTACTAAATGTTACTTTGGCAATACATGTACAACTGTCATACCAATAAACTTATGTGACTCAGTCTTTTTCCTTATCTTACTATTTACATCACTTCCCGTCCCCACTGGCAGCTGCAAACAGGAAGTGTGTCTATCCTAGGCTACTACAGCTTCCTCCTCCCCCTGCAGCCTATCAGTCAGAAACAGCAAGCCAATAAGCTGCAAGGAAGTGGTGGGAGAAGTAGCTGGGATAAAGAAACACTTCATTTCTGCTATCCCCTGCTGCTCCAACTTTAATAAAGCACATTATAGAATATTAGAGGTGCCCAGACACCTACAGCACCTACAGAGCTAGCATCTATGACCAAGGGTGCTGACCTGTAGGGTACCACAAGGATCGATGTCATCACCTATTTTCTTTAATATCTACCTCAAGCTACTAGCCAAGCTGATTCAGTCAATGGATACTCAGTTCTACAACTGTGTGAGTGACATGTAGCTACTCATAACTGTTGAGCCAAACATAACTACAGCATTGAATAAACTGACTATCTGTTCAATAGCAACTCAAGAATGGGTTAAAAACAACAAACTTTGCTTGAACTCAAGTAAAATTGAGCTCCTGTGGGTCTCTGCCACAAGTGGTCACATAATTGACATCAAAATTTCTTTTGAGAGATACGAACTCCCCATTAAGTCACAAGTTGGGAACATTGGGATACAGTTAGACTCAGCACTTGGGCTGCTCTCCCAAATCCAAGCAACCTACCTGCCCCTATCATCTGCAACAACTAAACTGTCTCTCTCCATACATTGAGAAGGCAAATCTTGTCACAGTGGTTCAGGCCAAGACAACATTTGAATGCATTCTACATTGGTCTGATTAGTGAATTCCTTCAAAAAAGTGGTAAATAAATACTAATAAATAAAGGACTTGCATTAACTCCAATTTATTCAGAATGCTGCAGCAAGACTGATAAGAGATTATACCATTTTTGCAAAACCTTCACTTGGTACCAGTACAATCCAGGGCCAAAATTAAAATTCAATGTTTGATCCTCAAGGCCATTAAAAGAAATGAGCCTGTATACATGAAGAACAGGATTTCCCTCTAAACATCTCCAATACCGCTAAGATCCTCCCAAAGAATATTGCTAACTACACCCTTTCCAAAGCTTATCACATGATGTGACATCCGCCAACAAGGCTTCTCTGGAGTAGCCCCCACACTCTGGAATATGCTCCCTGAAAGACTTTCTCTGCTTAAGGAAGTAGGTGAAAGCTTGGATCTTCTCCCAAGCCTTTAATGGAAGTAGCAACTAACTAGCTAGACTCACACACACACACAAAGACTAACACTGTCTGCACAAACTGTAGCAGGACTTGCTTATCTACTCCTAACCTAGCACAGATCATATTTCAAGTGGTCATTTCATGCACCTTTCTGACTTAACATTCAATCTTCTTTAAGCTGGTCCCATTATTGTCTATCTAACTCCAGTCACTCTATTTTATCTGTTTATATGTTCCAATTCCACCCTATGCTGTCTATTAAGATGTTTTATTGTGTATTTTTTATTTGTATTTTGTTGACATTATAAGTAGAATACTATGCCATAAGCTGTACTGTTTCAATAACTTTTTCTGCTAAAAGTGTCTAATGCATATGTCCAGATTATTGTTGCTATAAACCACTTTGGGTGAATTTCTTCCAAAAGGCAGTAAATAAATGCTAATAAATAAATATACAATATTATAAAAATGGCAGATAAAGAAATTTCTATATGAAAGGGCATATAAAAAAAGGAAACTTAGAGAAAAGGCTATAGGAAAAATAATAATCCCAAAAACTTCTGTTAATTCATAGTTTCCAGAAGTATTTACCTGTTTTTCCACACTTGTAACAGCTGATGATTCTTCTGCTGATTTTTTTACATCAAGCTTACCCTAAAAGTAAAATTGGAAAATTGGAAAGGCCAAATATTCAAAATTAACACTAGAAAAATGAAACGCTTCTTAGTAACCTGCAGCTATGGCTGTAAATAAAAAAATGTTACATAGAGGGGCATTTTTGATAGAACGTCTAAATCAGAATTTGGATGTTTTACAAAAATGCTATGGACGTCTTGTGATTTGGACATCCTTTTTTTTGGTCCATTTTTGAACAAAAGACGTCCAAAACAGAGGAGGAGTGGTTTAACAGTTAGTGCAGCAGGCTTTGATCCTGACAACATGGGTTCAATTTCCACTGCTGCTCTTTGTGACTTTGGGCAAGTCAAATGCACAAGGAACATTTTTGGATATGACATGTAAGTCTGAATTTGGCCGTTTTTTGTAAAATGTCCACAATAAGAACAGGAAAGGTCATTTTCTACAAAAAAAAAAAAGTCTATCTTTTCCTTTTGAAAATGCTGTTTGGAAAATGTTTTGTGATTTGGATGTTTTATTTTTTGATCCATTTTCAAACAAATATATCCAAATGCAAAACGTAAAACATACACAAGAAAATCCACAATAAAATGAAACCATTCATATGTTCTAAGTGTGGTAAAAGCTTTGGTTGTAATGTAAATCTCAAAGTGCATCAGAAAGTCCACATGGGAGAGAAACCATTTGCATGTATAGAGTCTAGTAAAAGCTTTGGTCAGAAGGTAAACCTCAAAATACAACACAGAATACACACAGGAGTGAAATCATTTACATGTCCTGAGTGTGGTAAAAGCTTTGGTTGGAAAGAAAGCCTCACACAGAATCAGAAAATCCACACAAGGATGAAAGCATTTACATGCACTGAGGAGGTAAAAGCTTCAGTTGCATTGGGACAGGTAATTAGGGAATGTACACTATTCCTATGAAGTATGGAAAAATAGCACTCTGGTATTTAGATATATGTAATGAGACCTCCTTTTCATCTATAGATCTGAATTCAAAGCTCAAATCTAATGATAAACAATAGACACAAAGCTCAGATATTATAAAAAAAATTGAAAGCTTAGCTTGAGGTAGAATAGTGGAAAAGTGAAATCCCAGGAAAGCAATAGGGCATCCTTGGGGGCACTGCAGTGGACTTTATAAAATGCTCCCAGGTACACAACTCACCATTGCTCCTTTACCTTGTCTGCTGAGCCCCCCAAAAACCCACTACCCCCAACTGTACACCACTACCATAGCCCTTACAGGTGAAGGGAGCACCAATATGTGGGTACAGTGAGTTTCTGGTGGGTTTTGGAGGGCTCACAGTTTCCTCCACAAGTGTTACAAGTGGGGGAGGTAGAAGCCTGGGTCCACCTATCTGCAGTGCACTGCACCACTACTAGACTACTCCAAGGACCTGCATGCTATTCTAACTGAACTGAGTATAACATCTAAGGCTGGCATAGAGGCTGGCAAGTAATATTTTTAATCACATTTTTGGGGGGTGGAAGGGGGATAGTGACCACTGGGGGAGTAAGGGGAGGTGATCCCCGATTTCCACCAGTGGTCATCTGGTCATTTGGGGCACCTCTTGTGTGGAGTTGAGGAGTAGCCTAGTGGTTAGTGCAGCAGACTTTGATCCTGGGGAAGTGGGTTCAATTCCCACTGCAGCTATTCATTATAAAAACAGGTCTAGCTCAAAACTTCTACTAAGTTTTGTCTTTGTTTTGTTCCATTATTGCTGAAAGACGCCCATGTCTTAGGAATGCCCGTCCCAGTAATGAACATGTCCCTGACACGCCCGTCCCAGTAATGGCGGAAAAAAACAGCTGAATCCAACTGCAACATAATATATATATAAACCAGGGGTCAGATTGCAAAACAAAAAGCGCTAAGTAATGAAATAGAACAGAAAGGCTGGCTAAAATTGAAATAACTAAAAGATACACCATACCATGATTAAGAAAATCTGAAAATATATAAAGTAAAACAGAAACATAGTAGGTGACAGCAGATCCAGTCTGCCCAACAAGATAAACTCATATGTGCTACTTTATAAACATAATCGCAAACCTTATTTAAATCAGATGATGTCATGAAGACGTATATCACCAATATATATATATATAACGGAAAACCAATAATTAAAAGAGACTGTTGCACACTGAAAAGAATAATAATATATATGACGGATAACCAGTTCCATATCAAAAACAAAAATAATATAAATTATAAGCATTATGAATTCTATTCCTAAGCCAAAGGTCACAGTATCGCGCAAAAAGCGCTCCAAAACTTAAATGCGAATTGACTGCTAACTATCCAAATAAAAAAGGGGGAAAGCTGGCTAAAATTAAGATCACTATAAAATACTGGGACGGAAGGATACATGATGGTTACTAGATGTGTTTTTCTTTTACCCCCCTCCCCTGTTTATAGCTTTGGTACTTCAGTATCCAGCTCATTTTCGAAAGTGATCGCCGGCCATTTTCTGACATAAATCGGGAGATGGCCGGCGATCTCAGAAAAGCGGCCAAATCGGTATAATCGAAAGCCGCTTTTTTGGCAACATCGCCGCTTTCCCGTCGCATCGCCGGCCAACGTTCAAAGGGGTGTGTCGGCGGCGAAGCGAAGGCGGGACATGGGTGGGCATGGGCGCGGCTACCAGATGGCCGGCTTTTGGCAATAATGGGAAAAAAACAGCGATAAGCAGTATATCGCCGGGTTTACTTGGTCCTTTTATGTTTACGACCAAGCCTCAAAAAGGTGCCCCAAATGACCAGATGAGCACTGGAGGGAATGGGGGATGACCTCCCCATACTACCCCAGTGGTCACCAACCCCATCCCATACTAAAAAAAATAAAACTAAAAACCTTTTTTGCCAGCCTGTATGCCAGCCTCAAATGCCGTACCCACCTCCATGACAGCAGAATGTGTTGTATCCTCCGCAAGCCCTTCCCTGGTTGCAATGTGGCTCTCGGGTGAGTGTGACACCTTTTCTGTTAGGTGCCCTGCAGAGTCACATCAGCAATGCATTATGGTGAGTGTAGTGTACTGGGCTCTACTCCCATGGTGCTTTCCCCCCCCCCCTGCTAACTGGGTCAGAGTGTGCCCTGTTTTGTGTCCAGTAGTCCATGAGGTAGTGGCCATTTTTGAAGGCCAGTTTTAGATCCCTTTCATGTGTCACCCACGTTAGAGAACGTTATTACCTTGAATGTGGCTGAAAGAGGGCATTGTACACCATTCTGCCAGCTCTGACCTACTGCTAATCTCAGTACCAGGGAGACTCTTTGCCAGTGGGGCACAACCTCTGATCTGCAGTTAACTGTGAGTAAACGTGCTTACTTAAATAAAGGACTTTTTCAAAGAGATTAGTCTTCAGGTGTCAACTGGTGTGCCAAGGTTATACAGCAGCAACAAGTCCTAGAGGCCTGCGTGTATGCAGGTCCCTGGAGCACTTTTAGTGGGTACCGCAGTGCACTTAAGGCAGGCGGACCCAGGCCCATCCCCCTACCTGTAACACTTGTGCTGGTAATGGAAGCCCTCCAAAACCCACTTTACCCACATGTAGTTGCCCCCTTCACCCCTAAGAGCTTTGGTAGTGTTGTACATTTGTGGGTAGTGGGTTTTGGGGGGGGGGGGGGGTTGGGGGGCTCAGCACCCAAAGTAAGGGAGCTATGCATGTGGGAGGTTTTTCTGAAGTCCACCGCACTGACCCCTTGGGTGCCCAGCTGGTGTCCTGGCATGTCAGGGGGACCAGTGCGCTACAAATGCTGGCTTCTCCCACGACCAAATGCCTTGGACATCGCCGGGTTGGAGATGGCCGGCATTTTTTTCCATTATCGCTGAAAAACAAACCCGGCCATCTAAAACCCGGCGGACTCCAAGGCATTTGGCCGGGCTAAACCGTATTATCGAAAAAAAGATGGCCGGCCATCTTTTTCGATAATACGGTTCCAGCCAGCGGTAGCGCCGCCGCCAACATAGATCGCCAGCGATCTATTTGGCCGGCGACGTTCGATTATGCTCCTCAACGTGAGTTTTTCTGGCAGACCTATTATTTGCTTGCTTTTTGATAAACCATATAGCATCATCTTATTTATAAGCTACTATGATTTAGCAGTCTTTTGTAATGTAGTGCAATTTAATAGAAGCTTGTTATATATATATTTTTTGTATCACATTTTATTAAAGGTTTTCAAAATACAACAGAAAAGTATACACAA
Source organism: Microcaecilia unicolor (assembly GCF_901765095.1). Taxonomy (NCBI): domain Eukaryota; kingdom Metazoa; phylum Chordata; class Amphibia; order Gymnophiona; family Siphonopidae; genus Microcaecilia; species Microcaecilia unicolor. The sequence goes on from NC_044034.1 coordinate 249,864,338, forward strand.
AAGCAAACAACACACAACAAAAAGAACGGAAAAAAAAACAAAACACCATGGCTTCCAAGTGCAAATACATATACGTTCCAGGACAATACCTAGAGGCCAAGATCAAGTAGTGCTACGAGATGCCTGACAAAATAAGTCTAGGCGAGCCCAGGTCTTCAAGACAGACTGCACTCTGTGATGCTTATGGGCAAGAAGTGCTTCATATTTTCGGATCACACATACGTAACTCCACCATTCGTTATAATTCAGATGCGCATTATTTTTCCAATGTGTAACAATTAAATGCAAAGCGACAGCTAACAGAATATTAAACAGTTTCTTATCTGACTCAAGAAGGGTAATAGTAGGGGAAGAGGCACGCAGTATCACAACCTCATAGGAGATTGCTGCAGTCTCAGGCAGATGAAAAATAATACACAATTTCGCCCAAATAAGTCCCCAGTAGGCTCTAACGTTTTTGCAGAAAAAAAACATATGCGCCAAGGATCCATCCGTCTGCTGACAAGACCAACATTTGAAGGTAGTAGTCTTAGTAATCCTTGCTACTCGAGCAGGGGTCCAGTAGGCTCGGTGAAATACAAAATATGAGGACTGGGATATCGCCGCCGACCTAGTTGGGCGCATGGAGTCAATCCAAAAGGTGCACCAGTCAAATTCTGACGCATCAAAATCTAAATCTTGTTCCCAGGACTGCCGCAGCCTAGCGACAGTGTCCACGTATAGATTCTGAAGTTTTTTATATAATAGGGATGCCTTCTTACTACCGGAAGCAATGGCAAGGCAGGAAGAGATAAAATCCGAAGGGGCAGTTGTAATAGAAGCGGAGACATGAAAAGACAAAATATAGTTAGAGATGCCTCTCCATGAATCAGAATCTATTACTGGAACATCATATAAAACAGACAAAGCATCAGGAGATAATAGATTACCAGCAATGTACAAATGAGACAGCAACCATATACCCTTTCCCATCCACACCACTTTTTGAGACTGCAGGAGAACTGACTGAAAACCAGAGGTATACCAGAGAGAAACTTCCTCCAGCGATGCAGTGCGAATTCCAAGACCAGCTCTAAACGTACGGATATCAAAGGCAGAGGCCTTCAGGAGCCTAAGGTGTTTTGTATATGGATACAAATCAGCATATGGAAGGAGATATAAAGGGCAAGGATGCACCAAGGCAGCCTCAAATACCTGCCACCTGGGCGTAAGGTGAGTGAAATCCTTTTGAAACCACATTAAAGACTGCGCAAGACGAAAGGCCATGTGATAATGTTTGAAGTCAGGAACATTAAGACCTCCCAAATGCTTTGGCAATTTAAGTTTTTTGAGTGCAATGCGAGGAGGTTTGTGTCTCCAAAGAAACTGAATCAATAAGGAGTCAATCTTGGCATAGAACGAAGTTGGAAAAGCGAGGGGGGTCATACTAAAAATGTAATTTAACTTTGGAGCCAGAACCATCCTGATAGCCTCTATCCAACCCCACCATGTTAAAGAAAGTGGAGACCATGAATTCAGAATAGAGGAGGTTAAAGTCAATATCTGGTCCTTAATAAGGGACATAGTCTGATCTACTGATGTTGAATACCATACTCTCAGATACTTGATTTTAGTAGGTTCCCAGGAAAAGGGGTACTGAGATACCTGAGATCTATGCACAAAAGAATTGAGTGGCATTATGGCAGACTTAGACCAGTTGATTTTATAACCAGACAGAGACGAGAAAGCGTTAATTACATCCAAAACACTAGGAATTGAATTTGGAGTAGTGTACAAGAGAATATCATCAGCATATATGGACAGTTTAAACAACTCCTCTGCAACAAGCCACACCAGTAATAGTAGGAGCGGACCTAATAGCTATAGCCAAGGGTTCTAAAGCAATGTTGAACAGGAGAGGAGATAATGGACATCCTTGTTTGGTGCCTCGTCGAAGTGGGAAAAACTGAGAATTGTTACCATTCACCGAAATGGAAGCTAAGGGATTAGTATACAACACTTTTATCATGTTGAAGAAGGACGGACTAAAATTAAACCACTCTAGAGTGTGAAACAAGTAAGACCATTCAATTCTATCAAAGGCTTTCTCAGCATCAACTGATACTGCTATAAACGGGTCCCGAGAGCCTTCAACATGAGCAAGAATATCCCAAAGAAGTCTAGAATTGTCACTAGCTAATCTTGCTGCCGTAAACCCATTCTGATCTCTATGGATTATGTCCGGAACGATATGCTGAAACCGGAGAGCCAGAAGTTTTGCATAAATTTTGTTGTCTATGTTAATCAAAGAAATAGGTCTATAATTTTCCACTCTAGACGGATCTCTGTCTGGTTTAGGTATAACAATTATTGTAGACTGGTAGAAGGAGCCAGTTTGACCCGCATGTAATAAAAGAGAGTTATATATGACATGCAACTGGGGCACCAAAAGATCTGCAAACGCCTGATAGAATTCTACAGTGAAACCATCATTCCCCGGTGATTTACCTTTAGAAAGAGAATGAATAGCGTCCAATATCTCCTTCTGAGAGAGGGGTCGATCCAAAGACTGATTCTGAGATACGTCTAAGAGAGGCCTATCAAGATGGTTCCCAAAATCTCCAAAGGACTCTGCAGAAAAAGGAACTTCAGTCATATAATTTGTTGTAATATATTTGGAATTGCTGAGCAATGGCTTCATGAGAGCTGTGGATAACATCCGCAGAGTCCACAATTTGTGAGATCCGACACCCACTTCTTTTAGTATGAAGGTATTGCGCAAGAAGGTGGCTTGCCTTATTACTTTCTGCATAAAGTGTGGACTTAGAAGCGTGGATCAGCTCCTGTGCCTCTTTAGAGAGAGTGGTATTAATGTCATATTTTAAGTTCTGTAAACATAGAAGAGTCGTTGGATCGTTATCAGCAAGGAACTGAGTTTCCAATAATTTTAGCTGGGCAGTTTTATCCGACAATTCCGTTCTATGCCTACGATTGACCATGGCCGAATAGCTAATTATGTGTCCTCTAATGGTTGCTTTAAAAGCATACCACCACAAGAGGGCTTTACTTTCTTCCAGGAGGTTAAAGTGAAAAAACTCATCCATTTTGGATTTAATAAATTGAATAAATTTAACATCCTGTAATAATATAGAGTTAAATCTATACTTTTACTCTGGGTACGGACCACGTCATGTAAACTAAGAGATACTGGTGAGTGATCTGAGATAACTTTACCAAGTATTTCTGTGGTACCTGTATGAGACAACAAATTTGAGGAGATTAGAAAGTAATCAATTCTGGAGAAACTACCATGAGGAGGAGAGTAAAAAGTAAAATCCCTCACCATGGGATGAAAAATACACCAAGGATCTACTAGGCCCAGGGTAGATTTAAGGTCCTGAATCTTTCGTAGAGTTTTCGACACTCTAGAGATGCATTTAGATTTTCTGTCCAAAAGATCTTGCATCTGATTAAAATCACCGCCCAGCAGGATATTTGTGGAGCCAAAGGAGACAATCTCAGAAATAAGATTGTGGAAAAACGAGGGAGAGTCGGAATTTGGTGCATATAAGTTACCAACTAACAAATCAAATTCTTGCAACTTAAAATGCACCAATAACCATCTACCCTCCGCATCAGAGCATTGTTTTATAATGGTAAAGGGGAGTGATTTACGAATGAGAAGTGCAACTCCATTCTTCTTCCGCACTGTAGAAGAAGCGGCAACAAGAGAATAAAACTTATCTTGGAATCCAACTACATCAGCTGCAGCAAGATGAGTCTCTTGAACTAGAATAATATCAGCCAGCAGTCTCTGAAAGTACAACACCACCTTCTTGCGTTTAAGAGGGTTATTCAAACCTTGTACATTAATAGAAATAATTTTCATATAGGGAGAGTACAAGTACAAATACAGTTATATAGGAGTAGTCCTGCAAAAAAGAGAGTATTAGGCATACAACATTAACCAGCACATAATGGTCAGAGCAGCTCACTAGGAGGGGAAAAGTGAAATATAAATGTGGCAACGTACCTACACATGAAAAAGCCAGGCACGGACCCAAGTCACCCTTATAATATAAGGGGAACAAAAAAGAAAAATTTACATTTCCCATCTCCACCCCTCAAGAGCTCTGTGTGATGAAAACAGTACCACTGAGGCTGCAAAGTACAGGAAGATAAACCCAGTATGACACAGTACCTGTGGGAAAACAGACTGCCAGAAAAGACAAGTACAAAAAAGGGTACCAGTAGAAATGCAAGCTGCAAGTAATAAAAAACAATGCAAAAATACAATACAGCAGCCGCAGCAAAAAGAGGAAAGGTACCCACGAGAGTTCAGGCATCCAAGAAAAGCAGGTACTAGTAAACCACAAAATATAAGGCTCACTATGAAAGAACCCTTTATGCAGGGACAGGAGAAAAGGTACCATTGTAAAGTACTGGTGCAGAAAAATAAGAAAGGGAAGCACCAATGCAAGCAAATAAGAAACTCTAGCAGCACTACAAAAAAATGGCCTAAGGATATGTAAAAAACAGGACTGTGGAGTTACAAGCAAGCAAGAGTGCATATACAAGAGCTCCAATAATCAAGATAGAGCCTGAGACTTCAAAAGAACGTAAAGGCATAGGTATTGCCAAGGAAGCAGCATGAAAAACCAAAATGAGCATAAGACAAACAAATAGGAACCCTGGAAAACAAAACTGAGAAAAGCTACAAACAACTATGTGAGAACAAGTGATCATGAGAGTGGGAAAGTAGAGCTGAAGACCGCCCCATCCTCTATTTGAGATGCTAAGAACAAACGACAATCAACAACCAAGAGAGCAAAAAGATATATAATCATTTCTTGAAGGAGTCCAGGAAAGAATCCAACAGCAGCGGATCATCAAAACTTCTAGTAGTATTGTGCACAGTCACTCGCATTCGTGCTGGGTAAAGGAGGCCATACTGTGCTCCAAGGGCTTTCAGACGATCTCTGAGCAGCAGGAAAGCCTTCCGCCTCTGAAAAGTGGTTTTATTAAAATCTGGGAAGATGAAAATTTTCACACCATCATAAGCAAGCGGAGCCTTCAGTTTAGCTCTTTGGAGGATGAGCAATGCCATCGGGTATCGCAGAAATTTTACAACGATGGGCCGTGGCGTCATTTGGTTTGGCCGTTTGAAAGATGGCGTTCTGTTGGCCTGTTCAATCTCAAACCGTTGCTCCGCAGGAAGGTCCAGTAGTTTTGGCAGAAAAGTAACCAAAAAGGTGCTCAAATTTAGACCCTCCAAGCCTTCCCGTACACCAAGCAGACGGATAGAGTTTCGGCGCAGTCTATTATGGAGATCTTCAACCTCTTTTTTCAGAAGATCCACTTCCGAGGCTCTCTTTTACATATCAAAGAGGAGGTTCTCCTGCCTCTCGGTTTTGCGTTCCAGCTCCGAAGTGCGGACTTCCATCGACAAGAGATTCGTTTTGATTTCCAGAATCTCCTCTTTGATGTCTTGAAGAGAAGCCTGATTAACCGGTAGCATATTCTTAATAGAGAGAAGTTTTTCCATCACCGCGTGGAGCGAAATCTTCGATGCCGCTTCCGTCGCCATATTAGGCGCCGAGCGGGGATCCTGCTTTTGCCGCCGATATTGGGTCCAGTTTTACATTTTTCCCAGCCATAGGACCCTATGTGAGTATTCCCACAGCTTTAAAGCTCACAAAAAGCGAGGTTGTGAATGACGAGAGTTCAAGATCCGTCGAAACAGCGGCAGCCATTCTGCTCGAGGCTTGTTATATATTTTTTCTTCAAATATGTATATTGAGTTCGTAATTATAATCATTCAGTGGTAAGCATTCAGCAGTTACCAGGTACACATAGAAATATTGAGTTACTTTTACTTTTGTTTTTTATGATTGATTTACTTTTGTTCTAGTTCTTGGTTATTTCCTTTTTCATTCTATGTTGCCCTCTGTTTAATATGGTTTGTGTTGGGTTTTTTGTACTCTGAGTATATGAGTGAATTCAATTTTATTATTTCTTACATTTTTACTTATTATTATATTATTATTTATTTTTATATTATTTTCTTTCAGTAAAATTTACTGGAACAAACATTTACTATACGGAATTTATAGTAAGGATCACTATAGTAGGTAGGTATCCTATCTTTTGTTTTTTATTATATTTATATGTATGGAACGATTTGCTTTTTTATGTATTTGAGAAAGATGTTTTATTAATTATTTTTATAAGAATATTTATGCCATACGTTCTGGATTATATTTATATCTATGTAATGTTTTGCTTTTTGTATGTATTTGAGAGATATTATTTTTATATTTATGTCATATGTTTTCATTATGCCTTTTTCAATTATGCATTTTATTATTTTTGCATTTTATATGACGAAGTTTTTAGTTTTAGTCTGTTTGATATATTCATGAATTTATGTATTTAGTGGTTAATTATTATTATTATTTTTATATGTATGGAATTATTAGTTATTTATGTATTTCATTATTTTTTAATTGTGGGATTTTATTAGTCTATTGAGACATATGGTTGTAATCATCCGTTTGTATTCATCCGTTTGATTGGATATGATTGTGAAGTATACAAATATATATATATATATATATATATATATATATATATATATATATAAAGAGAGAGAGAGAGAGAGAGAGATAGTTATATATATGTTCTAGATTTTATGATATTTATATTATACTGTATATATGTTTTTGTCATGGTGTTATTGTACTTTCAGCTGTTATTGTTTGAAAGTATTCTATCTATATTTGTTTTTAATTTGTTTGCATGTTTTATTCAATTTTTATAGCCCTTGACGCAGCCCTGCTGGACAAAACACGGCCTATGTTGGGCAGTATAATTTATATGCTATTTTATTAATAAAGCTTGTTTACGTTTATCACTGACCTGCTTCGTTGTTTTCCACTTTGGAGTTTGCAGATCATTTGCCTTGCTGTTTTTTGCCATGCTCAGGATACAGATCATAGAAGTCTGCCCAACATTGTTCTTGTACTAAGTTCTGAAGCTAACGTAGAAAACCCTTAAAATTTACACTCCAGCCCACCCTTATCTATTCAGTCACGATCAGGGCATAGATTGTAGAAGTCTGCCCAACACCGGTTTCGCTTCCCAATTACCGGCATCGCCACCTAATCTCCACTAAGATTCCGTGGATCCATTCCTTCTAAAAAAGATTCCTTTGTGTTTATCCTACACACGTTTGAATTCCATTACCATTTTCATCTCCACCACCACACATGGGATGGCATTCCACATATTCACCATCCTCTTTGTGAAAAAATACTTCCTGACATTACTCCTGAGTCTGCCCCCCTTCAATCTCAATTCATGTCCTTTAGTACTACCACCCTCCAGTCTCCGAAAAAGGTTTGTTTGCAGATTTAACACCTTTCAAATATTTGAACGTCTGTATCATGTCACCCCTGTTTCTCCTTTCAACATGTGTACAAAGAAATCGTCTCTGTACAGCGTGTAATACACTCTACTATGTGTACTGGACTGCTGTTGTTTAAGGCCACTTGTGTACTGCGCAATCCAATCTAGTAATGTGATCTATATGGAGGTTTAAGCAGAGATCTCTCAGCCACGTTCAAGAGTTGAAAAGAATGGAAGCAACTCGGTGACATATTGAGGACTTTTATCTGGTTACAAATAATTGGTTTGAATTAAGACTCAAATTGCAAGTGGTGTGCTAAAGAGAATACGAGATAAGTGGATTGCGCAGTACACAGGTGGCCTTAAACAACAGCAGTCCAGTGCACATAGTAGAGTGTATTACACACTGTACAGAGACGATTTCTTTGTACACATGTTGAAAGAACTTATAAACTGAGTCTTACAATATTATATATATTGCCGGTAAGCCACCATTGAGCGATACTGTGTTTAAATTTTATATATGTTATCAAAGTGTTTATTTATGATTTAGCCTTCAACGGTGTGAATGTGGAGTGAGTGTGAGTTGAACAAAAGTTTTAAACAGATATTTGTATATCTATAAGTGTTTAGATACATTGGAACAATAAACGGTGCGAAGTAATTTATAACTTCTTTAGAAAAAATTTTTTTTCTGGAGTCCTTAAGTGCATTTAATTAAATAACTGCCAGACCCTCAACCATTCTTCTAACATTCGGAGATCCCTTCTCATCGTTTCTACTCCCTCCAGGGTATCCACTCTATTGGCTATTTTCATGTCATCCGCAAAAAGGCAAAACTCTCCTTCCAACCCTTCAGCAATATGCCCCACAAATATATTAGAAAACAAAAAGTGAGGAGAATAGTTGAGGATACCAAAAACGTATAAGTTTATTCACGTAAAAAACAATTGTATGTATAAAATATAAAACGGACCCGACACGGCCGTGTTTCGGCCCTAAGGCCTGCCTCAGGGGTCTTTGCAAATATATTAAACAGAATAGGTCCCAGCACCGACCCCTGAGGAACTTTACTGCTTACCTTCCTTTCCTCCGAGCGGATTCCATTTACCACCACTCTCTGCCACCTGTCAGTCAACCAGTTTCCTATCCAGTTCACCACTTTCGGTCCTAAGTTCAACCCTTTCAGCTTATTCATGAGTCTTCTGTGGGGGACCGTATCAAAGGCTTTTCTGAAATCCAAGTAGATTACATCTAGCACACGTCCTTCATCCAGTTCTTTGGTCTCCCAGTCAAAGAAGTCAATTTCCTTTGGTAAAGCCATGTTGCCTCAGGTCCTGTAACCCATTGGCTTCTAGAAAATTAACTATCCTTTCTTTCAGCAGCGACTCCATTATTTTTCCTATCACTGACGTGAGGCATAATGGTCTGTAGGTAACCACTTCTTCCCTGTTTCCACTTTTGTGGAGAGGGACCACATCCGCTCATCTCCAATCTCGCGGTACCTCTCCCGTCTCTAAAGATCCATTAAATAAATCTTTAAGATGTCCTGCCGAGACCTCTCTGAGCTTCATCAGTATCCTGGGATGTATCCCATATGGCCCCATAACTTTTTCCACCTTCTGATTCTCAAGCTGTTTATAAACTTTCTTCCATAAACGGCGCAGTATCCACGCCATTCCCAGATGTTCCATCAGCAGCGAACCGTGGTCCTTCTCCAGGATTTTCCTCCGTGAACACCAAAGAGAAAGAATTGTTTAGCACATTTGCTTTATCTTCATCACTCTCCACATAGCCATTCTCATTATCTTTCAGTCTAGCAATTCCATTCCTATCTTTTTTTCCTTTCTCCTATATATCTGAAAAAGGTCTTGTCACCTCTCTTTACATCTTTAGCCATTTGTTCTTCCGCTCGCGCTTTCGCTAGCCGTATTTCCCTCTTCGCTTTGTTGAGTTTAATCCGATAATCTTTTCTGTGATCCTCTCGTTGCGTTCTTTTGTATTTCTTGAACAAAGCCTCTTTTGCTCTTATTTTTTCAGCTACTTGTTTGGAGAACCATATAGGCTTCCTGCTTCTCTTGTTTTTGTTTACTTTCCTTGCATAAAGATGAGTCATCATATTTATAGCACCCTTTAGCTTGGACCACTGTTTTTTCACATCTCCTACGCCTTCCCATTCCAACAGCTCCTTCTTCAGGTATTCCCCATTTTATCAAAATCAGTACGTCTGAAATCCAGTACTTTGAGTTTTGTGCGTCCGCACTCCACCTTCGCCCTTATATCAAACCATACGGTGTGATGATCACTATTACATAGGTGGGCACCCACCTGGATACTGGAAACACCCCAATCTTGTGGATGCCTGTCAAAGTGCCTTACTCAGACAAATAGTGACAGAACCCACAAGGGAAGGGTCGATGCTAGATCCAGTGTTCACAAATGGAGGAACACTTCCTTCATTCGTGAACACTAGATCCAGCATCGACCCTTCCCTTGTGGGTTCCGTCACTATTTGTCTGAGCAAGGCACTTTGACAGGCATCCACAATCTCCCTACTCCTTTCAAATTCTGCAGACGGGACATTCCAATCCACATCAGACAAACTGAAATCTCCCAACAGTAGCACCTCCCCTTTCATACCAATCTTTTGAATATCTTCTATCAGGTCCTTGTCTAACTTCTCCGTTTGTGCAGGAGGTCTGTAGATAACCCCCGTATAGATACAGGTTCTGTCTTCTCTTTCCAGGACGATCCATAAAGCTTCTTCCTTTCCCCAGGTGCCCCGCATTTCAGTCGCTCTGATATTGTCTCTCACATACAGAGCCAATCTTCCACCTCTTCGGCCCTCTTTATCCTTCCTAAAAAGGTTATAGCCAGGTAGGTCACATCCCATTCATGGGAATCGTTGAACCACGTCTCTGTAATAGCCACAATATCCAAGTTTTCTTCAAACATCAGGGCTTGCAAGTCTTGAACCTTTTTACTTAAACTAGGAGCATTTGTGCTCATTGCTTTCCATGTGCTTCTTGAGTTTAGGTGGTTTTCTATATTTACATGACCTTTCCCTCTGCCATCATGTTTATTTTGGGGATGACTTTCTGAAATCCCTTGTTTCTTTTTGTCACCCCTACCCTCTAGTTTAAATGTCTAGAAACATACTGTCTGAATTTCTCCCCAAGGATCCTTTTTCCCATCACCGAAAGATGTAGCCCATCATTACAGTACAGCCTGTTATTTTACCCCATTTTCCTATGTATCTAAGACCTTCTTCTTTACACCAAGACTCAAGTCACTTATTGAATTTCACTGTTTTATGTAGTCTTTCCTCTCCCTTCCCCCACGTAGGAATTACTTCAGAAAAAGCCACAGTCCAAACCAAAGATTTCAGTCCCTCCCCAAGCTTCTGGAACGCTCTCTGTGCAGTAAACTTGCTATTGTTGGCCAGGTCATTTGTCCTCAGGTGAATTACAACATCAGTGTTTGAAGCCTCGCTCTCTTCTTGGATCACTTCCAGTATTTGGTCTGTATATCTTGTAACTGAAGATCCTGGAAGACATTTTACTAGGTTGGAATCCCTGAACTTTGTTCCCAAGTTAATGCCTCTGATAACGGAGTCTCAATCAGTAAGAATTTTCTGCCTTTCACCAATCTGTCATTATTTGGGGGATGTTTCTAGGGTTGCACTACTTTGATTGCCTCTGGTTCCACCACAGTACTTCTTTTTTTCAGCATCATAATGATGCAACGTTGCAAAAGAATTTGACAGGGCCAAAGTGTTTCTGTGTAATGGATCTTAGTCTACCAGAGCCTACTGTGACCCATCTATGCCTCTGTTGTTTCATTTTCTGAGGCAGTGGTGGTGGTAAATTGGCTGGGAAATGAGTAATCCTGGGTGCTTCTTTAATTGTAGCCAATTCCTTCTTGAGTTTGTTGATCTCATCTTTGGAGACAGATAGGACAAGCTCTAAGGTTCCAGATAGTTTGCCTTAGGATTAAAGCATAACATGTATTGCACTGAATGAAGGTCATATTGATGTGATTCACAAGTGTGAAAAGGTGAACTATGATAGGGAATAACAAGACGTAGAATTGACCTATTAAGTATAATGAAGATATTTGTCCCTTGATTGCCCTATATAAAGGGAGTTCACCTAGGGGTGAGTGGGAGAGAGGTGGGTGGGTGGGAATAGAACCCAGGTAGCCTCAGTTAACAATCAGACCAAGTCTGAAAATGCCCAACTTAGCTCAGACACTTCTCAAGGTAAACCCAAGTTCTGTGTTTGTCTTTTCACCACACAGCAGTATACAATTGCCTTTCCTCCAGTCTATGAGTCACCAGATGTTCCATTCTGCAGATCATCCCCCCCCCCCCCTGTAAAACAATTTTGTTTGCTCTTTCTTTGTATAAGTGACTAGCGGATGCAGAAACGTGTTTACTTAAGTAAATACTTATAAAATGTCCAGCGTTATATATGTAAAAGAAGTAGGTGCTCAGAAAACTCAGTATCTACTTTTGTACAGTATACACATAAGTATTCCCAGGGATAGAAAATGGACGGAGCAAGGGGTAAAGTCAGATTTCATGTGTCTGTATTATATATTACATGTACAAACACCAGTTCCTACCAGCACATACACATTCAAGTTACACCTTTGTCAAAGCAGGTGTAACTTTGTGCAGGAGCTTTCAGATAGATTATTTAATGAAGGCACATATCCTACCTTTATAAATTAGGCCCAACATATACATTTCTCTCTTGGTTTGAGGGCTTGTCATGCTGTGAGTTCTTGAGTGTATCAGTGATGCTGATAGCTATACTACTGGTAGATGAAACTACTGAGTCTCCCAAGGTAGACAGGTCTCAGCTGAGGTGCCAGACTAAGACAAACCACCTATCTAGGCAACAGCATTATGGAATAACGTTGGCAGTGGAAGATCACATTTCTGTGACAAAACAACAACAACAGTGGCAATTACTACACAGAAGAACGGCCTGGAAATCTACTTCCATATTCTGCCACAAAAACGCAATGGATAGTTACAATGAAACAAATTGCTATATGGTACTGGATAATGAGCCCCTCGAGTCGGAATGTAGTCAACGAGCTACTGAGAAGAGCGGAAGACTCTTCAGAGTAAAACCAGCATTTATGAAGTGGTTGGAACAAATCTTCAGGAAGTCCGACTACTGCTGTAGCTGCACATGAAAGTAGAGTCAGAAGCTGAAAAGACATCTTACTTTTTGGGACATGGAATGCACAAAGCATGAACCAAGAAATGCTGAACATAGTCAAGAATGAAATGGAACACACACAACTTGACCTGCTGGGTGTCGGTGAACTGTAATGGATTGGCGCTGGGTACTTGAATCTGATGATCACATGGTACACTGCACTGGAAATTAAAGACAAAGAAGAAATGGTGTTGCATTTATAATTAAGAAGAAGCTTGTAAGAACTGTTACACAATATAATGTAGTCAGTGAATGTTTAATTTCTATTTGTCTTTGAGGAACGCCCATCAATAAAACTATTATTCAAGTATATATTCCAACAATAGATGTAGAAGAGGACAAAGTTGATCAGTTCTACGAACAACAAGATAAATTGACAGAACATGATGCAAACAAGAAATACTGATAGTCAGAGGAGACTGTAATGCAAACGTTGGGAGAACAAAGAAGGCAGCCAAGTGGTTGGAAAATATGGGCTCTGCAACAGGAATGAAGCTGGAGGATATCTGCTTGTTGGTGTTGCAGAATTCTAAAACCTTCCAGTAACACAAGCAGTGACTGTGCACATAGACTTCACCCAATACATTGTACAAAATCAAATTGACTACATATGTGGAAGTCAGCAATGGAAAATAAGACAAAGAGCAGACTATGGTATAGATTACCAGCTACCAGTATGCAAATTCAAGCTAAAGCTGAAAAAGAACAAGCCAGTCATGAACATAGCAAAATATGATCTCAAAAATGCGCCACTGGAATTTAAAGACAGCCTTCAAAACCGATTTGTCGCATTGGGTCTAATAACAAGGTATCAGAAGATTTATGGGAAGACATCAAGAAACTTGTACTAGCAGAAACTGTAAAGTCCCTGCAAGAGATGAAAAATCAAAAAATGGTGAAAATGGATGACTGAAGAAATGCTCAAAAATTGATCAGAAATGTAGAGAAGCTAAAGCCAGAAGAGAAAGAGCAACAGTCGAAGAACTTAGCTGGAATTTCCAACATGCCATAAGTCAAGACAAAGAGAAGTACTACAACAATGGGTGCAAGGGAATAGAATCAGAAAATATAATAGAAAGCACAAGATTGGCTTTCCTAAAGCTACAAGACTTTTTAAAGAGAAAATTCCACCCTTGAATTGGAATGCTAAAAGAAGCTCAAGGATCCGTGACAAATGACATTGAAAAGAGTTTTTAAAAAAGGTGGAAAGAATACACTGAGTCATTATACTGTGCAGATCAAGTGGATCAACCATCGTTTCAACCTGTACCTTACAATGAAAGAAGAAGTCAAAACAGTGTGGAAAGCTTTATCAAAGAACAAAACACCAGGCATTGATGGCATTCCCATTGAACAATCAGATGCAGTTGATACAACGCTTACAAAACTCAGCCAGGAAATATGAAAGACAGCATCATGGCTAACTGAATGGAAAAGATCTGTGTTCATACAAATACTGAAGAAAGGAGATCTGACAGACTGTGGAAATTATTACACAATCACTCAGATCCCTCACACCAGAAGACTCTACACAGGATAATTCAGTGAAGGCTACAACCATACCTGGAACAAGAACTACCTGAAATTCAAACATGCTTAGGAGAGAGTAAGGAACACAAGGCATCATCATGTATGTGGGATGGATCCTTGAAAAGATGAAAGAACACAAAAAAAAAAAAATATATATATATATATATGTTTCATGGACTACAGCAATGCCTTTGTGTAAAACATGAACAATTATGGGACGCATTAAAAAAACATGGGTATAACAGAACACCTGATATTTCTCATGCAAGACCTTTACATTAATCAAGGAGCAACAGTTCAGATGGACAAGGAGAAACAAAGTTTAAATCAACAAAGGTGTATCACATAGCAGCATACTTTCATCTTACATGTCCAATCCATATGCAGAACAAATCACAGAGAAGCAGACTGTATGAAAAAACCCATGGGGTGAAAATTGGTGGAAGACTCATCAACTATCTTTGCTATGTTGATGATATCACGTTACTGGCCAAAAGTGAAGACAATCTGAAACATCTGATTATCAAGTTAAAGGAACAGTCTCAAAATGGGCATGCACCTTAACCTGACAACTGGTAAAATCAGTAATTTCATCCTTAATGAAGAAGTAATAGAAACAATAGATAACTTCATCCTGCTTGGATCAATAAATAATGAAAAAAGTAGTCAAGAAATCCAATTACTTATTGCTCTTGGCAGAAAGGCTATGAAAGTCCTAGACAAGATCTTCAAAGGCAGAGATGTACAAGATATGGTATTTTGAATAAGGTCGTATAGATGTGAAAGTCGGATAGTGAAAAAGCAAGGCAGAAAGAAAATCAATGCCTTTAAATTATGATGCTGTAAAAGAATATTGCATATACTGTGGACTGCCCAAAGAACAAATCAATCAGTATAGAGGAGATCTAACCTAAGATTTCCTTGGAAACACAAATGATAAGACTGACTTTAATACTTCACACACATCATAAAAAAGATCACTACAGAAAGACATCATACTTGGCAAAAGTGAAATTCAATGGAAAGGGGGAAGACCAGCAATGTAATGGACTAATATACTAACAGAAGCTATGGATGCCACTCTATCAACAATTAGCCTGATGGAAGGCAGAACTCAACCCAAGGCAACTATCCAGATGGTCAACATGAGTCAAAACCAACTTGACAGCACTTAACAACAAGGCTGTGTTCTGGTCTTTGCCTTGTTTAACTATTTCCTCAGTCCCCTGGCAACTCTCATCCAATCACTAAGTCCGAGTCCATATATATTTGTTGATGATATTCAAATACTTTTTCACATGGACTCTAAACTGGCTAATCTCGATTGTCTCAATAACTCTATTGTTAAGATGGCTGCCTGATTCACACCCTCTCAATGGAGAGGTGCCATATCACCTCTTTGACCTGTCCAGAAGGCTGTCAATTTCAGGCTACATGGGGACCTTTTGGTCCACTTTGATGCCACTTGCCCTCAGCAGGATCCTGAACTGTAAGCTGATTCCCTGGCTCTGCACCCTCGAGGTGGTAGGATAGAATCCTTAAGCTGGCCTGTCCCCCAGGGAGGGGGGAGGGGTGGGAAGTGTCTAATGTCAAAAAATGTGAATATGCTCTCTGGTGCCAGATTGTTTGTTGGTTGCTGCTATATTGTTTGTTTATATGGTTTTGAGCACATTCAATAAAAAGATTTATATATAAGATGGCTACCTGGCTTCTCTCTCATGGTTTGGTACTAAATCCTTATAAATGTCAAGTCATCTGGCTTACGGGTGATTCTATAGTGTCTTCTTTCTCTCCAGTATTATTACATTTGCAGATAACTCCTTTCTGCCCAGCTAAACACCCTTGAGGATACTCCAGACACTACACTTTCATTTAAGCCCTATGTTTCAAATGTTAAGTCTTGCTTTTATGACCCACAACAGGTGTTGTCTGTTTCATCTATCCTTTCACAAGATGCCATCCATTTCCCTTTTGCATACCCTTGTGAATAAAAGATTGGACTAATGCAACTCACTACTGAATGCAGTGAATTAATCTATTCTGTGTCAACTGCAACTAGTCCAGAATACCACAGTTCGTCTCTTACATCATGCTAAACCTTATGATCATGTTATGCTGCTCCTCCTGAAATATTATTGGCTCCCAATTATCAACAGGGTTAAATTCAAAGTCCTGATGATTGCTTACAAAGCTATGCTAGTTGGCTTTCCAGTCCCTCTCTCTAATACTTTGGTCCCTCACACTCCTTCTCGGGTTCATTGTTCTGCCAAAGATAATCTTCTATTTATCACTCCTCCATCTCAGACTTGATGGGTTTTTACAAGAGTGCATTTTTTATTTTGGTTCCATTTCTTGGAAATCCCTCCAAAAATACATATTACTAGAGACGTCCCTGCCAAAATTCAAGGCAGTCCTAAAGATGTTTTAGTTCCAGAAGGCATTTGGAGGGGGCTGATTTGACCTGGGGTGATGCGAGGATGGGTGTTCTACTCTTCCCCTCTCCCTGCTAGATTCTGGCTACTTTCCTCTGTTTTCTTTTCTCCCTAACCTAACATAGTAACATAGTAGATGACGGCAGAAAAAGACCTGCACGGTCCATCCAGTCTGCCCAACAAGACAAACTCATATGTGCTACTTTTTGTGTATATCTTACCTTGATTTGTAACTGTCATTTTCAGGGCACAGACCGTAGAAGTCTGCCCAGCACTATCCCCGCCTCCCACCACCGGCTCTGGCACAGACCGTATAAGTCTGCCAGCACTATCCCCGCCTCCCAACCACCAGCCCCGCCTCCCACCACCAGCTCTGCCACCCAATCTCGGCTAAGCTCCTGAGGATCCATTTCTTCTAAACAGTTTTCCTTTATGTTTATCCCACGCATGTTTGAATTCCGTTACCGTTTTCCTCTCCACCACCTCCCGCGGGAGGGCATTCCAAGCATCCACCACTCTCTCCGTGAAAAAATACTTCCTGACATTTTTTTTTTTGAGTCTGCCCCCCTTCAATCTCATTTCATGCCCTCTAGTTCTGCCGCCTTCCCATCTCCGGAAAAGGTTCGTTTGCGGATTAATACCTTTCAAATATTTGAACGTCTGTATCATATCTCCCCTATTTCTCCTTTCCTCCAGGGTATACATGTTCAGGTCAGCAAGTCTCTCGTCATACGTCTTGTAACGCAAATCCCATACCATCCTTGTAGCTTTTCTTTGCACCGCTTCAATTCTTTTTACATCCTTAGCAAGATACGGCCTCCAAAACTGAACACAATACTCCAGGTGGGGCCTCACCAACAATTTGTACAGGGGTATTAACACCTCTTTTCTTCTGCTGGACACTCCCCTCTCTATACAGCCTAGCAACCTTCTACTTACGGCCACCGCCTTGTCACACTGTTTCGTCGCCTTCAGATCCTCAGATACTATCACCCCAAGATCCCGTACCTATCAGACTCTCACCACCTAACACATACGTCTCCCGTGGATTTCTACTCCCTAAGTGCATCACTTTACATTTCTTCGCATTGAATTTTAATTGCCAAGCCTTAGACCAATCTTCTAGCTTTTGCAGATCCTTTTTCATGTTTTCTACTTCCTCCCGGGTGTCCACTCTGTTACAAATCTTAGTATCACCCGCAAAAAGGCAAACTTTACCTTCTAACCCTTCAGCGATGTTACTCACAAATATATTGAACAGAATCAGCCCCAGCACCGATCCCTGAGGCACTCCACTAGTCATCTTTCCCTCCTCCGAGCGAATTCCATTCACCACCACTCTCTGGCGTCTGTCCTTCAAGCAGTTCCTTATCCAGTTCACCACTTTGCAGTGCTTTTTTTGTGCAGGTACGCACCGGTACAGCGTACCGGCACCTTTTTTGAAGGTCCGACGGCTCTCCTCCCTCCCTCCCCCGAGCTAACCTACAGGGTCCCTCCGCTACTCCATGCCGCCAGACGACCCTCCTGCCACCCAACCCGGCCGGCATCTGACCCAGCATTTAAAAAAATTCTACGAAGTGCAGACCCGGTGCTCGCGTCTGAGAGTAAAAGAAGAAAAAATCTCTTCGTCGGCCAGCCTTCCCACTCTGTCCCGCCCTCTAAAGTAACTTCCGCAAGGGCGAGACAGAGTGGGAAGGCCGGCTGATGAAGCAATTTTTTCTTCTTTTACTCTCAGACGCGAGCACCGGGTCTGCACTTCGTAGAATTTTTTTAAATGCTGGGTCAGGTGCCGGCCGGGTCGGGTGGCAGGAGGGTCGTCTGGCGGCACGGAGTAGCGGAGGGACCCTGTAGGTTAGCTCGGGGGAGGGAGGGGTCGGGGAGGGGGGGCTCAAATGGATATGGGTGGCTGGAGGGAGGAGGAGCAGGGGAACGAGGAGTCACTGCACATGGGTGGAGGGCAAGGGGGACCGGGGGGGGGGGTTGTTTGCTGGACGCCTGGACAAAGGATGGATGGCAGGGGAGGGCAGGAGGGTCGCTGGACATGGGTGGATGGAGGGGAGGAGGTTTCTGGACATATGTGGATGGCAGGGGAGGGATGGGGGGACAGGAGGGTCACTGGATATGGGTGGATGGAGGGGAGGGGGTTTCTGGACATATGTGGATGGCAGGGGAGGGCAGGGGGGACAGGAGGGTCGCTGGACATGGGTGGATGGAGGGGAGGGGGGTTTCTGGACATAGGTGGAGGGTAAGGGGGGACAGGAGGTTCGCTGGGCATGGGTGGATGGAGGGGAGGGGGGTTTCTAGACATAGGTGGATGGCAGGGGAGGCATGAGGGTCGCTGGACATGGGTGGATGGAGGGGAGGGGGGTTTCTGGACATAGGTGGATGGCAGGGGAGGCAGGGAGGGTTTCTGGACATAGGTGGAGGGAAGGGGGACAGGAGGGTCGCTGGAAATGGGTGGATGGAGGGGAGGGGGGTTTCTGGACATAGGTGGATGGCAGGGGAGGGCAGGGTGGACAGGAGGGTTGCTGGACATGGGTGGATGGAGGGGAGGGAGGTTTCTGGACATAGGTGGATGGCAGGGGGGTTGCTGGACATAGATGGATGGCAGAGGACAGGAGGGTCGCTGGACATGGGTGGATGGAGGGGAGGGGGGTTTCTGGACATAGGTGGAGGGCAGAGGGGACAGGAGGGTCGCTGGACATGGGTGGATGGAGGGGAGGGGGTTTCTGGACATAGGTGGATGGCAGGGGGGTTGCTGGACATAGGTGGATGTCAGGGGGGTTGCTGGACATAGGTGGATGGCAGGGTGGACAGGAGGGTCGCTGGACGGGTGGATGGAGGGGAGGGGGGTTTCTGGACATAGGTGGAGGGCAGGGGGGACAGGAGGGTCGCTGGACATGGGTGGATGGAGGGGAGGGGGGTTTCTGGACATAGGTGGAGGGCAAGGGGGACAGGAGGGTCGCTGGACATGGGTGGATGGAGGGGAGGGGGGTTTCTGGACATAGGTGGATGGCAGGGGAGGGCAGGGAGAACAGGAGGGTCGCTGGACATGGGTGGATGGGGGAGAGGGAAGGGACAGAGAGAGAGAAGAAATGCTGGACATGGGTGGATGGAGGGGAGCGCAGGGGGGAGAGGAGGGTTGCTTGCTGGACATGGGTGGATGGAGGGGAGGGCAGGGGGGAGAGGAGGGTTACTGGACATGGGTGGATGGAGGAGAGGGAAGGGAGAGAGCAGAAATGCTGGACATGGGTGGATGGAGGGGACGGCAGGGGTGAGGAGGGCTGCTAGACATGGGTGGATGGAGGAGAGAGAAGAAATTCTGGACATGGATGGAGGCGAGGGAACAGTGAGGAAGGAGATGAGGGAAAAGGAAGAGAGGAGAAAAACTGCACTTGGATGTAGAAAATAGGCAGAAGCTGGATCCACTGGACAGTCAAGTCTGCGGAGGACCCAGCTTTTACTTACGGATGTAGGGCAAGAAATGAAGAAGAAAGGAGGAAAGTAAAGAAACAGATGGAAAGGAAGCCCTGGAAACGGAGTTAAGAGGACAGATAGCAGCAGAATTGGATACTGGGCCAGCATGAACAGAAAAACAAAGTCACCAGACAACAAAGGTAGAAAAAAATCCTTTTATTTTCATTTTAGTGTCTGGAATACGTCTAATTTGAGAATTTACAACTGCTGTCTTATTTTGCACTGGGTATACTGGGCAACAGCTTACAGAAATTATTTATAATGAAAAAAAAATCACATTATTTTTTTCTCCTATACTAGTATAATATTTTCAATGATGTCTGTTTATATGTGCTATGGCTGGTATAAGGGGTGTGGCTAACGAGGGGGTGGCTATAATAGGGGTGGAGTCATATGTGGTGACTCCGCCCACAATGAGTACCGGCACCTTTTTTTCTACAAAAAAAGCACTGCCAGTTCGGGTCCTATCTTCAGCCCGTCAAGTTTATTTAAGAGCCTCCTGTGGGGAACCATGTCAAAAGCTTTGCTGAAATCTAGGTAGATTATGTCTATAGCACATCCCTGATTTAATTCTCCAGTCACTCAGTCAAAGAATTCATTGAGATTCGTTTGGCACGATTTCCCTTTGGTAAAACTATGTTGTTTCGGATCTTGCAACTTATTGGCGTCCAGGAAATTCACTATCCTTTCCTTCAGCATCGCTTCCATTACTTTTCCAATAATCGAAGTGAGGCTTACCAGCCTGTAGTTTCCAGCTTCTTCCCTATCACCACTTTTGTGAAGAGGGACCACATCCGCCGTTCTCCAATCCCAAGGAACCTCTCCCGTTTCCGATGATTTATTAAACAAATCTTTAAGAGGACCCGCCAGAACCTCTCTGAGCTCTTTTAATATCCTGGGGTGGATCCCGTCCGGTCCCACGGCTTTGTCCACCTTTAGCTTTTCAAGTTGTTTATACACACACTCTTCCGTGAATGGTGCTATATCTACTCCATTTTCATTTGCACTTTTGCCAGTCCATCACGGTCCTTCTCCAGGATTTTCTTCTGTGAAAACAGAACAAAAGTATCTATTTAGCAAATTTGCTTTTTCTTCATCGATATCTACATAGCGGTTCGCAGCATCTTTCAGTCTCACAATTCCCTTTTTATTCTTCCTCCTTTCACTAATATACCTGAAGAAATTTTTGTCACCCCTCCTTACATTTCTAGCCATTTGTTCTTCCGCTTTCGCCAGACATAGCTCTCTCTTGGCTTCTTTCAGTTTCCTCCTGTATTCCTCTCCGTGTTCGGCTTCTTGAGTTTTTCTGTATTTCTGGAACACCAACTCTTTAGCCTTTATTGTCTCAGCCACTTTCTTTGAGAACCATATCGGTTTCCTTTTTCTCTTGCTTTTATTTACTCTCCTTACATAAAGGTTTGTGGCCCTATTTATAGCTTCTTTCAGCCTGGACCATTGTCCTTCCATATTGGCATGCATTTGAAATGCGGTATATCAAACCAGTAAATAAAAAATAAACAAGGAGCATCAGTGGGATCTGAACCTTGCTTTTTCCAGGATTTCAGACCACTGCACCAACCATTGGCTTCCCCTCGATAAAGATTCCTAACTCCCAAATGTTAAGCACCTAACCATTTGAAAATTGTCAATCAGGCTACTGAAATATATCATACAAACTCTATTCCACTTAGCAGATGAAAAATAATTGAAATGTCATTCGCAATCTGAGTAAACCACACATTTTCAATATTAGTTTATCTTTGTGCTGATTGTAATGACATTAAAAATACATATATTAATCATTTTACCACTCTTGTTATCCTTGAGCTGTGCTGATATGAATCCCTTCATGAGTTCTACTAATCTAGCATCTAGGAAAATCTTACTTGTTTGGCTGCAGCTACCACAGCTACTGCTGCTGCAGCTGCTGATGCTGTTTCTATTACTGTCCTTACTGCACCAGGTTCACCCTAGAAAACCAATACATAAAAACATTTTATAAATGGGACTTGCAATTAAAAAAAAACCTACTTAAATTTCTGTTTGTAAATTAAATGCTGAATTACCACATCCTGTAAGCTGCACTGAGCCTGCTATCGAGCGGGAAAGAGCATAAATGCCATAAATAAATAAATACATTTCTTCAACCTTTCCCAAGACAAACATCTGGCTGACTGCAGTAAGGAAATAGAGTAAAGCAACTTCTCCGCAGGCAGCATGATAAACTGGACACACAAGCTGGTAATGCCATCCTACAGTATAGGTATGATTTTTTTTTTACCATGCACAAGACTTCATATGCAGTTGCTGCCTGGTTGTGTTTCCAATTTATTATGGAACTTAAAGAATCCTCTTCCTGGCCATGTGTGGTGAAATTTGGGCTTACCTGATAATTTCTTTTCCTTGAGTCATGCTAGACCAGTCCAGTTGAAAGAGTTATGCTCCCCAATCAACAGATAGGGGAACAGAAACACCATGCTTTCAGTGGCATCCTCTGTATAACAAGTGGTGCAGCATTGAAACCTGCCAGTATTCTATTGACAAGCAGAACTGAAAGAGACTGGAAACATCAAATTATACCAGCAGAACATGAGGACAGAATAGTTTCCTAGCTTGAAGGCAGCATTCTAGAATTCAAACTACTCCCCCCACCCCCTTCCCAGAGACCAACCAGAGCTAACTCTACACCACAACATCTTGGCCCCATTCGGTGGGTTCACTCTTTAACTTGGCTGAATAAAGGAGCACCTTAAAAAGTTCCCAAGGATAGATCACATGAAAAACGTATTGCGTGGTAATGTGGCCACCCAAAATGCAACTACAATGCATCCTACAGTTGACTGGATATAGCCATTGATGTACATACACCCCAGCATTTACCAGCATACTTTACCATGCTAGTCCCCTGGAGTGTACCCTACAGCAGCACCACCAAGACTCCAATCTGAAGATAACTAGAAAAATTGGCCTTGTTGTAGCCACCTATAGGAAACACAGTGGACTTCTACCTACACTGATATAATCTGTAGAGAGAAAGGTGCCAGCCTTTCCAGGTGAGTCCTAGACTGGTCCAGCATAACTCAAAGAAATGAAAAAAGCAGGTAAGCACAAATTTCATTTTCCTTATTGCCCTGCTAGACCAATCCAGATGCATGAAATATACCAAAGAGGTACAGATTAGGGCTGTACCAAATATTTGCATTCGATTTGATTAAGCCCCAAACAGTGCCCCAAATACATTATTAATATTCGGCCGAATAGTGATTTAAATTCAAACATGAATAATCTGGGGCTCTGCTGTGCTAAACCCTACTGAAATAAACACGATCTCTGATTTTACATTACTTATTCTAATATTTGTTAATGCTCAATGCCGACTATTCATATTCGGCCGAATAATATTTTTCATTATTTGCATTCAGCCAAATAGTAAAATATGCTATTCGGTACAGCTCTAGTACAGACCTCAATCTGGTAAAGGATTAGGCCCATGAAGCACTATAGTTGGCCAAGAGAACACACAAGGTCCCCAAACTAACCAAATACTGTTCTGAAGCTCAAACCCCTTGGAATGTCTCAGCTGTAACATCCTCTCTGGAAGGAAGTCATGCCTACTGCATCATTGCAGCCCCCCCCCCCCCCCCACCCGAAAAAAAACAGCCTATATTGTAGGCTCTAATACTAAAATATCGATCAAGGGATGAACTTTGCTGTTCCAAAAACTAGTGCTTGGACAATACTAAAACCAGTGGGCCAAGCTAAGATTTGAAAACCCAGCATTACCAAGCAGGAGCACTCCCTATAACAATGAAAGCATGGCAGCTTACCCACTCATGAGCTGTGCGGACATCTGAGGCTGCACTGTAGCCCAACTGCTACCCGTAGAAGAAGCCCCTGAAGCAGGAGCTTCTTTGGCTTGGGACCCTAAGAAACCACTTGGTGGAATGTAAATTACAAACCCCAGGACTCTCGAGAAGGTGGTGGTTGGGAAAACCACGAATCAAAGGACCAGTCCCACCAAGCATGGAGTCAAAATTCCTATTGGATGCAGAGCTTTTGTCCACACAGGGAAAAGACACCAAAATGCCACCAAGTCAGGAACTCCTAGGGAAATGGTCCATCAAGACAGGGGACCGCTAGGCATGAACATTCCCTACACCAAAGCTCCTGGGGATGGGGGAATATTATCCTCTAAGAGTGTCAGAAGATATACTAGTATCTTGGAAGAAGAATGGCTCCTGGGCTACACAAAGGACCAGAGTTTTGCCGTGGAGACAAGGCACCAGTGGGAGGCAGATGAATACACCGATGTACTATGATCTCCCTGCAGAGGGAGATGGGAGCTCCTTCTCTGGAGGCAGCACCAACAGACCAAGCTAATAGACAGGATGTGTGTGTTCATCAGCCAAGTCTGTAAGAGTAGTAGGTAATTCCCAATGGGGCATTTTAATCATAAGCAGCAGGACAATCTTTTTTCTTTTCCCCGACACCTCCCCACCAGGTTAGCCAGGGTCCAAGGACTTGCAGGCCCTCCTTGGATACAGTATCTCCCACCAGGGTTCCTGTAGGACCACTGCTGGCCAACACCCTACCTCTTGTGTCCAGGCAAAACTCCATTTAAAATAGTGCCCAGCACTGACCTGCACTGGGTTCAGAAGATGGACTCTGGACTTTAAAATAAGCCAACCCTGGGAGGAAGAGGGAAATTCTGATATCCCCTCCCCCCAACAATAGAGGTGTGCCTATCCATGCTTCACCCACTCAGCTAAAGCAGAGACCCCTGGGAAGAACCGTGAGGCAGTGCCTACTTCCTTTAGGGCTAAGGGATCATGTATCCAAGACCACAGCCCCAAGCAGAAAGGCCAGTCTTTCAATAATTTTTCTTTTTTACTTGTAAAGGGAAGATAAGTGGCCTGTCCAAGAGCGCAAGAAGCCATCATAGAAGTTTACCTGCATCCATGTACCTGCTCCTGCAAGCTCAAGATGGCTGTGGTTCTCACCAGCAGGAAACTCCAATGGCCACAAGAGTTGCAGCCCATCAGCTGGCCCTCCTCCCATTAAAACGACACTGAAGAATGACAGAGACAATGCTGAGGCCCTGACCACCACCACCACAAACAAATTCAGCACAGCCATGGCAACAACATGTGTCAGACTTCAGAACCCTCAAAGCAGTCTCAGGACTGCAGTCCCCAAGTGCACTGCCTCCCCCCCTCCCCCAATAGGACATCCAAACTGCTGAATCCAGCCAAGAAGACACAGAGCCAGCTCCTGTAATAACCCACAGTGACACAGTAACGTAGTAAATGATGGCAGATAAAGACCTGAACGGTCCATCCAGTCTGCCCAACAAGATAAACTCATTTTACATGGTATGTGATACTTTATATGTATACCCGAGTTTGATTTGTCCTTGCCTTTCTCAGGGCACAGACTGTAGAATTCTGCCCAACACTGTTCTTGTACTAAAAGTTCTGAAGCTAACATCGAAACCCTTAAACACTCCAGTCCATCCATATCTATTCAGTCACAATCAGGGCATAGACCGTAGAATCTGCCCAGCACTGGTTTCGCTTCCCAATTACCGGCTTTGCCACCCAATCTCTGCTAAGATTCCATGGAGTCACTCCTTCTAAACAGGATTCCTTTGTGTTTATCCCACGCATGTTTGAATTCCATTACCGTTTTCATCTTCACCACCTCCCGCGGGAGGGAATTCCATGTATCCACCACCCTCTCTGTGAAAAAATACTTCCTAACATTACTCCTGAGCCTGCCCCCCTTCAACTTCAATCCATGTCCTCTAGTTCTACCGCCTTCTTGTCTCCAGAAAAGGTTTGTTTGTGGATTAATACCTTTCAAATATTTGAAAGTCTGTATCATGTCACCCGTTTCTCCTTTCCTCCATGGTATATATGTTCAGGTCGGCAAGTCTCTCCTCATATGGTTTGCAACACAAAGCCCATACCATTTTTGTAGCTTTTCTTTGCACCGCTTCCAATCTTTTTACATCTTTAGCAAGATACGGCCTCTAAAACTGAACAATACTCCAAGTGGGGCATCAACACCTCCTTTCTTCTGCTGGTTATACCCCTCTCTTGTGACAGTTGTGCTCCTGCTGAAGCTTCAGAGTTGGTCACCCTTCCTGCACCACTAACCCCATCAGGATGAACTGTCACACCAGCCCAAGGGCTCGCCCCCTCCCTACCCTCGGTGTTTATTCCATCCCAGTGCTTGGCTGCATTCTCCTAACAACCCTGTACCTGGAAGAATTTTTTCTCCATAGCCATGCAGTGCCCCAAGACCAAACCAGATTCTTAAGGGGAGGGGATGCAGAAAGAAAATAGAATGGAGGCAAAAATCTTTATTCACCCCTCGCTCCCTTGTGGCATCAACACAACCCACCTTCTCTAGAGCCTGGCTGAGCCCAGGATCTTCAGTTTGTGCCGAAACCAAATCCATGCCCAAAATTGGCCACTCGGTTTCAGTAGAAACCGAAACTGTAAACAAAAACTGCCACCCCTACTCTCCCTCCCTCCCATACCTGACAAAAAAAAGCGACCCCCCCCCCCCCCCCCCCCAGGTGGGTCCCCACTCTCTCCACCCCACCCCTCCATCCAATCCATCAACCCGTAAGCCATCCCTGGGCCTACCTTAAGAAGCCCTAGTGTTTTAGTGGCCTCTTTGGGGGCAGGAATAAACCCCATTTGTTCTTGCCCCGAGCAGCCTCTCTGACACTGATCCTGTTCGTGCTAGTTCCAATTGCAAAATGGCTTGATGGACATCCCATGGCAGTCTCGTGAGACAGGCAGAACTCATTTTAAACTTCTACTGTTTTAAAAATGTTATATGGTTTGGCACCAGGTTATCATTGTACATCAATTTCACTTTACTTTTCTGCTAGATTTTTGCTTTCTTCACAGGAAATTTGATTAACAATCCCCTCTAACCTTTTGTGTCATAAATCCATAACAAGAAAATGATTAATAGTAGGCAGCAGTAATTTGACCTTTGGAACAAATTACCATACAGTTAATTGTTATTTTACATTTAGGCATCTCTTGAAATCTTATATGTTTAATCATTACTTATTATGCTGCTGCACCAGTTCATGCACACTATTTGCTGGAAGTAGAAAATACTGGCAGATTTCAGTGCTGCACCACTCTACACTCAAATGATGTCACTGAAAGCTTGATGTTTCTCTGCCTCCGGGAGTACAACCTATATATCTGGATTGGTCTAGTGGGACAATGAAATCTGATTTATCCTGCTGCCTAGAGAAAACCCCTATAACAAGTAAGCAACTTCACTTTCTCCATCAACAAGCAGAATGATTCAGCCATATAAATGGGAGGGGGGGCTCCTATAGCTGAGGGTTTCTCCACCCAATATGGCATAAGACGTTCTGGAAAACCTGATGAGAGTTTATTCTGAGTTTAACTGATTAGGCTTTGAAGTATTGTTCTTTCTCAACTTGTTTATCACGACAGTAGGGCCACATTACCATATCATAGTTTGACATATTTTCTCTATGGAAGCAGAACAAATGTAAGCAATGGATTTTGCTATTAGCTTATCTGAAAGCAATTTAGAAAATATCATTTTTGTCACTGTAACCCCTGATCTGTTAAGGTTAAATGAAATTAATATTTGTGTGCAGCAATGATGCAGTTGGGTTGTTTTTATGCAGCAAACAAGCACTCTTTTAAAGTCCAAAGTATATTGTGCTGGTTTGCCTTTATAAGCATGAGGTATTGGAAAAAATGGCTACTACTATAAATTGAATGCTATGGAAGGCTGATACCATTTCCATTATGAAACTAGGTTGTCTTCAAATAATTACTTTATTATGGAAAAACAAAAACTGAACACAGAGAAGATAATGAAATCACCCCTCAAAGTCTGCTTACTCTGAAAGCCAACACTGTTGCAGATGTTGACCTTGAGACTGATGCTAATTTGTGGCTTGCAGTATGCTCACATTAGGTCCATTTATTAATAAGGGGGTTGATATTCAAAAATGTAGGTGGGGTTATAAAGCTGAAAATCGCATTTAAGCATCTATCTCAGCCATACCGATATTCAGCTGTTGCCAAATAACCACAGGGATATTCCCAGGCATTCTGGGAGCATGATCAAGCGTTTAGTGGATTAAGTCGATATTCAGTGTTGGAAGTCCAGCTACGTGATAATGCATAACTGGTTAACTTTAGGACAGCATTTCTGTGGTTATCCCCAGTATTCTAGTGAATGGCTGCCATTATAATCAGGCGCATTTTCCGAGAAAGGAATAATGTTGTGGATATATTTGGATCTGTTGTTAAGGAGGTGGAGAAGGCAGCAGACATAGCAGCAAGCTCAGCCACAGCTCCTGGCACAGCACAGGAGTCACAGTATAGGGTCCACAGGATCTACTAGGCACGGGTGAGTTTTTAGGAGCTCACATTCGAAGAGGTGTTCCAGAGAACCTGCTTTAATAAGGTCACCATTGCAGACCTCCTTCAGCTACTTAAAGATGATCTTGAGACCCGACCCTGTGGAGCCATGTCTTGCCTCTGCCTGTGAAGATCATCACAGTACTGGCCTTCCATGCCACAGGTAGTTTCCAGTATCACTGGCATGACACAATCTTCCACCAGCCATTGTACAGAATCCTTCCTGAGAGCTCTGCTCAGAAAGCTGCCGAATTATAACACCTTTCCATGCAGCCAAGAGTAGAGAGAGCAAACCATGGGGGGCTTCTTTGGCATCGCTGAGTTTCCCTCAGTACTGGGGCCATAAACTGTACACGATTTATAGTAGTAGTTACCCTAAGACGACTTGGGAGGATAAGAGAGCTTGTGGAAACCACAAACACTACCACTCAATGAACATGCAGGTGATTCCCTGGGTCCTGTCACAGTCAAGGCTGGCTCGAGACTGTGAGGCTGGACTATTAAGGGATGTGTGGCTGCTCAGTAAGGACTACAACTCCATACCTATGCAGTATTATACCATCTAGCACACATCACCAACATCTCTCCAAATACATCACGCACATTCACATGGTAGCACTCTCACTCTAACATGCTGTCCCCTTCCATACACACACATACATTGGAAGCTCTGCTTGCCACAGGGAGACAGTAGAACATACCAGCTACAACACTGCTCACACATTGCCTGCATCGCATGCTCCATCTTCACCACACTTTCCAGGCCTCATAGAGGGGCATTTTCAAAAGAAACGTTTAAGTCAGAATTTGGATGTTTTACAAAGACGTTCAAATTCCGAACCGGGAAGAAGGTCATTTTCGAAAAAGATGGACATCCATTTTTTGTGTTCGAAAATATCGTGGACGTCCTGTGATTTGGACATTTTGCGATTTGGATGTATTTGATTTTTAGCCATTTTTGAAAAAAAAAAAAAACCATCCAAGTGTAAAACGTCCAAAGTCAAGCCATTGGGACATAGGAGGAGCCAGCATTTTTAGTAGACTGGTCCCCCTGACATCCCAGGACAGCAATCGGGCACCCTAGAGGGCACTGCAGTGGACTTCATAAAATGCTCCCAGGTACACATCTGACCACTACTCTCTTACCTTGAGTGCTAAGCCCCCCAACCCCCCCCCCCCCCCCAAAACCCACTACCCCCAACTGTACACCACTACCATACCCCTTACAGGAAAAGGGGGCACCAATATGTGGGTACAGTTAAGTTTCTGGTGAGTTTTGGAGGGCTCACAGTTTCCACCAAAATTGTAACAGGTAGTGGGGGTATGGGCCTGGGTACACCTGTCTGAAGTGCACTGCACCTACTACTAAACTACTCCACGGACCTGCATGCTGCTGTCATGGACCAGAGTATGACATCTGAGGCTGGCACAGAGGCTGGCAAGTAATGTTCTTCAACACACTTTTTGGGGGTGGGCAGGGTTAGTGATCACTGGGGAAGTAAGGGGAGGTCACCCCTAATTCTCTCCAGTGGTCATTTGGGGCACCTTTTTGTGCCTTCTTCGTAAGAAAAACAGGTCTAGCTCAAAGCGTCGAAGTTTTAGTGCTGGATGTTTTTGCTCTGTTTCATTATGGATGAAAGACATCCAAATCTTAGGAACGCCCAAGTTCCGCCTTGAACACACCCCTGGCACACCCCTTTGAGATTTGGACATCCTTCTGATGGACTTTGGAGAACGCCCAAATGAGGTTTCGATTATACCGATTTGGATGTCTCTGTGAGATGGACGTCCAAATGCCGATTTATGTCACTTTTGGACGTTAATCTCTTTTGAAAATGAGCCCAATAGGTTTTTAAATTTTGCTTCCTTTCTTTCCATAGTCTAGGTCAGTGTTTTCCAAGTCAGTCCTGGAGTACCCCTTTGCCAGTCAGGTTTTCAGGATATCCACAATGAATATGCACGACACTGATTTGCTGTATCTCAAAAAAGATATAGTGGAAGTAGAAAAGGTTCAAAGATAAAATGATAAAGGGGATGGAACTTTTCCCAAATGAGGAAAGGCTTATGAGGTTCAGGCTCTTCAGCTTGGAAAAGAGACAGCTGAAAAGGATATGATTGAGGTCTAAAAAATCCTGAGTGGTGTAGAACGGGTAAAAGTGAATCAATTTTTCACTCTTTCAAAATGTACAAAGACTAGGGGACACTCAATGAAATTACATTGAAACACTTTTAAAACAAACAGAAAGAAATATTTTTTCACTCAAAAAATAGCTCTGGAACTCATCGCCAGAGGATGTGGTAAGAGCGGTTAGCGTATCTGGGTTTAAAAAAGGTTTGGACAAGTTTCTGGACGAAAAGTCTATAGTCTGTTATTGAAATGGACATGGAGGAAGCCACTATTTACCTCAGGATTGATAGCATAGAATGTTGCTATTAATTGGGTTTCTGCCAGGCACTTGTGACCTGGATTGGCTATTCTTATGTTCTTATGCATACACTGCCTCCATTGCAGGCAATTCTCTTTCATGCATATTCATTGTAGATATCCTGAAAAACTGACTGGCAAGGGGGTACTCCAGGGAAACACTGCTCTAGGTTACAGGGGCTAACCCCTCAAGACCTAGCTCATGACACCTAAACATGCCTCATGAAGAGTGATGCAACAGGGCCAATCGATGGACCAGGTCCATCATACAGCAAATCTTCAGACTCCTGAAGCCACTTCAAGTGCCTTGACAGGACCGTAGCTGAGCTTCTATATAGCCCTCAGAAGGTGTAAGATATTTTCACAGCATGCTGTATGCTGCACAATATCAACACCAAAAGGTGTCTTGTTCTTCCTGAGAAGGACATCACTGAAGACGCTGTCGGAGGGTTTGGCTGAAAAGATGAGACTCCTCCCCACCCCAGGCAGACAGATCATTTGCCATTTGTGATATTTGGTAGGCCATCAACTCCTGCACCAGCGTAGAAGGCGATTCTCTTCCTCTTCTATATGCTCTCCCTTCCACGGCCTACTCACCTGGATGGTATGGTGAGGGAAGGTGTACGGATGCTGGGCTCTCACCCTGACCTGCAGCTGGAACTGCCACCTGCTGACGCCCAGGGGATCAGGCTGGTCTTCAGGGGATGGAGGCATCTTCTGGCTGCCCCTCAGGTGGTCCAGTATCCTGCTGCCTGGAAGTAACTGATCCTAGTGATCCTGTAGATATTGGGGGGGGGGGGGGGGGGGGGGACCTATGAGTCAAACAGTAATCATGCACTCTGCCTCTTCTTTGTTACAGATATACTGTCTGGAATATCTATCTGATGCTAAAACAACTGGCTCTGGGTGTCACGGTCACTCCCTTACCTCCGTATCGGGGCCCCGTGTGATGTACTCTGCTACCCTCCTCAGGCCTGCTGACATCTGTGTGGATGCTCGCTTGGGGGAGGCTGATTTGGGTTGATACTTCTCAGGCCATCCCTTCTCTGATGTCATCATCTTGGGCCTTCTTCTGCAGTCACTGCTCTCTGCCTCTTTGCCTTGCAACAGGTTGTCCTGGTTTCAGCTTCCAGCCCTAGTTCCAGTTTCCAGCTCAGCTTTAAGTACTGGTTCTAGTTCCAGCACAACTTCAGCTTCTAGCACAGCTCCTGCTTCCAGTCCTGGTTCCAGCTCCAGAACAGCTTCAGCTTCTAGCTCTGGATACAGCTTCTTCCTTTCTTCAACACCTCTAGTGGAGCTATCCCTTCTGCAGAACTCACCCACCACTTGCTACAGTCTGTCTGTCCCCTGGGCAGAGAGGCAGTATTGTTCCACCGCGGTCCAAGAGCTCACTCATTCTGAAACATGAGTTTGGAAGGCCATGAGCTCGGACGAGTCACCTGACCTGTGGCAGCTTCAACAATTGACGCTGCGGCTCCAACAATGATCTGGTTCTGTCTAGAACCTATCTGCTTGTATGGACCGGTTACAGGTATCAGCAGTTCCCCAAGGGGCCATTGATCATGTTCCAGAATCTGCCAATCCAGTAGGATTCACCATCCCCTCTAGTATCCATCTGGCTCCCCCGCCTAGGTAAGACTTGTAGAGGGTTCATTAATCAAGGTCCTATCATCTTTGAACTTCAGGCTAGAGACTTTCCGACAGATCGAGCTTGAGTGACTTATATTATCTCTCTACTGACGGCCCAAGCACTGGCATGGGCCTCCCCACTGTGAGAGCAGAATGACCCAGCGCTCAAAGGTCTCCATGCTTTTCTAGAACAATTCCATCCAATCTTAGCTGAACCCAGGAAGGCTTTTTCAGCAGCTGTGGAGTTCCTACGTCTCAGGCAGGGGACTGTGGGAAGTTATGACATTCAGTTCCGCATGTTGGCCTATGAAGTAGAGTGGAACAACAAGAGTCTGGTAGTAGTGTTTTGGCATGGATTATCTCTGCCCATCAAGGATAAACTGGCAGGGCGAGATCTTCCCTCTTCTCTGGATAATCTAATTTGTCTCTGCAATCAGATTGATATCCAGTTCCAGGAGAGAGCCCAAGAATGTTGCTCTGCCCACCAGTTGGTTCGGTTGTGGCCTAGCTCCCAACAGCCCTCACTCTCTTCCAAAAACTCTGCATCGCCAGATCCTGGAGAACCTATGCAAGTAGGTCACTCTCCTATTTTGAAGCAAGAGAAGCACTGATGTCGAACCTTAATCTGTATTTATATTGTGGAGAGAAGGGGCACTATGCCCTCAAATGCCCCATGAAGATGGAAAACGTTCAGGCCTAGCCCTGGCCAGGGAAACAATGCTAGGTCCGCTCTCCAGGATTCCTCACACTCAATTTCTGGTCCCGGCATTACTGGACCTGGGTCAAGAGCACCGAGGCCTTTATTGACTCAGGAACCAGTGGGAACTTTATCGATGAAGCTCCATGCATCATTTCAAGATTCCAGTTTTAGAATTAACTATCCTGGAGGAGACTCCATTTGCAGAAACATCCAGGGGCATCTCAGATTCAAAACTGTGCCTCTCTGCCTAAGAATTGGGGCTCTTCACAGGCAGGCTATCATTTTTTATGTCCTTCAGACTTTTGTCAATCCCATAATCCTGGGTCTACCCTGGCTGCAGAAATACAGTCCTAGTATAGACTGGGAGAATGGGGAACTTGCTGTGTGGAGTACTACCTGTCGTCAACGCTGCTTAGATATTATACAGCCCACTGTTACCCTAGCTATGACGGACATGAGTTCCTTGGGTACATTCCTGTGAGCATTGTGTTGAGCCCCTGGTGGTCACTGGCCCGCTCCACACGATTTCCTCTCACTTGGGCTCTGTCCGGATTCTGTTAGTTGATAGCTCTGGGGCCTCCTGTAATACTGACTAGAACCAGCCCTCAATGTGTAGCCCTTAGCATCCAAAGGCCCACTCCACGCTATTTCCCCTCTCTCCCTGGGGTCTCTATCTGGATTCCAGCAGCTGATACCTCAGTAGCCAACAGCTTAAACCAGCATCTCTCCATCAGTATACACTGGAGCTTTGCCTCTAGGAAAGAGCTCCACGGCAACTCTTAGTTATAGGACCAAGTACACTGTCAGGGTCTTGGTTCCTCTTTAACCTTAGAGTGACAACACCCCGCTTCTTAGGGAAAGCTCCTTCTCTATCCTCTGGTAAGCAATACCTCTGTGTCTCTTCCTTATTCAGGCTTGTTTGGTTGGGAAAACATTCCTACTTAGAGAGTTCTGGGGCATATGCAAATTAGGCACATTAGCATTCTCATCCTTCTGCAAATGCTTCACCAACAGCTTTGGATAAACACCAATGTAAAGTCTTTCACACCCTCTTCTCCAGGTCTCTCACCTAGTCACTGGATGGACTGAACCGCACTTCATAGAGCACAGGGATCTCAATCTGACAGCCTCCTCCCCTCGGACAGGACTTTTCTCACAATCACCTTACAGTCCTGTCCAACACCCCACGGCTGTTAGTCCAGGTCTTAATCTGAAGGACCTAGTGTTGCCCACACTGGGATCCTCCCAACATAGTTGTAACTTTCCTATAGCTTATCTTTAAGATAAGTACCTTTGCTCTGAATGTCTTTTCTTACTCTGGGACGTGGCTTCTTGCCTGTCACGGTTGTGGCTGTGCCCTTATATTCAGACCTACTGTTTCTCTGTATCTAGTTCTGTGACCTCTCCAGTCTGCCTTTTTTCCTGTTGTTGTTCTTCCTGTTAGCCAAGCCTCGCTTTGGTGTCCCTGAAGCCAAGCCTCACTTTGATCTCCCTGCTTCTGCTTCATTTCCTACTTGTGACATCATCAGCCTACTCCTTTATAAGGACCCAGGAAGCATTCCTGCGTTGTCTTTGCAACAGGTCTATTTTCCTTTTTCTTGTTGTACTGTTGTGTGTTTCTGAGGGAACTGGTCTTCTTGTTAATCTGTGTCTTTGGGCACAGCCCTGAGCCCTGTGTGAGTGGTTTTGCTTTGAAACTGTATGGATTACCTTCCTGTTAGGTTTTCTTTCAAACAAAGCCCTCTTCTGTTTGTTTGTGTGTGTGTGTGTTGTTCTGGTTTAAACCTGTATGGATTACTTGTCTGTTAACTTTGCTCCTCAAGCAAAGTCCTGTTCTGTGTGTGGTTCCGGTTTGAACCTGAATAGATTCCTTTCTTGTTTCTAGGCTCTCTAGCTTAAACATGTTTTGTTTCCTTGTGTGGTTTCCCTTGTTAGGCCAGCTGCTTTTCTTGATTACTTTACTCTCACAGCCTAGCTGCTTCTATGATTACCTTGCTCCCGTGCAGCTGGGTGTACTCTGCCTCTGCCTGCTTCTCCTTTCATTTCCTGGCTGAGTTCTGGTAAGAACATTGTTGTTGTTTCCTTTGTTTGCTTTAAACCTTTGACTGCAGTGTAAGCCCTGCTTCCTTCTGATGTGTTTTAGAAGCAGCTCTTCCCTTTAGCCTGTTTTAACTCTTGGTCTGCTGGGTCTGTCTTCTGATTCTTGTGAGCATTGCTCCTTATCTGATTTGTGTATGTGAAGGCAGCTTTCCCTGTTTGCTTGCTTTTCCCTTTGTCTCTAGTGTCTGTTATTTGACTCTGTGGCACAGTCTTGTGTATTCTTATGAGTGGCTTCCCTTTTACCTTGAGTGCTGTATGGTACAGCCTAAAGTGTTCCTATGAGTGGCTTCCCTTTTCCCTGAATGCTGTATGGTACAGCTAGAGTGTTCCTTCATGAGTGGCTTCCCTTATCCTTAAGTGTCGTGTGGCACAGCCTTGTGTATTCCTATAAGTAGCTTCCCTTTACCATTGTATGTTGTGTGGCCAGCCTTGTATATTCTTATGAGTGGATTCCCTTTACCATTTTCCCTGAATGCTGTATGGTACAGCCTACAGTGTATTCTAATAGTTGGCTCCCTTTTGGTTCCCCTTTACCCTTGAGTGCTGCGTGGCCAGCCTTGTGTATTCCTATGAGTGGCTTCCCTTTTCCCTGAGTGCTGTATGGTACAGCCTAGAGTGTATTCTTATAGTTGGCTCCCCTTTACCCTTGAGCGCTGCGTGGCCAGCCTTGTGTATTCCTTTGAGTGGCTTCCCTTTTCCATGAGTGCTGTATGGTACAGTATAGAGTGTATTCCTATAGTTGGGTCACCTTTACCCTTGAGTGCTGCGTGGCCAGCCTTGTGTATTCCTATGAGTGGCTTCCCTTTTCCCTGAGTGCTATATGGTACAACCTAGAGTGTATTCCTATAGTTGGTTCCCCTTTACCCTTGAGTGCTGCATGGCCAGCCTTGTGTATTCCTATGAGTGGCTTCCCTTATCCTTGAGTTCTGTATGGCATAGCTGTGAGTGTTCCTTTGCGTGGCCTTGTCTTGAGAGTTCCCTATGTGCTTTCTGTTTGAGTTCTCTCTCTCCGTGAGGTTTCTGGTTGTGTTTGAGTGGATTGCATCTTCTGTTTAGCTGTGTCTACTAGCACAGTCCTGTGCATTCTCTCTGTTTGAGTGGGTGGTTCTTCTGTTTGCTGAGACTACTAGCTCAACCCTGAGTTACCTCTCTGTTTGATGTCTGTTTGACTTGGTTAGAACTATTCATTGATAACTGGGGTTCTAAGCCCAATCCAGTGCTGCCTTCCTGTGTGGTTTTCTTATCTTTTACTCGTGGTTCCTACCATGTGAGTCTAGTGGGGTTGTTTCTTCCCCTTCAGTTTCTTTGTGCCTGTGAGTAGGGTCTTTTGACCCCTTGTTTGTGGCTCTGTTTAGTGCAGTATGCATGCACTGCTTGAGTAGTACTTACTCAAGAGATTCCATTCTGTTTCTTTTCCCTTCCCTCTGGTATGATTCAGTTCCAGTTCAGCTGTGAGGCCCATACACTTGGACTCTGTACGAGTGGGTTCCGAATCAGCCACGAGGCCTGCCTGAATGGTCTATCTCCCTTTTCTGGTGGTGCTTGTTGCTTGTCTTGAATGTGCTCTATTTGCCATGTCTGGTATCCTGTTTGTATTCAGTACCTGGTTTGCCTCTGCTCTGCGCCTCCCCAGAGGACTTGTCTGCTGCAGCCCAAGGGCTCACCATCCCGGGTTCTGTGATATTGCCTTAAGTCTCTTAATGCCTTCTGTGGAGATCCTTCTCTCTGGTTAGCAGTCCAGCCTCCTTGGGGGTCCTTGAACCAGGATTCCCAGCCCGTTCAACTAGCCTTCTGGGTCACCTCCAAGACTCCATCCTTCATGCTTCCATTCTGCCCCCGTTTCCTCTCTCTCAGCTCCTCCTGGAAGTGCTCTTTATAGGACTGCAAATAGGTCACCACTCTCCTTCTGGGCCCCTCCTCCTAGCTCTGGAAGAGTCCAGAATCTTCTCCTGTGTGCCTTGTCTCTTACAGGGGATCTCTTGCCATAGGTCCTCTCCAACTCCTATGTTCCAGGCCTTGGCTGGAGCTCCCTCTAGTGGCCCCTTCAGGTCATTACCCTGGTGTTCCATTGGAGCTCCCTCTAGGGACCAGATCATGGCATTTTCAGTCTTTTCTATAGGAGAGCGCCCTCTGGCGGCCTCCTCGGGGTAGGGCACATCCTGTGTTTATCACAGTATACGCACCCTATGCTGAAGTATTTTACAAAAAACATGCTGAAAAGCTCCCTCCTCACCGGGACTATGATTGCCTTATTGATCTCCTCCTGGGAAAATGATGCCTTGAGGAACAGTATATTCCTTTTCCGTCCAGAGACTCAGGACATATCGGACTATATTGCCGAGAATTTACAGAAAGGGTTTATTTGCAACTCAACCTTGCTGACTGGAGCAGTATTGTTCTTTACGGGGAAAAAAGGTGGCATCCTTCGCCCATGCATTGACTACCGAGGACTTAATGCCATTACGGTGAAGAGCAGATATCCACTCCTGCTAATCTCTGAGCTCTTTAACAGTCTCCAGGCTGCCTGGGGCTTTACCAAGTTGGACTTGAGAGGGGCATATAACTTGATATGTATTAAAGAGGGAGACAAATGGAAAACAGCTTTCAATATGAGAGGTGACCACTATGAATATTTGGTGATGCCATTTGGCCTGGCTAACGAAACAGCTGTCTTCCAGAACAACATCTTCCGAGACCTCTTACAGAGTTGTGTTCTAGTCTACCTAAATGATATCCTGATATTCTCCAGGTCATTGGCCCAACATTGGGAGAAAGTGAAATTAGTCCTGCCACACCTGTGGGAGAACCATCTTTACGCAAAATTGTAAAAGTACACTATTGAGAAAAAGGAGCTCCCCTTCTTAGGTTATATTATTTCAGATCAGCGCCTCAAGATGGATCCTGCCAACCTATATGCTATCCTTGATTTGCCTCACCCCTAAGGGCATAAAGCACTGCAACATTTCTTAGGCTTTGCCAATTATTATTGTCAATTTATCCAGAATTATTCCTCTGTAGTGTCTCCACTCACCGCCTTTACCTGCAGGGAGGCTAATACCCAGGAGTGGCCCCAAGAAGCGCTTCAATCCTTGGAGCATTCGAAGAATGCCTTTACCTCAGCACCTATATCCAGCATCATGATCTTGAGAAGTCATTCTATGTGGAGGTAGATGCTTCCTCCATTGGGGCTGGGGCTATTCTTTAACGGGCTAACAATGTGGGCAAGTTGTTATCTTGTGCCTTCTTCTCCAGGAACTTTTCCCCAGCGGAGAGGAACTATGACATTGGCGACCGGGAATTATTAGCCATCAAGATGACTTTAGAGGAATGTCGCCATCTTCTCAAAGGAGCCAGATATACTTTCACAGTAACCACTGATCATAAGAACCTACTTGATTTACAAGAAGCTTGGCAGCTTAATCCTTGGCAGGCTCGATGGTCCTTGTTTTTTGCTTGTTTTGATTTCCGAGTTGTCTTTTGCCTGACCGAGAAGAACCTTTGGGCCAATGCTCTCTCTTGTTCATTTCCAAATTCTGAAGAGACTCCTGTTTCAGCATATCATAGATCCAACTAAAATCCTTGCAGAACCATCTACACCAATTCCATCTTGCAAGACAGTTGTTCCCAAGAGCCTCCAGGACATGGCACTGACATGGAGAAATGAGTCCAATATGGCTGGACATCCCAGTATTTGAAAGACAATGGAACTCATTTCTCGTACATACTGGTGGCCAAGCATGAAGATGGATGTGGCCAATTTTGTGGGGTTTTTTTCCTCATCTTTGCCCGCCACAAGCCCTCATACTCTTGGGCCTTGGGGCTTTCTTCAACCCCTCCCGGTGCCTGAAAAAACCTTGGACCCACATAGATATGGATTTCATAACAGACTTTCCTGATTCTGATGGGTTTTCCACTATTTGGGTGGTCATTGACCGATTTTCAAAAATGGCACATTTCATCCTATTACCTGGGTTATTGACAGTTCCTGCTTTGGTCCGTTATTTTCTCAAGGAAATCTTCCATCTCCATGGGTTACCTGCTTCTATTGTGTCTGATTGTGGAGTTCAGTTTACATCCACATTTTGGCAGAGTTTATGTAAATGAGTTTATGAAATGAAATCACTAACTACCGTCCAGTAGCATCCATCCCGTTGTCAGTCAAACTGATGGAAAGCATGGTAGCCAAACAACTTACAGAATACATTCTCAATATTACACGAATCACAGTCAGGTTTTTGCCCCCTCCACAGAACAGAAACAGTACTACTCACTCTCCTAGCCAAATTCAAGCAGGAAATAGCAATAGGCAAAAATATCCTCCTCCTCCAATTCGACATGTCTAGTGCATTCGACATGGTAAACCACAATATATTAATAAGAGTACTAGATAAGTTTGGGATTGGTGGAAACATACTTAGCTGGATCAAGGGTTTCCTAACCGCAAGAACATATCAAGTAAAATCAAACTCAAACATATCATCAACATGGAAAGCAGACTGCAGAGTACCACAAGGATCACCGCTATCACCGATCCTCTTCAACCTAATGATGACCCCACTAGCCAAGTCCTTACAAATCTAAACTGATAGAAATCGCTAACAAAATCAAGATCAGCTTGAACATCATGGACTCTTGGGCAAATGCATTTCAACTAAAACTCAACAAAGAAAAACACACTGTCTTATCCTTTCATTCCAACACAGTGCGGACAACCCCACAATTATCAACACCACAGAACACACCCTCCCTATCTCAGACAGCCTGAAAATCCTCGGCGTTACATTGGACCGCAACCTAACACCAGAGAGTCAAGTGACATCCACAACAAAGAAAATGTTCCACTCAATGTGGAAACTCAAACGCGTGAAACAATTCTTCCCAAGGGAAACATTTTACAACCTGATACAATCAATGGTACTAAGCCATTTAGAATACTGCAATGGAATTTATGCCGGATGCAAAGAACAAACATTAAAGAAACTTCAGACCACTCAAAACACGGCAGCTAGACTTATCTTTGAAAAAACATGATTTGAAAGCGCAAAACCCCTCTGCGAAAAACTACACTGGCTCCCAATCAAAGAACGCATTGCTTTCAAAATCTACACTCTGGTTCACAAAATTATCTACAGTGAAGCCCAGGGATACTTGACAGACCTGATCGACCTACCAACTAGAAACACATCCGAATCAACACGAATGTACCTAAGTCGCAAAGGACTCAAATACAAATCAACTTACGCATCCAGTTTCTCCTACATAAGCACACAACTGTGGAAAGCATTAACAAAAGCCTTGAAAACTACGTATGACCACCTAAACTTCCGGAAAACACTAAAAACTAACCTGTTTAAAAAGGCATACCCTACCAATCCAACATAAATGCCTGATCTCTGCAACACAACAAAAC
Organism: Microcaecilia unicolor; assembly: GCF_901765095.1. Lineage (NCBI taxonomy): Eukaryota > Metazoa > Chordata > Amphibia > Gymnophiona > Siphonopidae > Microcaecilia > Microcaecilia unicolor. Next base: position 249,905,099 of record NC_044034.1, read on the forward strand.
TAAATTGCGTAATGGACATAACATAACTCTTCCGCTGTACGATTCCCTAATGTGGCTATGCCACATGAACTTTATTTTACCACAATATCACTTTGTATTTATTTACACCGGAGTCTGCAAACACCTCTCTGGTACTATGTAAGCCACATTGAGCCTACAAATAGGTGGGAAAATGTGGGATACAAATGTAACAAATAAATAAATAATAAATAAATAAATCTCTGCATAGTACCCTGAAATTTTCATCTGGCTACCTCCCACAAACCAATGGCCAAACTGAACGAATCAACCAGATCCTAAAGACTTTCCTGCAAAATAATTGGTCTTAATTATTACCCTGGGCTGAGTTCAGCTATAATAATCACATGAATGAGTCTCAGGTTCCAGCTGGGTCATCCAGGACCAAGGTCTTCACAACTAAATAAAGGCAACCTTTTACCTTGACAGTCTTTTTTCTTATGGAAACCCTGGGCACCTACTTCTTAACTCAGGTGCAAACCTCTGAGTGAGGGCCACTTCACATTTCCCTGGGACTCCCCTACAGCTACTGCAGCCCATTCAACACCCTGGGAGGATTCATTCACTTGAGGCCTCCCCCTTGGAGACTTCTTGACTTGGGGCCTTCCTCCAGGATACGTCTTCTCTTGGGGCCTCTCTCTTTACTCCATGTAAATAGTTAAGTAGATACATTTATTATTCTTTTTATCAGTACAAAGATAAAGGAGTGAGGATTGTTTATGGGAGGTGTGCTTTCACATAAACATAATTTCAGAAAGCTAACAAAAATATTTTTGAATGTCTCTACCTAATTATTGTGCTACTCCTACAGGATAGCAGAGCCTTTCCCAAAGTACTTAACACCACCCAAAGTTTGGGGAGGACAGCACAACCCAGAATAGGCCATCGCTACAACGGGCTAGAATTAGGCGTTAATTAAGGTGTGAGGAAGTAAAATATTTGCAAAGGTTATTGAGGGAAACCTGATTACTGAGTTAGCGTCAAAGAGTTTGTTTGAAGCAGTTCCCTTAGAATCAAAACTATAGAGAGAGGAAAGGTCCCACTTAACTTTCTTTCTGAGAAGTTCTAAAAGAAGAGGACATTTTATTGGTAAGAGAACCTTATTTTGCTCTGTGCTTTGGGAACTTAAAGATTGGGGTTTAAAGGAGGAATTGTAGGTTACTGATGAGCGGAATTTAAAAAAGGAAAAGAAAAGAAAAGCAAACTTTATCAACTAGTCTCTATACCCTTTTCTCCCTAGTTTTAAACTTGAACTTTGTAACACAGCATTAACAGATTGCCTCCAACAGGCACAGCAGGACTTAGTTCATTGTTCATTGCCACCCACCCCCCCTCCCCAGCTCCCACCTATCCATAGCACAACTCTTAATTTATAGTCATTATTCTAATTAGGATAACAAGATGCATGTTTTCATTAGAGTTTTAATTACATCTTTATTAGTTTTAATTACATTTAATTAGTTTCAGGGAAGCAAACACTAAATAAATGACACATTATACATATAATATTAAGGTTCTTTATATTCATTATTATTATTTGTTACATTTGTATCCCACATTTTCCCACCTATTTGCAGGCTAAATGTGGCTTGCAATATCCCTAGTACCTGAAGTTTTAATTAAACAACTCTATAGGGGGTGAACAAACATGTGGATAAAGGTGAGCCGGTTGATATTGTGTATCTGGATTTTCAGAAGGCGTTTCACAAAGTACCTCATGAAAGACTCCAGGCGGTAGTGTTCTATTGTGGATTAAAAACTGGTTATAAGATAGAAAACAGAGAGTAGGGTTAAATGGTCATTATTCTCAATGGAGAAGGGTAGTTAGCGGGGTTCCCAAGGGGTCTGTGCTGGGACCGCTGCTTTTTAACATATTTATAAATGACCTAGAGATGGGAGTAACTAGCGAGGTAATTAAATTTGCTGATGACACAAAGTTATTCAAAGTCATTAAATCGTGGGAGGATTGTGAAAAATTACAAGAGGACTTTACAAGACTGGGAGACTGGGCATCTAAATGGCTGATGACGTTTAATGTGAACAAGTGCAAAGTGATGCATGTGGAAAAGAGGAACCCGAATTATAGCTACGTCATGCAAGGTTCCACGTTAGGAGTCACCGACCAAGAAAGGGATCTAGGTGTCGTCGTTGATGATACGTTGAAACCTTCTGCTCAGTGTGCTGCTGCGGCTAAGAAAGCAAATAGAACGTTAGGTACTGTATTATTAGGAAAGGAATGGAAAACAAAAATGAGGATGTTATAATGCCTTTGTATTGCTCCATGGTGCGACCGCACCTCGAATATTGTGTTCAATTATGGTCGCCGTGTGTGTTTGATGTAAAGAGCTCCTAGCTCTCAGAGAATGAGTCCATTCTGTTGAGGCCAACATAGCAGACTGGGAGGAGCTAAGTGAGACAGCTAGGTAGAGGAGGCCTGCAGGGAAGTTGTAGAGAAGTCCCACCTCCAGTCTGACAGCCCCTGTGCTGCCTTGGAGAAGGGAGGCCTCCTAAATGGAGAGCACCACCCTAGTGAAGTTGGAAATAATCCTGTAGTCAGGACCAGCCCACTCGGGGATGCAATATCCTCTAGTACTGAGGATGTGTCTCCAGGAGCTTCTGCCCAGAAAGGAAGGGTTAGGACGTCTGTCGTAGATGGTTATTCGATTATTAGGCATGTAGATAGCTGGATGGCTGGTGGATGTGAGGATCGCCTGGTAACTTGCGTGTCTGGTACAAAGGTGGTGGACCTCATGCTTCACCTAGATAGGATTTTAGATAGAGCTGGGGAGGAGATGGCTGTCTTGCTACATGTAGGTACCAATTATATAGGAAAATGTGGGAGGGAGGTTCTGAAAGCCAAATTTAGGATCTTAGGTAGGAAGCTGAAGTACAGATCCTCCAGGGTAGCATTTTTGGAAATACTCCCCGTTCCACACGCAGGACTCAAGAGCCAAGCAGAACTCTTATGTCTCAATGCGTGGTTGAGGAATTTAGATGTTAGGAACTGGGCAACATTCTAGGAAAGGGGGAGCCTGTTCTGAAAGGATAAGCTCCACCTCAACTGGGTTAGAACCAGGCTGCTGCTGCTAACTTTTAAAAAGGAGATAGAGAAGCTTTTAAACTGAAATGGGGGGGGGGGGGGGGACAACAGTCATCTATGAGCGCATGGATTGATGTGGTGTATCCTTGAAGAATACTATTGAAGCAGGACATTGAGGGAATCCCAATAGAGTGGTTCCAACAATGGTGAAAGAAAGCCAGGGGTGTTTAAGGAGAGAACAGGATAAATGATGCACATTATCCCCGCCAAATTCTAAGCACCTTATAGATGCAAGGAAAAAAGATCATTTGAAGTGCCTCTATACAAAAACTAGAAGCCTAAAAAATATGATGGGACAGTTAGCGAGTATACAGCACTAAATGATGAGGTAGATATAATAGGCATCTCAGAGACTTGGTGGAAGGAGGACAATCAATGGGACTCTGTGTTAACAGGGTACAAATTATATCGAGATGATAGAGTGGATAATATTGGAGAGGGGTTGCGCTATATGTTAAATAGGGAATTGAGTCAAACAAAATAAATTTTCTCCATGAAACAGATAGCAGTGTAAAATCACTATAGATAGGAATTCCATGTGTGAAGGGACTACCATCTACCAGGACAGAACGAACAGACAGATGAAGAAATTTTACAGAAATTAGGAAAGCTGGCAAATTGGGCAACACTATAATAATGGGTCATTTCAATTACCTCACTTACAGAAAAATTCTACTTAATATAACCCAGTATTGGAGGTGTAAAATCACTAGTATGTATGAAACGTGGAGAAAAAAAGACTTCAGAAACCATGGAGATTACTCATTATGCAGGAAAAACCTTTCAAGTTTAGAGAACTCCTCTTCTTCAATCACTAGTCTTCACAAAAAAAACTCCACTCTTCTCATTCATGCAATACATGCACATACACCTTCCACAATATTATATGGTAGAGGCCTGTGTAAACGCCATACGTCCGGTGAACTAAATTTTACTTAGCTTGGATAATCATGATGCCACTGGTCCGAACTGTCTTCCACAGCATACGGTAATCACAAAGCCCAGTGGTAATGATGTGATTATCCAAAGGACTCAGAGACACCCAATTGCAAGGATCTTTTATGATGTGGAATCACCCACAGTGATTGAGTGTCATGTCCCCTACCTCAACGCAAGCGGCGTCCTCGGGCTGCACAGGGTCCTGGCAACACACACACTTGACTGGCTCAGCCTTGAGCCATGTCTGTGTACTTCTTCTCTGGCTGCAGGCTCCTTGATTGCCTTGCTCTCATGCATCTGGATCTTCTCTCTCTGCCTGGCTTCCAGGCTCTTTAATTGCCTTGATACCACGCACCTGTGTTGACTTTCTCTCTGCCTACCTGACCTATGGAAGCTCTCTTCTTCAGCTGGTTCCTATGTCAGAAAGCCTGCACTATTTCTGGGACGCTTTCCCTCTCTCTCATTGCTTATGCTTCTACTTGGGTAAGTGTTTCTCTTCAGCGTACTCTTCTGTTTGCTGCCTGCCTGTAAGACCCTGCTTGGACCTGGTTACTCTCTTGTCTCCTGCCTGCCTGAATATCCTGCCTGGACCTGGCTACTCTCTGGTCTACTGCCTGCCTGGATATCCTGCCTGGACCTGGCTACTCTCTTGTCTGCTGCCTGCCTGGATATCCTGCCTGGACCTGGCTACTCTCTTGTCTGCTGCCTGCCTGGATATCCTGCCTGGACATAGCTATTCTCCTGTCTACTGCCTGCCTGAATATCTTGCCTGGACCTGGTGACTCCCGGGTCAGTTACCTGCCTGGACCCAAGACACTCCTTAGCCTACTGCCTGTCACTCTGTTGTAACCCACTCCTGAACTTCTTCCTTCTGCTCTGCTCGGTCTCTCTGGGCGCCCCTTTCCTGGCCTCTCAGTATGTCTTGTTGGCCGCCTACACCTGGGGGCCTCTGGAAATGGCAAACACCACAGGTGAACCTTTGGGGATGCTCGGCCGCCAAGCAGAACCCAGGTCCATGTCTTTTCACACTCAGCAGCACACTGCTTGGCACTGGAACTCAACATATCTGATAGTAAGCCAAAGCCATGAGTTCGCCGGACAAACCCGACCTGGTGGACCTGGCCCAGGTTCTCGAGCAACAACAGGCTCAGTTGAACCGACTGTCTGGAGTTTTACAGGACGTTTGTTCCCAGATGTCCACCCTTCAGTCGCAGCGCCAGCCACCGACTGACTCCTCTGGGTCCCTTGTTCCTACTCCGGGGTTGCGGCTCCCTGAGCCTACCCGGACTGATGGGACTTCTTCTGCATGTTGGGGGTTCCTTAACCAATGCCTTATGTTCTTTGAGATGCAGCCCGGGGCCTTCTCCTCTGACAGACTCAAGATTACCTATTTAATTTCCCTGGTCTCCGGACCCGCCCTGGCCTGGGCTTCTCCTCTTTGAGAACAGCAGGACCCACTACTCTCTGACCTGGGGGAGTTTCTCCGTCATTTTAGATTAGTTTTCTATGTTCCGGGGCGTCCCTCCTCGGCAGCTGGGGAACTGTTACAGATACAACAAGGCAGCTGGTCCGTGGGGGCCTATGAGGTACGCTTCCGGACCTTGGCCTCCGAGCTAAGGTGGAACCAAGAGGCCTTCCTGGCCATATTTTGGCCAAATTAAAGATGAACTGGCAGGTCGGGAACTTCCGACCACTTTGGATGCCCTCATTACCCTCTGTGTCCGTATCGATGTCCGGTTCCAGGAGAGGGCGCAAGAACGCTCTACCCAGCGCCTAAAGCAGAGGCCATCCCCTCGGAAGTCACGTTCATCTTCTCCTAAAGGAGCAACCGGTTCCTCTACTGGAAGCTCCGAAGAGCCCATGGTTGTTGGGCGACATCGCCTCTCTGAGCAAGAGAGGACTTACCGATGGAATAATCGACTCTGTTTGTATTGTGGGCAGGCTGGTCATTTCATGAAGTTTTGCCCTAATAAGCCAGGAAACACAGAGACCGGGGGGCCTCGGAAGGGGGTGGCTCTGTGTCAATCCTCACCCCTTCCGGATAATCTGGTTTCCGTTCCTATTTCCTTGCACTGGAAGGGACTCCATATTAGCACTGTAGCCCTGATTGACTCCGGGGTAGGAGGGAATTTTATTGACGCCAGTCTCCTAGCTCAACTAGGGAATCCCTCGACTCCCTGTAGACTCACGTTGCAAGTGACCTCCATTCAAGGAGTGATCTTACCCCACTCCATCTCTCAGGTTACTCTGCCTTTGCAAATGCAAGTTGGAATTCTACACCAAGAAGAGATTCAGCTCTTAATGCTTCCCCAGGCCATCCATCCTGTCATATTGGGCCTACCATGATTGCGACGGCACTGGCCCCGTATTGACTGGTCTATTGGCGATATCGACCGCTGGGGACCCCAGTGTTTTGTTTCATGCCTTTCGCCAGTGGTTCCTCCTTCGAGGAGTATTTCAGCATCTCCCAGGGTCCTCTGCCCCTGTGAGGCCCAGCTCCCAGCGGAAAGCAAAGATACATACTTGTAGCAGGTATTCTCCGAGGACAGTGAGCTGATTGTTCTCACTGATGGGTTGGCGTCCACGGCGGCCCAGGAACGGCAATTTTCCAGAGCAAAATAAACATAAAATTTGCCAGAGCCTTCCAGCACGTGGGGCGCGCGCACCGCGCATACACCACTGTCTTCCTATTCATCGCACAAGACTCCCCACTCAGTCAGGCAAGGAGAAGAACTCCAACGGGGAGGTGGGCGGGTCAGTTAGAACAATCAGCCTGCTGTCCTCGGAGAATACCTACTACAGGTATGTATCTTCGCTCTTTCCGAGGACAAGTAGGCTGCTTGTTCTCACTGATGGGGTATCCATAGCACCCAGGCTCACTCAAAACAACAAAGAAGGTCAATTGGGCCTCACAATAGCGAGGACATAACTGAGATTGACCTAAAGCAGAAACATTTGAGAGTGCAGCCTGGAACAGAATAAAAATGGGCCTAGGGGGGTGGAGTTGGATTCTAAACCCCAAACAGATTCTGTAGCATCGACTGCCCAAACCGACTGTCACGTCGGGTATCCTGTTGAAGGCAGTAATGAGATGTGAATGTGTGGATAGATGACCATGTCGCAGCCTTGCAAATTGCTTCTATAGTGGCTGACTTCAAGTGAGTCAGCGACGCTGCCATGGCTCTAACAGTATGAGCCGTGACATGACCCTCAAGAGTCAGCCCAGCTTGGGCATAAGTGAAGGAAATGCAATCTGCTAGCCAACTGAAAATGGTGTGTTTCCGCACTGCGACTCCCCTTCTGTTAGGATCAAAAGAAACAAACATTTGGGCGGACTGTATGAAGGGGCTTGTCCGCTCCACGTAAAAGGCCAATGCTCTCTTGCAGTCCAAGGTGTGCAACTGACATTCAGCAGGGCAGGTATGAGGACGGGGAAAAATGTTGGCAAGACAATTGACTGGTTCAGATGGAACTCCGACACCACCTCTGGCAAGAACTTAGGGTGCGTGCGGAGGACTACTCTGTTGTTATGAAACTTGAGCTAAGGAGCATGCACTACCAAGGCTTGGAGCTCACTGATTCTACTAGCTGAAGTAACAGCCACCAAGAAAATGAACTTCCAGGTCAAGTACTTCAGATGGCAGGAATTTAGTGGCTCAAAAGGAGGCTTCATCAGCTGGGTGAGAACGACATTGAGATCCCATGACACTGGTTTGACAGGGGGCTTCGACAAAAGCAAACCTCTCATGAAGCGAACTACTAAAGGCTGTCCAGAGATAGGCTTACCGTCTACATGTTGATGATAAGCACTAATTACGCTAAGATGAACTCTTACGGAGTTGGTCTTGAGACCAGACTCTGACAAGTGTAGAAGGTATTCAAGCAGGGTTTGTGTAGGACAAAAGCAAGGATCTAGGGCCTTGCTATCACACCAAACGGCAAACCTCCTCCATTTGAAAAAGTAACACCTCTTTGTGGAATCTTTCCTGGAAGCAAGCAAAACTCGGGAGAAACCCAAGGAAACGAATTCTACACTCTCAACATCCAGGCTGTGAGTGCCAGAGACCAGAGGTTGGGGTGCAGAAGCACCCCCTCGTTCTGAGTAATGAGGGTTGGAAAACAGTCCAATCTCATCGGTTCATCAGAGGACAACTCCAGAAGAAGAGGGAACCAAATCTGACGCGGCCAAAAGGGAGCAATCAGAATCATGATTCCGCGGTCTTGCTTGAGTTTCAGCAAAGTCTTCCCCATCAGAGGTATGGGAGGTACAAAAGACCCTTCCCCCAATGAAGGAGAAAGGCATCTGTCGTGGGCCTGAAGTCTGGAATAGAACTGAGGAACCTTGTGATTGATCTGAGGGGCAAAAAGATCCACCGAGGCCCACTCTAGAAAGATCTTGCGTACAACGCCCGAATTGAGCGACCACTCATGAGGTTGCATTATCCTGCTCAGTCTGTCGGCCAGACTGTTGTTTACGCCTGCCAGATAAGTGGCTTCGAGAAACATGCCGTAATGGCAAGCCCAAAGCCACATCTGGACGGCTTCCCGACACAGGGGGCGAGATCCGGTGCCCCCCTGCTTGTTGATGTAGTACATGGCAACCTGATTGTCTATCTGAATTTGGATAATTTGATTGGACAGCCGATCACTGAAAGCTTTTAGAGCGTTCCAGACCGCTCACAACTCCAGGAGATTGATCTGAAGACCTGTTTCCTGGAAGGACCAAACTCCTTGAGTGTGAAGCCCATCGACATGAGCTCCCCACCCCAGGAGGGATGCATCCGTTGTCAGCACTTTTTGTGGCTCAGGAATTTGAAAGGGATGTCCCAAGGTCAAATTGGATCAAATTGTCCACCTCTGAAGGGAATTGTGAAAATCGGTGGACAGATGGATTGCATCCTCTAGATCCCCTGCAGCTTGATACCACTGAGAGGCTAGGGTCCATTGAGCTGATCTCATGTGAAGACGGGCCATGGGTGTCACATGGACTGTGGAGGCCATGTGTCCTAAGAGTTTCAACATCTGCCGAGCTGTGATCTGCTGAGACGCCCTGGAAACAAGAGACAGAAGATTGTCTGCTCTCGCTTCTGGAAGATAGGCAGGAGCCGTCTGTGAGTCCAGCAGAGTTCCTATAAATTCCAGTTTCTGAACAGGGAAAAGATGGGACTTGAGGTAATTTATAAGAAACCCAAGTAGCTCCAGCAGTTGAATAGTCATCTGCATGGACTGTAGAGCTCATGCCTCTGAGGTGTTCTTCACCAGCCAATCGTCGAGATAAGGGAACACTTGCACCCCCAGTCTGCATAGCGACGCTGCAACTACTGCCAGGCATTTTGTAAAGACCCTGGACGCAGATGCCAGAGGAAAGGGCAGCACACAATACTGGAAGTGCTGAGCTCCCAGATGGAATCGAAGATACCTCCTGTGAGCTGGAAGTATCGGGATGTGTGTATAAGCATCCTTTAAGTCCAGAGAGCATAGCCAATCGTTTTCCTGAATCTTGGGAAGAAGGGTGCCCAGGGAAAGCATCCTGAACTTTTGTGGGACTAGGAATTTGTTCAGGGCCCTTAGGTCTAGGATGGGACGCATCCCCCTGTTTTCTTTTGCACAAGGAAGTACCTGGAATAGAATCCCAGCCCTTCTTGCCCTGGTGGAACGGGCTCGACCACATTGGCGCTGAGAAGGGCGGAGAGTTCCTCTGCAAGGACCTGCCTGTGCTGGAGGCTGAAGGATTGAGCTCCCGGTGGGCAATTTGGAGGTCTGGATTTCAAATTGAGGGAGTATCCTAACCGGACTATTTGAAGAACCCACCGATCGGAGGTTATAAGAGGCCACCTTTGGTGAAAATGTTTTAACCTCCCTCCGACCAGTAAGTCGCCCGGCACAGACACTTTTACAGCGGCTATGCTCAATTGGAGCCAGTCAAAAGCCCATCCCTTGCTTTTCCTGGGGAGCAACAGGGGCCTGCCTTGGCGCATGCTGTTCACGAGAACAAGCGCGCTGGGGATGAGCCTGAGAAGGCTGTCGAGAAGGAGGATTGTACCTACACTTGTTATAAGCATAAGGAGCATTCTTCCTTCCCCGGAAAAATCGTCTACCTGATGAGATAGTAGCAGATGGCACCAGCGGGAGAGATTGTCTATAGCGGTTTCCCGCTGAGTGATCTGATCAACCACTTGCTCGACTTTCCCACTAAAAAAATTATCCCCCCGGCAAGGGACATCCGCAATCGCTGCTGGACTCGATTGTCCAGGTCAGAGGCACGCAGCCATGAGACTCTGCGCATCATTATACCTTGGGCAGCGGTTCTGGATACAACATCAAAAGAATCGTAAGCACCCCTGGACAGGAATTTACGACATGCCTTCTGCTGCCTGACCACCTCCTGAAAAGGCTTGGCCTGCCCCGGAGGGAGCTTATCAACCAAGTCCGTCAGTTGCTTCACCGTGTTCCTCAAGTGAATGCTCGTGTAGAGCTGGTAAGCTTAAATTTTGGCCACGAGCATAGAGGCCTGATACACCTTTCTCCCCAAAGAGTCCAGGGTTCTAGATTCTCTCCCCGGGGGCACCGAGGCAAAGTCTCTAGAACTCCTGGCTCTCTGGAGAGCGGAATCCACAACCATAGAGTCGCGAGGTAACTCCGACTTCATCAGCTCAGGTTCTCCGTGAATCCGATATTGGGACTCAGCTTTCTTGGGAATGGTGGGATTACTTAGTGGTTTCGTCCAGTTCCATATAAGTGTCTCCTTGAGCACATTATGCAAAAAAACCGTGGATGACTCCTTAGGTGGCGAAGGATAGTCAAGGACCTCGAGCATCTCAGTCCTGGGCTCATCCTCAGATACCACAGGGAAGGGAATAGCCACAGACATTTCTCGGACAAATGAAGAGAAAGAAAGACTCTCCGGGAGAGAAAGCTTTCTTTCTAGTGAAGGAGTAGGATCAGAGGGAAGATCACAAGACTCCTCAGAAGAGAAATACCTGGGATCTTGCCCTTCATCCCACGAGGCATCCTCATCGGTATCGGACAAGAGTTCCTTAACTGCAGTCCGAAACCGGGCTCGTCTCGACGCCGAGGAACCATGTTCTCAATGGCAATGTCGAGAAGTCGACTCCCTTGCCGGCGGCGATGAAGCTCCCTCCAGTGATGTCGATCTGGGTGGAAGCAGACACCGATGCGGCAGGCGGCACCGGCGTCGGAGACCTCACCACAGGCATAGAGCCAGCTGCTGCTTCCATCGACGGTACGGAGGGCGCAAGCACCCCCAGTACCAGAGCAGACTGATGTAGCAACCCCTCCAGAAGACCTGGAAGAATGGCTCAGATGCGCTCGTCTAGAGTCGCTGCCAAGCAAGGCTGCGGGGTCAGTGCAAGAATCAGCATCAGAATCTGTGGAGGTCAAGGAGGCGGTGCCGGCCTGCCCGAAGACCAACGCACCGACACCTCTTGAATGGAGGGTGAGCGGTCCTCCCGGCGTCAGCGCTTCATGGGTGCCGAATCCGTCGACGTCCCGGAGCTCCCGGTACCATGCTTGGAAGGAGACCGATGACGATGCTTCTTCGCCTTCGCTTGATGCACATCATCGATACTCCTTGGTAAGGACGAGGAGGACGTGGAATCCACACGCCTCCTCGTGGTCGGGTCCGAGAGAGGTCGGTCCCGGGGGCCTGCACAGCAGGAGACTTCGAGGCAGGTGGAGACCCACTCGACGGCTCACTGCTCCCAGCATGTGGTGGTCTCCGGACAGACATTACCTGCGCTCCTGAAGTCGATGCCATCTTTGGTGCCGATATCGACGACGACTACCTCAGTACCGCTGTCGACGTCAATGCCGAAGAACCGGTCGAAGCTCCAAAAAGACAGTCCTGAAGAGCTTTTCTCGATGCTTGTGTCCGCCTTTTAAGGCTAAGACACAACTTACATGCGTCTGGGCGATGGTCGGGCCCAAGGCACTGAAGACACCATGCGTGGGGATCGGTACCTGAGATCGACCGGTTGCACCGAGTGCACTTCTTGAAGCCGCTGGGAGTCCTCGATGATATGGACGGAAAAACAGCGGCGGCGAAGTCAAACTTCTCGATTGTGCCAATAAAAAGGGCACAAAAATGAGAAAGAGGGTCGCGACGAAAACGAAAGGAAACTTAAAAGGGCCAAACTAAGAAATAAGGGCCTTTTTTTGTTGTTTTTTAAAGTTTTGTAGACAGGGTAAAGAAAACAAAATAAGACTAAAGAGGGAGAAAAAAAGCTCTGAAAAAGTCGTCAAAAACGAAGGCTGTTTTTCTGGGCTGAGGAGAGAGACCAACGAAGCAGCAACTCTCCACCGTGGAAAAAGAAAAAAACTGAGCGGGGACTCTCATTCGATGGGCGCGCCCCACACGCTGGAAGGCTCTGGCAAAGTTTTTGTTTATTGTGCTCTGGAAAATTGCCGTTCCTGGGCTGCCATGGACGCCGACCCATCAGTGAGAACAAGCAGCCTGCTTGTCATCGGAGAATACCACGATTTCCAGGACATCTTCAACGCCCATGAGGCGGAATCTCTCCCTCCGCATCACCCTTTTGATTATCCTATTGAATTACTCCCAGGCAAGACTCCACCCCGGGGCCAATTATATACTCTCTCCTGTGAGGAGTCGAAGGCCATGTGGAAATACATCCAGGAAACCCTCCAAAAGGGCTTCATCAGACCTTCTTCCTCTCTGGCAGGGGCCAGGTTTTTCTTTGTAACCAAGAAGGACGGCTCTCTGCGACCTTGTATAGACTACCGGGGTCTCAACGAGATTACCATTAAAAACTGGTATCCGCTCCCTCTTATTCTGGAGCTATTCAACCATCTGCAGGGAGCAGCAATCTTCACTAAACTAGATCTGCGAAGTGCCTATAACCTGATCCGAATGCGCGAAGGGGATTAATGGAAGATGGCTTTTAATACCAATAAAGGACATTTTGAGTATCTTGTGATGCCTTTTGGCCTTTGCAGTGCCCCTGCAGTCTTCCAGGATTTCATCAATTTCATTTTCAGGATCTCCTGTACTCGACGGTCATTGTTTACCTAGATGACATTTTTGTGTTCTCTGCTTCTGCTCAAGACCATCCTCATCATGTACGCACTGTCCTTCAACGCCTCCGGAATCATCGCCTCTTCGTCAAATTAGAGAAATGTTCATTTCATCAACAGGCTATTCCCTTTCTGGGATATATTGTTTCATCTGAAGGTCTCCAGATGGATTCCACTAAACTCCAAGCCATCCAAGATTGGCCCATGCCCGAAGGACTCGAGGCTTTACAATGTTTTCTGGGGTTTGCTAATTATTACCTGCAGTTCATCCAGCAGTACTCCCTCATTACTGCACCTCTGACCGCTCTAACTAGAAAGGGGGCAGACGTGAAGAACTGACCACCCGAGGCTCATGAAGCCTTCACTGTCTTAAAACAAGTTTTTGTGTCGGCCCTGGTACTTCGAAGTCCGGAAACAACCAAGCCGTTCATTTTAGAAGTGGACGCCTCTTTGCTGGGGGCTGGGGCTATCCTGTCACAAGCCGCAGACTCAGGCAAGCGCCATCCTTGTTTTTTCTTTTCCAAAACATTCTCTCCGGTGGAGCGCAACTACACCATCGGGGACCAGGAGTTGTTGGCTCTTAAATTGGCGCTCCAGGAGTGGCGATATCTTCTGGAAGGGGCCTTGCACCCCATCACTGTGATCACCGACCACAAGAACCTCTTATACCTCCAGGATGCTAACAGGTTAAACCCATGACAAGCATGTTGGTCTCTCTTTTTTGCCCGATTTAATTTCCACTTGGTATTCCAGCCTGCCGAAAAGAACGTGCAAGCAGATGCCCTTTCCAGGGCCTTTAATCCTCCCAAAGAGCCAGAGGAATACTATCCCATGCTAAACCCCGCCTGTATTGCCTTCACTACGAGAGCTCCTTCAACCACCACGAAGACCTCTGTGCCTCCCCAGTCCAAGAAGAAAGTTCTCAAATGGAGCCACTCCTCCACAATAGCAGGTCATTCTGGATTCCGCAAGACCTAATCTCACAGTTCTATTGGTGGCCACACAAGGCTCAAGATAATTTACATTTTGTGTCCACCTGTCCCGTTTTTGCTCAAAACAAATCCTCTCCTAGCAAGCTGTGGGGATTTCTACAACCGTTGCTGGTTCAACAGTATCCTTTGGCAGGAGATCTGCATGGACTTTATTACCGACTTACCAGCATCCCGGGGCCACACGGTTATTTGGGTTGTAGTGGATCGATTCTCCCGTATGGCTCACTTCATTCTCATGAAGTCTCTCCCGTCAGCCGCTACGTAGGCTCGCCAAGAATTTCATCCAACATGTATTTCGTCTACATGGTCTACTTCTGCGGATCATAAGCGACCAAGGGTCTCAATTTACGTCCAGGTTCTGGAGAACTCTGTGCTCTGCCTTTGGCGTCACCACCCATTTTTCTTCTGCATACCACCCTCAAACCAATGGGATGGTAGAATGTATCAATCAAACACTCAAAGCTTTTCTGCGTATGTTCACAAATAACTGACAGGATGATTGGTCTACATTACTCCCCTGGGCAGAGTTTGCTTACAACAACGGTCTCCACTGCGCCTCTCAGACGTCACCATTTTTTACCGTGTATGGACGCCACCAACGCCTCCCTCTTCCAATTCCTCTGACCCAAACCTCGCCTCAGCTTCAACAGACCCTCACAGATATTCGGGACATTTGGAGTAGAGTCCAACCTCATCTTCAGCAAGCTGCTGCAAAGTATAAACTTTCTGCAGATAAGAAAAGACAAGCTGCACCGACTTTTCAACCCGGACAGAAGGTATGGCTTAGTACCAAGTATTTGAGACTTCGTTTACCCTCTTTCAAGTTCGCTCCCTGGTACACTGGACCTTTCTCAATACAATCCCGAGTGGGGACAGTCACCTATCGGCACCGACTACCAGCCAGCTTCAAAGTCCACAACGCCTTCCATGTGTCTCTACTAAAAACATTCTTGTCCTCAAAATGGCACCCAGGACCAAAGAAGGTTGCAGTCCCTGATACCGAACCGGACCCTGAGTTCAAAGTACAGGAGATTCTAGATTCCAAACATCAAAGGGGACGATTCTTCTACTTGCTTTCATGGAAACACTTTGGTCCCGAGGACAATTCGTGGGAACTGGCTACTAATGTCCATGCCTCAGAACTAATCCAAGAGTTCCACGCTCGCTACCCATTCAAACCCGAACCTAGGCAGAGGGGGGCCCTTAAGGAGGGGGTACTGTCATGTTCCCTACCTCAACGCAAGCGGAGTCCTTGGGCTGCACAGGGTCCTGGCAACACACACACTTGACTGGCTCAGCCTTGAGCCATGTCTGTATACTTCTTCTCTGGCTGCAGGCTCCTTGATTGCCTTGCTCTCATGCACCTGGATCTGCTCTCTCTGCCTGGCTTCCAGGCTCTTTAATTGCCTTGATACCACGCACCTGTGTTGACTTTCTCTCTGCCTACCTGGCCTATGGAAGCTCTCTTCTTCAGCTGGTTCCTGTCTACGTCAGAAAGCCTGCACTATTTCTGGGACGCTTTCCCTCTGCCTCATTGCTTAAGCTTCTACTTGGGTAAGCGTTTCTCTTCAGCGTACTCTTCTGTTTGCTGCCTGCCTGTAAAGACCCTGCTTATACCTGGACTACTCTTCTGTTTGCTGCCTGCCTGTAAAGACCCTGCTTGTACCTGGATTACTCTTCTGTTTACTGCCTGCAAGACCCTGCTTGGACCTGGTTACTCTCTGCTGCCTGCCTGAATATCCTGCCTGGACCTGGCTACTCTCTTGTCTGCTGCCTGCCTGGATATCCTGCCTAGACCTGGTTACTCTCTTGTCTGCTGCCTGCCTGAATATCCTGCCTGGACCTAGTTATTCTCCTGTCTACCGCCTGCCTGAATATCTTGCCTGGACCTGGTGACTCCCGGGTCAGTTACCCGCCTGTATACCTGCCTGGACCCAAGACACTCCTTAGCCTACTGCCTGTGACTCTGTTGTGACTCGCTCCTAAACTTCTTCCTTCTGCTCTCCTCTGACTGGTCTCTCTTGGCGCCCTTTTCCTGGCCTCTCAGTATAAGTCCTGTCGGCCGCCCGCACCTGGAGGCTCAACCCTCGGGGAATGGCAGTCACCACAAGGGAATCTTTGGGGTTGCTCGGCCGCCAAGCAGAACCCGGGTCCATGTCTTTTCACACCCGGCAGCACACTGCTTGGCACAGGAACTCACCATATCTGACATTGAGGAATTAAGTGAAATAAATAATTTGAAGTGTATGCTGAACAGCAGGTACAAAAAAAAAAAAGACCTGTTATTAAGAATTGGTAACTGTTCAGTACTTAAAGAAGTCTTCAGACTCCTGGACTGCATATGTGGTTCGTTCTATTCATTGGACCGTCATCAGCTTCTTCCTCTGATTCTGTCTCTGTGTGAATGTCAATTTAATGTACAGCATACATCCAAAGTTTTGGGAGTGTTTCTGAACTCATCATTAAATATGGAGTCGCACATTAATGGTCTAATTAGATGTACTTATTTTGAATTGAAACAGCTTAGTTTGTTGTGATCTTATTTTTTACACAATCACTTCAAGATTATTGTGCATTTAACTATTTTATCATTGGATTACGGAAATTCATTGTATTTGAGTTTGCCAACAATGCTACTTTCTAAGATTCAATTAATCCAGAATTCATCTGCTACGTTGATATTCCGAAAGTCCCGATTGGATCATGTAACGTCTTTGTTGTAAGCATTCCATTGGTTGCCAGTGCAGTCCTGAATAATTTTTAAGTTGTTGTGTCTGGTTTTCATGTCCTGAAGGCAGATCTCAGTTAGTGAATTTGTAGGAGTGCTTTTAAGAGATGTAACTACCAGTTCTGGACAGCAACCTAGGATACCGCTGCCTATAGCTGATGCAGTTGCAGTACAGGCCACCAAAGCAGCCACCATATCTTTAAATGAACAGTGGAAAAAGATGAAAAGACTGCTAACTCAAGCAGCAGAATGTTATAAAAGGCAGGCTGATAGGAAGAGATGTCCTGCTCCTCGATTTCAGGCCGGAGATCTGCTTTGGCTATCCACTCAGAATTTATAACTGAAAGTTCCCTCTACTAAGCTTGCACTCAGGTTTATTGGACCATATCCAATTCTTTGCCAAGTGGGTCAAGTGTCCTATCAACTAAGATTGCCACCTAGACTATGGGTGCATAATATTTTCACTTATTTACTGTTAATTTACTCGCCTTGAACCTTATTTTTTTAACAGAGCTGGCAAGGAATAAGTCCTTGATAATATAACATAACACATAACAGTACCCTCCATTCATTTCCTCATTATAAAGACACAACTGTAGGATGGCTCGAGACTTCACCATCACTCCCACTTCTACAACTGCTGCTGTTATCAGAAGGCTCTTGAAAGCAATCTTGTTATTGTTTTCTATCCTTGAATTTGTTCATCCAATTGTAAATAGACCCCTTAGAATAATCTTGAAAGTCTCAATAAATTTTTTAAAAATTGTATTCTGTTTGGTTTGAAGCCTAAATTGCTCCAATGTATGTTGCAGTGTGAAAAGAGTTCCTTGAAATGACTCAGTCTGAATATATGCTTGTGTGTGTACAGTTCATTTGCTTCTCTGTTAACTTCTATAATGGATTCTTGTACAGTCTCTACTATTAACACCTTCAGGTCCAGTGAGCATTTGTTCAAAATAGTTGCCCACTTGTACAGAAAGACCTGATTGCTGGTAAAAATCCCCCGTTCTTTCTAAATTTGCAGACCCCTAGATATGTAGTAATGCTGTATATACTCTGTCAAAGACATACTGTGCAATTCCACCCTAATCAGGGTCTTCTGTAAGCTAAGCCATTGGTTTTTATACTGTGTAAAATTTGAATAACATTCTAATCCAATATTCTGAAACAAGGATGATTGGGCTGTCATCTGTGAAACATTCTCAGTAGAGTAGCATAGTGTGTATTGCTATGTTGGTATCTCTATAAGGGTACCATGTAGAAACCACTTCTAAGAAGCTTTTAGGAAAGCAGTCTAGCATAGAAAGTAAAACAAAAGCTAACCTGAATAGAAAAGCTCATACATGTACCCTGTATATTTATTTATTTATCAGATTTGTATCCCACCTTTTCCCACTGATAGCAGGCTCAACGTGGCTTACAAAAATATTGTAGTAAGTTACAATGCAAGAAGTATAATTTTTCAAATTTAGCAGAATAAGAAAAATAACAGTTAAACAATGATGGGTACTGAAGTAGGATATAAATAACAATTAATCAGTAGTAAATATGAAAGATAAGATGTAATTAGAGTCTATTGGATCTTATAATAGTAAGGGATAATGCTGATTATGTTGAACCTGGGGAATAAGCCTTCTTGAACAATACTGTTTTCAATGATTTCCTAAAGTTTAGGTAGTTCTGGGTAGTTTTTGTTAATTTGGGTAAGGCGTTCCACAGTTGAGTGCCAATGTAGGTGAAGTTTGAGGCGCAAATTGATTTATACTTTAAGCCATTGCAGTCTGGGTAATGTAAGTTCAGATAAGATCGTGATGAACTGGTTCTGTTTCTAGGTGGTAAAGCAACCAATTCAAGCATATATTCTGGTACCTCACTATAGATTATTCTGTGGATTAATATACATATTTTAAAGGCTATTCATTCTTTTATAGGGAGCCAATGCAGAATTTCTCTGAGCGGTTTTGCAGTTTCAAATTTAGATTTTCCAAATATCAGTCTTGCCGCAGTATTTTGGGCCGTTTGTAATTTCTTGAGCAGTTGTTCTTTGCATCCCGCACATATAGCATTGCAATAATCCATCTGGCTCAAGACCATGGATTGTATCAAATTGCGGAAGACTTCACGGGGAAAGAAAGGTTTTATTCGCTTGAGTCTCCACATTGAGTAGAACATTTTCTTTGTGGTGTTGGTCATTTGAGACTCTAGTGTTAAGTCTCGATCTATTGTGATCCCTAGAAGTTTCAAATTATCCGAGATTGGCAGTGAAAGCTTGGGGGTATTTAAAGTGGTGGGATTATAATTGTTATATTGAGACGATAAAATGAGATAGTGGGTCTTTTCGGCGTTTGGTTACAGATGTAAGGAATTTGCCCATTTTTCCATTGTGGTCAGTCCAAGAGTGATTTGATTGGTAATTTCTTCCAAGTTCTTGCTGAAAGAAGGTAAAATTATGTATAATCATACCTGATAATTTTCTTTCCATTAATCATAGCTGATCAATCCATAGACTGGTGGGTTGTGTCCATCTACCAGCAGGTGGAGATAGAGAGCAAACTTTTGCCTCCCTATATGTGGTCATGTGCTGCCGGAAACTCCTCAGTATGTCGATATCAAAGCTCCATCTGCAGGACTCAGCACTTAGAGAATTACACCCACAAAGGGACACTCTGCCCAGCTCACCACCGCCGAAACGGGGGAGGGGAATTAACCCAGCTCATCCCCACACAAGTGGGGGAGGGGAATTAACCCAGCTCATCCCCACACAAGTGGGGGAGGGGAATCCGTCCAGCTCATCCCCGTGGAGCGGGGGAGGGACACCACACCCGCCGATGCGGGGGGACCTGGCTTATCCTGCAACCGCAACCGCGGGAGGAGCTGACTGACCCTAGCACCGCCGAAGCGGGAGGGGTACAAAACTGCCCTACAACCGCACGAAGCGGGAGGGAGTGCCGGCAGAATTTATGTCTCAATCCAGCCCCGTAAAACGGAGGGGAGAGGAATGCAGCAGCTCACTGTAACACAAACTCGTCTCAACTCTTGAAGAATCCAAGTGAAAAAACTTGAACCCGAAGTCCTCCTGAAGTAACTGAAGACTAAACTTGAACCTGAAATGCAACCAGAATAGAAACCATACAGATATCTGGGCGGGGCTATGGATTGATCAGCTATGATTAATGGAAAGAAAATTATCAGGTATGATTATACATAATTTTACCTTCCATATCATCAAGCTGATCAATCCATAGACTGGTGGGATGTACCGAAGCAGTACTCACCCAGGGCGGGACATAGAAATCCCTGAACTCAACACTGAAGCTCCACACCGGGCCTCCGCCCGTGCCGCCACAGTCAAGCGGTAATGCTTGGAGAATGTATGGGCCGATGCCCAAGTTGCCGCCTTGCATATCTCTTCCAAGGAGACGGACCCGGCCTCTGCCATCGAGGCCGCCTGAGCTCTAGTGGAGTGAGCCTTCAGCTGGATAGGCGGCACCTTCCCCGCGGCCACATAAGCCGCGGCAATGACTTCCTTGACCCATCTTGCCACTGGAGGCTTAGCAGCCTGCAGACCCTTACGAGGACCTGCCAACAGGACAAACAAATGATCCGATTTCCGGAAATCATTGGTCACTTCCAAGTATCTGATGATGAC
This sequence comes from Microcaecilia unicolor, assembly GCF_901765095.1. Classification (NCBI taxonomy): domain Eukaryota; kingdom Metazoa; phylum Chordata; class Amphibia; order Gymnophiona; family Siphonopidae; genus Microcaecilia; species Microcaecilia unicolor. Next base: position 249,925,579 of record NC_044034.1, read on the forward strand.
TCATCTCACATCCAGATATTTAAGAGCAGAGTACTCCTCTGGGTAGTCCTCCCTACGAAAGGAAGGGAGACAGAGCTGCTGATTCACATGGAAGCGAGAAACAATCTTGGGCAGGAAGGCAGGAAGGAAGGCACTGTGCGAATAGTCACTCCTGCCTCAGTGAACTGCAGAAAAGACTCTCGACATGAGAGTGCCTGGAGCTCGGAAACTCTTCTGGCTGAAGTGATAGCCACCAAAAAGACTGCTTTCAACGTCAGGTCTTTCAGAGATGCCCTCAACAAGGGTTCAAAAGGCGGCTTCTGTAATGCTCTGAGCACCAGGTTAAAATTCCACGCAGGCACCATTGAGTGCAGAGGAGGGCGCAGGTGCTTACCTCCCTTGAGAAAACGCACCACATCTGGCTACGAAGCCAGGGAAGCACCCTTCAGGCGGCCCCTGAAGCAAGCCAGGGCCGCTACCTGGACTTAAAGGGAACTGAGCGACAGGCCTTTCTCCAGACCTTCTTGCAGGAATGCCAACACTGGAGAAATTGGAGCAGTGAATGAAGAAAATGAGCCTGCTTCGCCACGCTGCAAAGGTACGCCAAACCCTGGCGTAAGCAGTAAAAGTAGAGCGCTTCCTCGCTCTCAGCATAGTGGCGATGACCTTGTCTGAGAAGTCCTTCTTCCTCAGACGCTGCCGCTCAATAGCCAGGCCGTAAGCCCAAAGGGGGAGGGATCCTCCATCACCACGGGACCCTGATGTAACAGACCCTGCTCCACTGGCAGCCCCACCAGGATTATCCGGCCCGGATGCTTTGCCAATCGGTCTAGCACCCTGCCCAACATGGGCCAGGGCGGGAACACATAGAGAAGCTCTTGTGTTGGCCACTGTTAGAGGAGAGCATCTACTCCCAGAGATCGAGGGTCCCGTCCTCTGCTGAAAAAGCGCGGCACTTGGCAACTGGCCGATGACGCCAATAGATCTAGGCTCGGCTGGCCCCAGCGCTTCGTGATATCCAAGAACGCCTGAGCCGATAACTGCCACTCTCCGGGATCCAAGGTATGGCGACTGAGAAGTCCGCCTTGACATTCATGACTCCGGCAATGTGGGCTGCTGACAGCTGCTCTAGGCTCGCTACCGCCCACTGGCATAGATTCATGGCTGCCTTGGCTAGAGGGGCGCTCTTGGTACCTCCCTGGCGGTTGACATAGACCACAGCCGTGGCATTGTCCAACAGGGCCCGTACTGGCTTCAACGCCAGTACCGGGATGAACTCCAAAAACGCCAACCGAATGGCTCTGAGTTCCAGGAGGTTGATAGACCACTTTGCCTCTGCAGGAGACCAGAGCCCCTGCGCTGTCCTTCCCAAGAAGTGGGCTCCCCAGCCCGACAAAGAGGCGTCCGTCGTGACGACAATCCACTCCGGGGTCACCAGAGGCATTCCTGCAGACAACTTGTCTGTCTGCGTCCACCAGCTCAGCGCCTTGCGCACTGCTGGGTCCAAGGGAAGGCGCACAGCATAATCCTCCGACATCGGAGTCCAGCACAGCAGCAGAGATTGTCGAAGTGGTCTCATATGAGCCCTGGCCCAGGGCACTACATCCATCGTGGCCGACATAGAGCCCAACAGCTGCACATAGTCCCAAGTCCGAATAGGAGAGGCTACTAGGAACTAGTCCACCTGAGCCTGAGCTTGACAATCCAATTGTCTGGCAGGAACACTCTGCCCACTTGGGTGTCGAATCGAACTCCCAGATGCTCCAGGGACTGAGTCGGGCGCAGCTGGCTTTTCTCCCAGTTGATGATCCACCTCAGGGAGCTCGAAGAGCAACCACCCGGTTCACAGCTTTGCCGCACTCTGCATAAGAGGGGCTGGATCAACCAGTCGTCCAGATAAGAATGGACTTGAACTCCTTCCTTCCACAGGAAGGCCGCGATGACCACCATTACTTTGGAGAAGGTCCGCGGAGCAGTAGCCAACCCGAACGGGAGGGCTCTGAACTGGAAGTGTCGGCCAGTACTGCAAAACGCAAAAAGCGTTGATGAGGAGGCCAGATGGGAATATGCAAGTACGCGTCCTTGAAGTCCAAGGATGTCAGGAACTCTCCTGCCTTCACTGCCGCTATAACAGAGCGGAGGGTCTCCATGCGAAAGTGCCGAACTTTCAAGGCCCAATGGACCCCTTGAGGTCGAGGATAGGCCGTACAGAACCTCCTTTCTTTGGAATCACAAAGAAAAAGGAGTAACGTCCCTTGCCAGGCTGATTCTCTGGCACCGGAACGACCGCCCCCAGGCGGAACAGATTGTCCAAGGTCTGCTGCACTGCCACAGCTTTGACCGGAGACTTGCAGGGAGAGAGTACAAACCCGTCTTTTAAGGGTCGGCAGAACTCTAGCTTGTAGCCGTCTCTGATGACTTCCAGCACTCATGCGTCTGAAGTTATTGTGGTCCACTCGCCCATAAACGAGGACAGCCGTCCTCCAATCTGCACTGAGGCGTGGACCAAGGCCCCGTCATTGGGTACGAGAACCTGGGGGAGGACCGGAGGGAGCACCTCCGGGACGGCGGTCTCTGCGAAAGGAATGCTGCTTGGGGGAGAAGTTCCTCTTGAAGGAAGAGAGGGCAGAGGAGCCCGACCTGCCCGGGCGGTACCGACGGGCTTCCTGAGCCCGTCCTCTGGAGGTACCAGGGCGAGTACTAGCCCGAGCCCTGACCTCTGGTAACTTCTTGCCCTTAGACGTGCCAAGATCGGTCACGATTTTGTCCAACTCGACCCCAAAGAGCAGCTTGCCTTTAAAAGGCAATCTAGCCAGGCGGGATTTAGAGGCATGGTCAGCAGACCAATGTTTCAGCCAAAGCCACCGCCGCGCAGAGATTGTCTGAGCCATGCCTTTAGCTGAGGCTCTCAAGACATCATACAGCAAGTCTGCCAAATAGGCTAAGCCCGATTCCAGGGCCGGCCAAACAGCCCTCAAGGAATGATCCGAGGGGGAAGCCCACTGCACCATAGTCAGGCACGCCCTGGCCACATAGGAGCCGCAAACTGAGGCCTGCAAACTTAAAGCAGCCGCCTCAAAGGACGACCTTAAGGCCGCCTCCAATCCTCTGTCTTGGGCGTCCTTTAGGGCCGTGCCACCTTCCACTGGTAACGCCGTTTTCTTAGTCACCGCAGTGATTAAAGAATCCACGGTAGGCCACAGAAAGGCCTCACGTTCACCTTCAGGCAAAGGATAGCGGCGGGACATAGCCCTAGCCACTTTAAGGCTCGCTTCCGGGACATCCCATTGAGCCGAAATTAAGGAGTGCATGGCATCATGCATGTGGAAGGTTCTAGGCGGGCGCTTCGTCCCCAACATAATGGCGGAGCCAACAGGGGCTGAGGGAGAGACGTCCTCTGGAGAGGAAATCTTCAAAATGCCCATGGCCTGCACTAACAGGTTGGGCAAATCCTCTGAGCTAAAGAGCCGCTGCAGAGGGGTCATCCGCTCCATCCGAGCGGGGATCCGTCTCCTCCAAGGAATCCGCAAAGGACCGTTGGGAGACCTCAGACACGCTGCCCTCATCTACATCGGAGGAGACAAAGTCCTCCAAGGCCTGGGATTCAACCCGAGGGTGTTTACCTCTGGGAACCTCAACCTCTTTACCAGACGAGGGAACAGGGGCAGCGTTTTGCATGAGGAAAGCCTGATGCAGCAGCAAAACAAACTCGGGGGAGAAACCCCCCAGACTGTGCACTTCCGCAGCCTGGGCAACAGCCCTAGACGCACCCTCAACCGGCGCTCGCAAGAGCGGGGGAGAGACATGCTGCGCATCCAAAATGGCGTCCGGCGCGACACTCCGCGAAGGAGCCGCGCGGGAAGAATGGCGCTTAACTTTAGCCGCTTTGTGCCGTCGCCCAAATTAAGGGCGTTCATGGCATTAATGTCTCCAACCTCAAGGGCGGCCCACGAAGAAGCCGTCCGAGCCGCGTGGCCGGCCAAGATGGCGGAGGCGAGGAGCGGGGGATGGGTGTTTATGGCGGGAAAAACCGCCACGCCGGAGGAAGGACCGGGACATTCATCGGTCACAAAACTGTCACCCAACAAGGGCGAATCAGGCTGTAAGACCCCCGCATCCCCTCTAGAAGCGCTCAAGCGATCCGGGGAGCGACCCTTTGCGCCCTCGCCCTCCGACGCCATATGCCACGAGGAGAAGAATCGGGGAACCCCCTGCCCGCTATAAAAAGGTAAAAATTACCTGCTGTCCGCTCCGAGCTGTAACGAACTGGTGTCCCAGTGAGTAGCTGCAATGAACGTTTAAATAAACGTTGAAATAAACGCCTTTAAGGACGTTTAAAAATTTTATTTATTTATTTTTTTTAAACGGAGCCAGCGGGAGGGGGGAGAAAAGGAGGGACCTGGCACCACCAGGTTTGCACTTGCTCAAAAGAGCCCTCAACCCCAGGCACTCAACAAAACCTAAAAATTAGGCTTGGAGGCCTAGCCAGAGCTGCTGCTGTGTGTGACCACCACCTGCTGAGATAGAGAACATACTGAGGAGTTTCCGGCAGCACATGACCACATATAGGGAGGCAAAAGTTTGCTCTCTATCTCCACCTGCTGGTAGATGGACACAACCCACCAGTCTATGGATTGATCAGCTTGATGATATGGAATATGTATATGTATGTCTATCTATATATCTATCTAAATATATCTATCTATATATACACACATATACATACATGGTGTCTGGAAGAAAGGGGACCCCTTTTATAATTTCAAAATACTTTGCAATTGTTTAAACATTTAGTATCATCTTTGAAAATACATTAGTCCAACCTTTATTAGGAAACTCCGTCAGCAAACGCTTTGTACTGTATACCTTTTCTCACAAAAATTTAATCTCAACTTTTTATCTTCTTCGCTAAATGCAAATTTGCTAAAATGAATCTTAAATGTCACTTCCTGAAAGATGTCATTTTGAAAACAGGGATCACCATTTTTTACAGCATCTTGCAGTAACACCTATCAGTAATAGTAGTAATCTTTCAATAATAGTACATTTATTTTTGGGTTATTTGGAAAAATGTTGGGGGTCCTTTTTTTTCCAGACACCGCATGGATATGAGTGACTGTGTATGTGTACATCAAATTTGTTTATAGTGAAGGGGTTCTATACTGAATGGCAGAACCATTTGACTCAAAAACAAACAAAGCATAAATTACATGACAATACTTATTGAGTCTCTACTTAACTAAAGCTTTTCCCTCCTACCTTCAGCAACCACCATTTTTTCTACCACTCCTCCTTCCCCAGTCCTGCTTCAATAAGCACATATCTACTATAATAAAACTCACCCTCAACGTTCTGAGGACACTGACGTCAGTGAAGCCAAGCCCTGACTTCCTTCAAAAAGATTCGAAGGTTCGTGGTGGTGAAGCCACCAAAATCGCTCCGGGCCCCGCCCTCAAGGGCGGAGCAATGGCAGAACAACGAAGGGGTTGGCAGGGAGGGAGGGGTGGGAAATCGCTCCGGGCCCCGCCCTCTTTTACTACTGTTACAATAAGACCCGCCTCCTCAGCAACCAGACAATCTAAAAGCCCGTCGTTGTTGAGGGCGTGCTGTTTCATAGAAGGACACTTGAACAGTCGTAGCAAAATGCTAAGATAGGACCCACCTACTAACAGGAATCAGCCGATCAATAAGCTCTGTCCTCCTTCAGGGTGAGCCAGTTTCTTTCAATAACAGCACGATGGGTTCAGCTAAGCTAATAGAAGAGAGCATGGTGCAGGTTGAATGACGGGGAGGAGCAGTCAGAGGATTCCTGAAACTAATCAAAGCAGCAAAAAAAAAAAGTCAACCACACCTCTGCAGGGACTTTGGCTAACTGGTGAGGGGAATTCTATTGTTTCCTGTTTTTTTCCTCTGCACCTATACATAAACTTTGATCACTTGTGATGCTAATGGCAAAAGAAGGCTGGGAGACAGTTTTGGTCCTGACACACAGTCAGCTGCAGATCTTCTCTTCTTCACACATCCTCTACCCCTAATCGTTTCTTTTTCTGTGCTGCTGGCTGTCAATGGGAGCACTACACCCACATTCTACAGCCACTTCTGTTCTCTCACTATGCTAAACGGGACTGAGTCACAAACTTTTAACAAACAACTGGATCCTCAGAACAAAGAATTGCCTGAGCTGAAGATCGGAGCACAAGAAAGGTTCTTCTACTCACAACAGACACAGATGGGCCAGCAGAACTGTTCTCTGAACTTCTCCTACCCGGGACAGACGATGCCAGGTTTTGCAGTATCAAGTTCAAGAAGGTTTTTAAGTCCAGCCTCCAGTAACTGCACATATAGCCCTGTACGTCGGGGAGAAACTCGGAGGGAGGGAAGGGGGATGATCCTGGAATTCGGAGGGATGGAGGGGCCCCTGGCACACACTCTGATTCTCACACACACACACTCTCTCTCACGGACACACTCACACCCAGTCTCAGTCTCTCTCTGTCACATACAAACACTCGCACATTCACTCTCTCTCATGACCCTGGAACTCGGAGGGGGGAGGGAGGGGCCCCTGCCACACACTCTGAGTCACACACACACACTCTCTCTCACGGACACACTCGCACCCAGTCTCAGTCTCTCTCTGTCACATACAAACACTCGCACATTCATTCACTCTCTCTCACACAGTCAATCTCACACACAGTCTCTCAAACATACACACTACGAGGAAAACCTTGCTAGCGCCCGTTTCATTTCTAACAGAAACGGGCCTTTTTTACTAGTAAGTACATAAGAGTTGCCATACTGGGACAGACCGAAGGTCCATCAAGCCCAGTATCCTGTTTCCAACAGTGGCCAATCCAGGTCACAAGTATCTGGCAAGATCCCAAAACAGTACATTTTCTGCTGTTTATCCCAGAAATAAGCAGTGGATTTTCCCAAGTTCATTTTAATAATGGCTTATGGACTTTTCTTTTAGGAAGCTATCCAAACCTTTCTTAAACCCTGCTAAGCAAACTGCTTTTACCACATTCCCTGGCAATGAATTCTAGAGTTTAATTACACGTTAAGTGAAGAAATATTTTCTCTGATTTGTTTTAAATTTACTACTTTGTAGCTTCATTGCATGCCCCCTAGTCCTAGTATTTTTAAAAACAGTAAACAACCGATTCATGTCTACCCGTTCCACTCTACTCAGTATTTTATATACCTCTATCATATCTCCCCTCAGCAGTCTTTTCTCCAAGCTGAACAGCCCAAGCTGTTTCAGCCCTTCCTCATAGGGAAGTTGTCCCATCCCCTTTAACATAATTCCACTATATCTTTTTTAAGATATAGTGACCAGAATTGCACACAGTATTCGAGGTGCGGTTGCACCATGGAGCAATACAACGGCATTATGACATCCTCGTTTTTATTTTCCATTCCTTTCCTAACAATACCTAACATTCTATTTGCTTTCTTTGCTGTTGCAGCACACTGAGAAAATGGTTTCAATGTATCTTCAATAATGACTCCTAGATCCTTTTTCTGGTCAGTGACTCCTAATGTGGAACCTTGCATCACGTAGCTACAGTTCGGGTTCCTCTTTCCCACATGCATCACTTTGCACTTGCTCACATTAATCATTATCTACCATTTGGATGCCCAGTCTCCCAGTCTCGTAAGGTCGTCTTGCAATTTTTCACTATCTTATTGCAATTTAACAACTTTGAATAGCTCTGTGTCGTTGGCAAGTTTAATTACTTCACTAGTTATTCCCATATCGAGATCATTTATAAATATGTTAAAAAGCAACGGTCCCAGCACAGATCCCTGCAGAACTCCACTATCTACCCTTCTCCTTTGAGAATACTGACCATTTAACCCTACTTTATATTTTCTATTCCTTAACCAGTTTTTAATCCACAATAGAACACTACTTCCTATCCCATGACTTTCCAATTTCCTCTGGAGTCTCTCATGAGGTACTCTGTCAAATGCCTTATGAAAATCCAGATACATAATATCGACCAGCTCACCTTTATCCACATGTTTGTTCACCCCTTCAAAAAAATGTAGTACATTGGTGAGGCAATATTTTCCTTCCCTACATCCATGCTGGCTGTGTCTCAATAATCCATGCTTTTGAATATGCTCTGTAATTTTGTTCTTTATAATAGTTTATACCATTATGCCCGGCACTGACGTTAGGCTCACCGATCTGTAATTTCCCGGATCACCTCTGGATCCCTTTTTAAAAATCGGTGTTACATTGGCCACCCTCCAATCTTCCGGTACCATGCTTGATTTTAAAGATAAATTACATATTACTAACAATAGTTCTGCTAGTTCATTTTTCAATTCTATAAATACTCTGGGATGTATACCACCTTCTCCTGGTGATTTGCTGCTCTTCAATTTGTCAAATTGCCCCATTACATTGTCCAGGTGTACAGAGATTTGATTTAGTTCCTCTGACTCGTCAACACTGAATACCATTTCTGGCACCGGTATCTCTCCCACATCTTCCTTGGTGAAGACCAAAGCAAAGAATTCATTTAATCTCTCCGCTATGGCCTTGTTTTCCCTGAGTGCCCCTTTTACCCCTCGGTCATCTAGTGGTCCAGTCGATTCTTTTGCCAGATTCTTGCTTTCAATATACCTAAAAAAGCTTTTACTATGTGTTTTTGCCTCCAATGCAATCTTTTTTTCAGTCTCTCTTTGTCATCCTTATCAGCTCTTTGCATTTGATTTGCCATTCTTTATAGTTTCCTATTATTTTCAGTTGGATCCTTCTTCTATGTTCTGAAGGATTTTCTTTTAGTTCTAGTAGCTTCCTTCACCTCACTTTTTAACCATGCCGGCTGTCGTTTGGTCTTCCTTCCCACTTTTTTAATAGACGGAATATATTTGGCCTGGGCTTCCAGTATGGTATTTTTGAATAGCATCAGTTTGTATATATTTTCATGTTAATCTAAGTTATGTCCTCACCATTGTGAGGCCCAATTGTCCAATGTTTGTTATTTGTAGTGAACCTGGATGCTACGGATTCCCCATGTGTAAGAATAGATAGGTCTTCTTGTCCTCAGAGAAAGCAAAGATACTTACTTACCTGTACCAGGTATTCTCCAAGGACAGCAGGCTTTATATTCTCACAATCCCTCCCAGGCAGTTGTCTCCTTTACTATTTTTTTTCCTTTTTTTGCTGTTATACTCAACTGAGATGACCGCGTTCACAAGGAGGGTGGGAAGGCACTTGATCATGAGCGGTGGAGCTTGTCTCATGCTCCACAAAGCTCTTCTTATTCTTGTCATAATTTCTGGACCGGATAGCGTGGCCTGCGTTACTAATTTTTGAGAATATAAGGCATACATTAGAAGTCCTGGTAGTTGAGTGGCCTCATTTGGGCAGGAGTGAATGCCAGTCACGCCTGCTCATGCCAGGTGAACACTCAAAATGGCAGCTGCAACATTTTGCAGGAGCTCCATGGGAGGTCAAGGCAGCAATTTTGAATTGCTTCTGCCCATGCCAGTTCAAATCTCAAAGTGCCTGCCTAGAGACTGTCGTGGGAGAACCTGGCAGCCATTTTGACTTTGCAACTGGCATAGGCAGGAGCAACTGGCAACTGCCACAACGAGACCACTCGACCACCAGAGCTTCTAAAGTAGACCCAGAAAAGGCCTTCAGATGGTGGGAGGGTGGTGGTTGGGGAGTCCGCTTTTAGTCAGGGGTAGGGAAGAGTTTCAGTCCAAAACACACTGGCATTTATGACTGAATCCAGGTTTTGGGCCACTTTCAGGATCGAAGTCGAAACTGAAACTCAGTCCAACTGTAATATTAGCAATGCAGTTAAGCGTTAGCTGAATATAATTTTGGATTAATCAGCGACTTGAAACTGTGTCCTTCTGGATGCAGAGTAATGGGAAGGCTTGGAAGGCTATGGAGCAGACTTGGTGTGTCTCGCACCCCTTGCGAGTTATCCCTTGGCTATCTGACCGAGAGATCAAAGACATAATAAAAAAAGAAATACCACCGATTATTAGATGGCCGCTCATAACTTGGAGTAATGTACGCAATAGATTTTTTCGAGGACGCACATATTTTTTGCACACCGCAATACGCCATGCACCAGGATTCATACCGGGATCTTTGGATTCACGATACAGAAGCTGGGAGCAGAGTGGCTTGAGGGAGTTGGGGCAGCTGTGGGAGGAGGGGGAAATATTAACATTTACAGACATACAAGAGGAATACGGGATCCCAATGTCTAATGCATTTCAATATAGCCAACTAAGGGATTACATTATGAGGAGAGCAAAGGAAGAGTTGAGTCTGGAGGAAACACAATTAGAGAAGGCTATGGCCGGAGGGGGAGGCAGAGGGGGAATCTCCAGACTATATAAAGCACTCTTATTGCAAACACAGCCAATTCTACATTATACATATAAGTGGGAGAAAATACTGGGGACCTCTTATGAATATCCAGTGTGGGAAAAAGTGTTTGTTTCGTTGCTTAAGGTGTCAATTTCTAATGCTCTTGTAGAAAATGGTTATAAAATATTGTATGGTTGGTACTATACACCACAGAGACTAGCTAGAATGTTTAAAGAGAGGTCGGCTCTCTGTTGGCGTCAATGTGAAATGATAGGAGATATGGCTCATATATGGTGGGCCTGCCCTCACGCTCAGCAGTACTGGACAAGAGTGGTGAGGTTGATTGTAAGTATAACGAAATCAAACTTTCCTATGACTATGGACTTTTGCTTGTTGCATATGCAACCCCAGGGGTCCAGAAAATATACATACCAACTGGCCACTCAGATATTGGTGGCTGGCAGATTGGTGCTAGCAGCGGCATGGAAACAACAAACTCTACCAGGACTTAAGACTATTATAAGGAAATTGGACTATATTTGCTTGATGTCTAAGTTGACGGCGATGCGACAGGGTCGCCTGGTAACATATCATCGAATATGGGACCCATATACTGAATGGTTGGCGCAGCCGGACCCTGCCTTGCCAGTTAATTAATAGGAAGGGGGGGAGGGAGGGTGGGGGAGGGGGCATGGGATGAATAGGGGGGATTATAGAATATTAGGAACAAAACAAAATTTATGTTGATATTGAAGAGTGAAATGGAGACACTGTTTGTTCATAAGTTTTTTATGTGCGATTTGTGTATGTTCAATAAATATAAATAAACATTAAAAAAAAAAAAGAAACTGTGTCCTTCATGTTTGGCGCAACATACCATCAAATAAGATGCATATTTTACAGCAGACAAAGTGAGTTTGCTCAGCCAACCCCCTGTGTTAGTGTGAATATTTAAAGAGAAATTTATTGGATTTTTTTATCAAAACTTTTGTGTTTGTATAGTGAACTTAACTATACAAACACAAAAGTTCACATACTTTGGGAGGAAAATCAGGGATGTGAATTGGAACTTTGAATGAACAGCCAAATTTATGGCATTTTTATTATTTTGAGCTCCTGGACTTTACTGGTTCTACTCTTCACTATAATTTTTTTTTTTTGTATAAATCATTTTTATTAGCAGTAAACCAAATATACACATCTGCCACAGCGCCGGCCGGCCTCTGTGGAAACGACTGTACATACATTTTCTTATTTATCTGCTAACAACTTAATTTACCCCTTCTCCCCCCCTCTTCCCCTTCACCCCGCCCCTTCCCACTCTCCCCCCCCCCTTTCCCCCCCTAGTAACTCCACCCTTATCAGTCTGTGGGACAGTTTGTGAACTATCAGTTCTTCACAGTGTCTGAGGGTTGGCCTGGTCGCCCAATACTCCGGTTCAGTTTATGGATTTTTTTTAAAAAGTAACCCCTAAAGATTTGTAGACTCGGGAGCAGAACTGGAGGGACCACCAGTGGAAGCTATGGTCACAATTAGAGCTTATGCTTCTCACCACTAAGTCTGTGTCGCTGCTCATGAGGGAGGAGCAGAGGGAGGGGAGAGAGAGAAATGATGGAACCCAGGAAAGAAAGAGAGATAATGAACTTGTGGGGACGAGAAGGAAGAGAAAGGGGGAGATGTTGGATATGGGGGTGGAAAGGAGAGAGATTATCATTCCTTTAAGGAAAGGAAGGGGAATGGGATTTGATATACCACTTTTCTGTAGTTACAATCAAAACAGTTTATATATTATATGTAGGTACTTATTTTGTACCTAGGGCAATGGAGCATTAAGTGATTTGCCCAGAATCACAAGGACCCGCAGTAGGAAATAAATAAATAAAATACCTTTAATTGTGTGATTGAGATTAAATTTTATTTAATGAGCTATAGACCTGCGAGCATTCAATTCTAATTGAAATGCAGCCCTAATATATGTGTGTGTGTATATCTCTATATCTGTATCTATCTATCTATCGATCGATAGATAGATAGAAAGATACAGATAAAGAGATATACACACACACAGGGTAGATGTTTCAGCTTTTCTATTCAGGTTAGCTTTTTTTTTTTTTTTTTTTTAAGGCTGCTTGCCTAAGAGGAGGGTCTATTGTTCTTAGAAGTTAGAAGTGGGTACTCACTATGGGAACTCATTTTCGAAATAGAAAAACATCCAAAAAGGAGCACAAAGAGGCAGATGGACTTTTTTATTTGGCAAAATGTCCAAATTGTTATTTTGAAACCCATTTTAAAGATGTGTTATATACAGTTTGTCTGCAATGTGTCCAAATCTCAAGGGGTTGTGTTGGGGTGAGATTTGGGAGTTCCCCAAACTTGGAACATTTTTCTGCCATAATTTATTTATTAATAAAACTTATACCCCACTTAAACCTAAGCGACTAACAGCATAAAGCGAATGCTACATACCTGTAGAAGGTATTCTCCGAGGACAGCAGGCTGATTGTTCTCACTGATGGGTGACGTCCGCAGCAGCCACTCCAATCGGAATCTTCACTAGCAAAAGCCTTTGCTAGCCCTCGCGCGCCGATGCGCACCGCACATGCGCGGCCGTCTTCCCGCCCGAAACCGGCTTGAGCCGGCCAGTCTCATGTGTAGCAAGACAAAGACAAGGGAAGACACAACTCCAAAGGGGAGGCGGGCGGGTTTGTGAGAACAATCAGCCTGCTGTCCTCGGAGAATACCTTCTACAGGTATGTAGCATTCGCTTTCTCCGAGGACAAGCAGGCTGCTTGTTCTCACTGATGGGGTATCCCTAGCCCCCAGGCTCACTCAAAACAACAACCATGGTCAATTGGGCCTCGCAACGGTGAGGACATAACTGAGATTGACCTAAAAAATTTACCAACTAACTGAGAGTGCAGCCTGGAACAGAACAAACAGGGCCCTCGGGGGGTGGAGTTGGATCCTAAAGCCCAAACAGGTTCTGAAGAACTGACTGCCCGAACCGACTGTCGCGTCGGGTATCCTGCTGCAGGCAGTAATGAGATGTGAATGTGTGGACAGATGACCACGTCGCAGCTTTGCAAATTTCTTCAATAGAGGCTGACTTCAAGTGGGCTCCCGACGCAGCCATGGCTCTAACATTATGAGCCGTGACATGACCCTCAAGAGCCAGCCCCGCCTGGGCGTAAGTGAAGGAAATGCAATCTGCTAGCCAATTGGATATGGTGCGTTTCTCCACAGCCACTCCCCTCCTATTGGGATAGCGAATGCTACATACCTGTAGAAGGTATTCTCCGAGGACAGCAGGCTGATTGTTCTCACTGATGGGTTGACGTCCTCGGCAGCCCCCTCCATCGGAAAGTTTACTAGTAAAGGCCTTTGCTAGTCCTCGCGCGCCCATGCGCACCGCGCATGCGCGGCCGTCTTCCCGCCCGAAACCGGCTCGAGCCGGCCAGTCCAGTATGTAGCAAGACAATACACTTCAAGGGAAGACTCAACTCCAACGGGGAGGCGGGCGGGTTTGTGAGAACAATCAGCCTGCTGTCCTCGGAGAATACCTTCTACAGGTATGTAGCATTCGCTTTCTCCGAGGACAAGCAGGCTGCTTGTTCTCACTGATGGGGTATCCCTAGCCCCCAGGCTCACTCGAAACAACAACAATGGTCAATTGGGCCTCGCAACGGCGAGGACATAACTGAGATTGACCTAAAAAATTTACCAACTAACTGAGAGTGCAGCCTGGAACAGAACAAACAGGGCCCTCGGGGGGTGGAGTTGGATCCTAAAGCCCAAACAGGTTCTGAAGAACTGACTGCCCGAACCGACTGTCGCGTCGGGTATCCTGCTGCAGGCAGTAATGAGATGTGAATGTGTGGACAGATGACCACGTCGCAGCTTTGCAAATTTCTTCAATAGAGGCTGACTTCAAGTGGGCTACCGACGCAGCCATGGCTCTAACATTATGAGCCGTGACATGACCCTCAAGAGCCAGCCCCACCTGGGCGTAAGTGAAGGAAATGCAATCTGCTAGCCAATTGGATATGGTGCGTTTCCCTACAGCCACTCCCCTCCTGTTGGGATCAAAAGAAACAAACAATTGGGCGGACTGTCTGTTGGGCTGTGTCCGCTCCAGGTAGAAGGCCAATGCTCTCTTGCAGTCCAATGTGTGCAGCTGACGTTCAGCAGGGCAGGAATGAGGACGGGGAAAGAATGTTGGCAAGACAATTGACTGGTTCAGATGGAACTCCGACACGACCTTTGGCAAGAACTTAGGGTGAGTGCGGAGGACTACTCTGTTATGATGAAATTTGGTGTAAGGGGCCTGGGCTACCAGGGCCTGAAGCTCACTGACTCTACGAGCTGAAGTAACTGCCACCAAGAAAATGACCTTCCAGGTCAAGTACTTCAGATGGCAGGAATTCAGTGGCTCAAAAGGAGGTTTCATCAGCTGGGTGAGAACGACATTGAGATCCCATGACACTGTAGGAGGCTTGACAGGGGGCTTTGACAAAAGCAAACCTCTCATGAAGCGAACAACTAAAGGCTGTCCTGAGATCGGCTTACCTTCCACATGGTAATGGTATGCACTGATTGCACTAAGGTGAACTCTTACAGAGTTGGTCATAAGACCAGACTCAGACAAGTGCAGAAGGTATTCAAGCAGGGTCTGTGTAGGACAAGAGCGAGGAGCTAGGGCCTTGCTGTCACACCAGACGGCAAACCTCCTCCACAGAAAGAAGTAACTCCTCTTAGTGGAATCTTTCCTGGAAGCAAGCAAGACGCGGGAGACACCCTCTGACAGACCCAAAGAGGCAAAGTCTACGCTCTCAACATCCAGGCCGTGAGAGCCAGGGACCGGAGGCTGGGATGCAGAAGAGCCCCTTCGTCCTGCGTGATGAGGGTCGGAAAACACTCCAATCTCCACGGTTCTTCGGAGGATAACTCCAGAAGAAGAGGGAACCAGATCTGACGCGGCCAAAAAGGAGCAATCAGAATCATGGTGCCTCGGTCTTGCTTGAGTTTCAACAAAGTCTTCCCCACCAGAGGAATGGGAGGATAAGCATACAGCAGGCCCTCCCCCCAATCCAGGAGGAAGGCATCCGATGCCAATCTGCCGGGGGCCTGAAGCCTGGAACAGAACTGAGGGACTTTGTGGTTCACTCGAGATGCGAAGAGATCCACCAAGGGGGTGCCCCACGCTTGGAAGATCTGGCGCACCACTCTGGAGTTGAGCGACCACTCGTGAGGTTGCATAATCCGGCTCAGTCTGTCGGCCAGACTGTTGTTTACGCCTGCCAGATATGTGGCTTGGAGCACCATGCCGAGACGGCGAGCCCAGAGCCACATGCTGACGGCTTCCTGACACAGGGGGCGAGATCCGGTGCCCCCCTGCTTGTTGACATAGTACATGGCAACCTGGTTGTCTGTCTGAATTTGGATAATTTGATGGGACAGCCGATCTCTGAAAGCCTTCAGAGCGTTCCAGATCGCTCGCAACTCCAGACGATTGATCTGTAGATCGCGTTCTTGGAGGGACCAACTTCCTTGGGTGTGAAGCCCATCGACATGAGCTCCCCATCCCAGGAGAGACGCATCCGTGGTCAGCACTTTTTGTGGCTGAGGAATTTGGAAGGGACGTCCCAGAGTCAAATTGGAGCAAATCGTCCACCAATACAGGGATTTGAGAAAACTCGAGGACAGGTGGATCACGTCCTCTAGACCCCCAGCGGCCTGATACCACTGGGAGGCTAGGGTCCATTGAGCAGATCTCATGTGAAGGCGGGCCATGGGAGTCACATGAACTGTGGAGGCCATGTGGCCCAGCAATCTCAACATCTGCCGAGCTGTGATCTGCTGGGACGCACGCACCCGCGAGACGAGGGACAACAAGTTGTTGGCTCTCGCCTCTGGGAGATAGGCGCGAGCCGTCCGAGAATCCAGCAGGGCTCCTATGAATTCGAGTTTCTGCACTGGGAGAAGATGGGACTTTGGGTAATTTATCACAAACCCCAGTAGCTCCAGGAGGCGAATAGTCATCTGCATGGACTGCAGGGCTCCTGCCTCGGATGTGTTCTTCACCAGCCAATCGTCGAGATATGGGAACACGTGCACCCCCAGCCTGCGAAGTGCCGCTGCTACCACAGCTAGGCACTTTGTGAACACCCTGGGCGCAGAGGCGAGCCCAAAGGGTAGCACACAGTACTGGAAGTGGCGTGTGCCCAACTGAAATCGCAGATACTGTCTGTGAGCTGGCAGTATCGGGATGTGTGTGTAGGCATCCTTCAAGTCCAGAGAGCATAGCCAATCGTTTTCCTGAATCATGGGGAGAAGGGTGCCCAGGGAAAGCATCCTGAACTTTTCTTTTACGAGATATTTGTTCAGGGCCCTTAGGTCTAGGATGGGACGCATCCCCCCTGTTTTCTTTTCCACAAGGAAGTACCTGGAATAGAATCCCAGCCCTTCTTGCCCGGATGGCACGGGCTCGACCGCATTGGCGCTGAGAAGGGCGGAGAGTTCCTCTACAAGTACCTGCTTGTGTTGGAAGCTGTAAGACTGAGCCCCCGGTGGACAATTTGGAGGTTTTGATGCCAAATTGAGGGTGTATCCCTGCCGGACTATTTGGAGAACCCACTGATCGGAGGTTATGAGAGGCCACCTTTGGTGAAAAGCTTTCAACCTCCCCCCGACCGGCAGGTCGCCCGGCACTGACACTTGGATGTCGGCTATGCTCTGTTGGAGCCAGTCAAAAGCTCGCCCCTTGCTTTTGCTGGGGAGCCGAGGGGCCTTGCTGAGTCGCACGCTGCTGACGAGAGCGAGCGCGCTGGGGCTTAGCCTGGGCCGCAGGCTGTCGGGAAGGAGGATTGTACCTACGCTTACCAGAAGCATAGGGGCCAGTCTTCCTTCCCCCAAAAAATCTTCTACCTGTAGAGGTAGATGCTGAAGGCTGCCGGCGGGAGAACTTGTCGAATGCGGTGTCCCGCTGGTGGAGCTGCTCTACCACCTGTTCGACTTTCTCTCCAAAAATATTATCCGCACGGCAAGGCGAGTCCGCAATCCGCTGCTGGAGTCTATTCTCCAGGTCGGCGGCACGCAGCCATGAGAGCCTGCGCATCACCACACCTTGAGCAGCGGCCCTGGACGCAACATCAAAAGTGTCATAAACTCCTCTGGCCAGGAATTTTCTGCACGCCTTCAGCTGCCTGACCACCTCCTGAAAAGGCTTGGCTTGCTCAGGGGGAAGAGCATCAACCAAGCCCGCCAACTGCCGCACATTGTTCCGCATGTGTATGCTCGTGTAAAGCTGGTAAGACTGGATCTTGGCCACGAGCATAGAAGAATGGTAGGCCTTCCTCCCAAAGGAGTCTAAGGTTCTAGGGTCTTTGCCCGGGGGCGCCGAAGCATGCTCCCTAGAACTCTTAGCCTTCTTTAGGGCCAGATCCACAACTCCAGAGTCATGAGGCAACTGAGTGCGCATCAGCTCTGGGTCCCCATGGATCCGGTACTGGGACTCGATCTTCTTGGGGATGTGGGGATTACTTAATGGCTTGGTCCAGTTCGCAAGCAATGTCTTTTTCAGGACATGGTGCAAGGGAACAGTGGACGCTTCCTTAGGTGGAGAAGGATAGTCCAGGAGCTCAAACATTTCAGCCCTGGGCTCGTCCTCCACAACCACCGGGAAGGGGATGGCCGTAGACATCTCCCGGACAAAGGAAGCGAAAGACAGACTCTCAGGAGGAGAAAGCTGTCTTTCAGGGGAGGGAGTGGGATCAGAAGGAAGACCCTCAGACTCCTCGTCAGAGAAATATCTGGGGTCTTCCTCTTCTTCCCACGAGGCCTCACCTTCGGTGTCAGACACAAGTTCACGAACCTGTGTCTGCAACCTCGCCCGGCTCGACTCAGTGGAGCCACGTCCACGATGGGGGCGTCGAGAGGTAGACTCCCTCGCCCGCATCGGCGAAGCTCCCTCCGCCGACGTAGTCGGGGAGCCTTCCTGGGAGGTGGCCGCGGTCGGCACCGCACGCGGTACCGACGTCGGGGACCTCAACCTGGGCGATGGGCCAGCCGGCGCCACGCTCGACGGTACCGGAGGCGCAAGCACCGCCGGTACCGGAGGGGTAGGGCGCAACAGCTCTCCCAGAATCTCTGGGAGAACGGCCCGGAGGCTCTCGTTTAGAGCGGCTGCAGAGAAAGGCTGAGAGGCTGATGCAGGCGTCGACGTCAGAACCTGTTCCGGGCGAGGAGGCTGTTCCGGGCTGTCCAGAGTGGAGCGCATCGACACCTCCTGAACAGAGGGTGAGCGGTCCTCTCGGTGCCGATGCCTGCTGGGTGCCGAATCCCTCGGCGACCCAGAGCTCTCGGTGCCGACATGGGGAGGAGACCGGTGTCGATGCTTCTTCGACTTCTTCCGAAGCATGTCACCGGAGCTCCCAGGCACCGACGAGGAGGACGTAGAATCCATCCGTCGCTTCCTCGGGGCCGAGACCGAAGAGGGTCGATCCCAGGGGGGGCTGTACCGCAGGAGCCCTCAGGGTAGGAGGAGACCCACCCGAAGGCTCACCGCCACCAGCAGGGGAATGGACAGCCCTCACCTGCACTCCTGACGATGCACCTCCGTCCGACGACATCAGCAGACGAAGTTTCGGTACCACCGACGTCGATACAGTCGCCCGATGCCTCGGCGCCGATGCAGAGGTCCGATGCCTCGATGCAGTCGATGGAGCGGCAGCCAAGGAAGATGGTCCGGACGCTGACGACATCGATGCACTCGATGCCTCCGGTGCCGATGCCGACGAAGAGCCCGAGAACAAAACGTTCCACTGGGCTAATCTCGCTACCTGAGTCCGCCTTTGTAACAGGGAACACAGACTGCAGTTCTGAGGGCGGTGCAGGGCCCCTAGACACTGAAGACACGCAGAGTGCCTATCAGTGAGCGAGATTACCCGGGCGCACTGGGTGCACTTCTTGAAGCCGCTGGAAGGCTTCGATGTCATGGGCGGAAAAATCACGCCGGCGAAATCAAAAGCCGAAATGGCGAAATTTGAAGCACCAAAATTTAGAGGGAGAAAAATCTCGACCGAGGCCAAAAGAGGCCTACCCCGACAACGAAAGAAAACTTACGGGGCAAAAAATTGAGAAATACGGGAAGGGCAGAAAACCCGAAAGGGTCTTCCGGAACACTACCGGAGCGCTTCCCGAACTTTTTCAAGGAAAAAAAGGACAAAAACACGTCGAAAAGGACGCGCGAGGTCGACTCTCTGGGGCACGAACGGCGTAACACGACCGTACCGAGAGCGGACGAAAGAAGACTGGCCGGCTCGAGGCGGTTTCGGGCGGGAAGACGGCCGCGCATGCGCGGTGTGCATGGGCGCGCGAGGACTAGCAAAGGCCTTTGCTAGTAAACTTTCCGATGGAGGGGGCTGCCGAGGACGTCAACCCATCAGTGAGAACAAGCAGCCTGCTTGTCCTCGGAGAACAAAAGAAACAAACAATTGGGCGGACTGTCTGTTGGGCTGTGTCCGCTCCAGATAGAAGGCCAATGCTCTCTTGCAGTCCAATGTGTGCAGCTGACGTTCAGCAGGGCAGGAATGAGGACGGGGAAAGAATGTTGGCAAGACAATTGACTGGTTCAGATGGAACTCCGACACAACCTTTGGCAGGAACTTAGGGTGAGTGTGGAGGACTACTCTGTTATGATGAAATTTGGTGTAAGGAGCCTGGGCTACCAGGGCCTGAAGCTCACTGACTCTACGAGCTGAAGTAACTGCCACCAAGAAAATGACCTTCCAGGTCAAGTACTTCAGATGGCAGGAATTCAGTGGCTCAAAAGGAGGTTTCATCAGCTGGGTGAGAACGACATTGAGATCCCATGACACTGTAGGAGGCTTGACAGGGGGCTTTGACAAAAGCAAACCTCTCATGAAGCGAACAACTAAAGGCTGTCCTGAGATCGGCTTACCTTCCACATGGTAATGGTATGCGCTGATTGCACTAAGGTGAACTCTTACAGAGTTGGTCTTGAGACCAGACTCAGACAAGTGCAGAAGGTATTCAAGCAGGGTCTGTGTAGGACAAGAGCGAGGATCTAGGGCCTTGCTGTCACACCAGACGGCAAACCTCCTCCATAGAAAGAAGTAACTCCTCTTAGTGGAATCTTTCCTGGAAGCAAGCAAGATGCGGGAGACACCCTCTGACAGGCCCAAAGAGGCAAAGTCTACGCTCTCAACATCCAGGCCGTGAGAGCCAGGGACCGGAGGCTGGGATGCAGAAGCGCCCCTTCGTCCTGCGTGATGAGGGTCGGAAAACACTCCAATCTCCAGGGTTCTTCGGAGGACAACTCCAGAAGAAGAGGGAACCAGATCTGACGCGGCCAAAAAGGAGCAATCAGAATCATGGTGCCTCGGTCTTGCTTGAGTTTCAACAAAGTCTTCCCCACCAGAGGCATGGGAGGATAAGCATACAGCAGACCCTCCCCCCAATCCAGGAGGAAGGCATCCGATGCCAGTCTGCCGTGGGCCTGAAGCCTGGAACAGAACTGAGGGACTTTGTGGTTTGCTCGAGATGCGAAAAGATCCACCAAGGGGGTGCCCCACGCTTGGAAGATCTGGCACACCACTCGGGAGTTGAGCGACCACTCGTGAGGTTGCATAATCCTGCTCAGTCTGTCGGCCAGACTGTTGTTTACGCCTGCCAGATATGTGGCTTGGAGCACCATGCCGTGCCGGCGAGCCCAGAGCCACATGCTGACAGCTTCCTGACACAGGGGGCGAGATCCGGTGCCCCCCTGCTTGTTGACGTAGTACATGGCAACCTAGTTGTCTGTCTGAATTTGGATAATTTGGTGGGACAGCCGATCTCTGAAAGCCTTCAGAGCATTCCAGATCGCTCGTAACTCCAGAAGATTGATCTGTAGATCGCGTTCCTGGAGGGACCAGCTTCCTTGGGTGTGAAGCCCATCGACATGAGCTCCCCATCCCAGGAGAGACGCATCCGTGGTCAGCACTTTTTGTGGCTGAGGAATTTGGAAAGGACGTCCCAGAGTCAAATTGGACCAAATCGTCCACCAATACAGGGATTCGAGAAAACTCGTGGACAGGTGGATCACGTCTTCTAGATCCCCAGCAGCCTGAAACCACAGGGAAGCTAGGGTCCATTGAGCAGATCTCATGTGAAGGCGGGCCATGGGAGTCACATGAACTGTGGAGGCCATGTGGCCCAGCAATCTCAACATCTGCCGAGCTGTGATCTGCTGGGACGCTCGCACCCGCGAGACGAGGGACAACAAGTTGTTGGCTCTCGCCTCTGGGAGATAGGCGCGAGCCGTCCGAGAATCCAGCAGAGCTCCTATGAATTCGAGTCTCTGCGCCGGGAGAAGATGGGACTTTGGGTAATTTATCACAAACCCCAGTAGCTCCAGGAGGCGAATAGTCATCTGCATGGACTGCAGGGCTCCTGCCTCGGACGTGTTCTTCACCAGCCAATCGTCGAGATATGGGAACACGTGCACCCCCCAGCCTGCAAAGTGCTGCCGCTACTACAGCCAAGCACTTTGTGAACACCCTGGGCGCAGAGGCGAGCCCAAAGGGTAGCACACAGTACTGGAAGTGACGTGTGCCCAGCTGAAATCGCAGATACTGTCTGTGAGCTGGCAGTATCAGGATGTGTGTGTAGCTATCCTTCAAGTCCAGAGAGCATAGCCAATCGTTTTCCTGAATCATGGGAAGTAGGGTGCCCAGGGAAAGCATCCTGAACTTTTCTTTGACCAGATATTTGTTCAGGGCCCTTAGGTCTAGGATGGGACGCATCCCCCCTGTTTTCTTTTCCACAAGGAAGTACCTGGAATAGAATCCCAGCCCTTCTTGCCCGGATGGCACGGGCTCGACCGCATTGGCGCTGAGAAGGGCGGAGAGTTCCTCTGCAAGTACCTGCTTGTGCTGGAAGCTGTAAGACTGAGCTCCCGGTGGACAATTTGGAGGGTTTGAGGCCAAATTGAGGGTGTATCCTTGCCGGACTATTTGGAGAACCCACTGATCGGAGGTTATGAGAGGTCACCTTTGGTGAAAAGCTTTCAACCTCCCTCCGACTGGCAGGTCGCCCGGCACTGACACTTGGATGTCGGCTATGCTCTGCTGGAGCCAGTCAAAAGCTCGCCCCTTGCTTTTGCTGGGGAGCCGAGGGGCCTTGCTGAGTCGCACGCTGCTGACGAGAGCGAGCGCGCTGGGGCTTAGCCTGGGCCGCAGGCTGTCGAGAAGGAGGATTGTACCTACGCTTGCCAGAAGAGTAGGGAACAGTCTTCCTTCCCCTGAAAAATCTTCTACCTGTAGAGGTAGAGGCTGAAGGCTGCCGGCGGGAGAACTTGTCGAATGCGGTGTCCCGCTGGTGGAGCTGCTCTACCACCTGTTCGACTTTCTCTCCAAAAATGTTGTCCGCACGGCAAGGCAAGTCCGCAATCCGCTGCTGGATTCTATTCTCCAGGTCGGAGGCACGCAGCCATGAGAGCCTGCGCATCACCACACCTTGAGCAGCGGACCTGGACGCAACATCAAAGGTGTCATACACCCCTCTGGCCAGGAATTTTCTGCACGCCTTCAGCTGCCTGACCACCTCCTGAAACGGCTTGGCTTGCTCAGGGGGGAGCGCATCAACCAAGCCCGCCAACTGCCGCACATTGTTCCGCATGTGTATGCTCGTGTAGAGCTGGTAAGACTGAATTTTGGCCACGAGCATAGAAGAATGGTAGGCCTTCCTCCCAAAGGAGTCCAAGGTTCTAGAGTCCTTGCCCGGGGGCGCCGAAGCATGCTCCCTAGAACTCTTGGCCTTCTTTAGGGCCAGATCCACAACTCCAGAATCATGAGGCAACTGAGTGCACATCAGATCTGGGTCCCCATGGATCCGGTACTGGGACTCGATCTTCTTGGGGATGTGGGGATTAGTTAAAGGCTTGGTCCAGTTCGCAAGCAATGTCTTTTTTAGGACATGGTGCAAGGGAACAGTGGACGCTTCCTTAGGTGGAGAAGGATAGTCCAGGAGCTCAAACATTTCAGCCCTGGGCTCGTCCTCCACAACCACCGGGAAGGGGATGGCCGTAGACATCTCCCGGACAAAGGAAGCGAAAGACAGACTCTCAGGAGGAGAAAGCTGCCTTTCAGGAGAGGGAGTGGGATCGGAAGGAAGACCCTCAGACTCCTCGTCAGAGAAATATCTGGGGTCTTCTTCCTCTTCCCACGAGGCCTCACCCTCGGTGTCAGACACAAGTTCACGAACCTGTGTCTGCAACCGTGCCCGACTCGACTCCGTGGAGCCACGTCCACGATAGGGGCGTCGAGAGGTAGACTCCCTCGCCCGCATCGGCGAAGCTCCCTCCGCCGACGTAGTCGGGGAGCCTTCCTGGGAGGCGACGGCAGCCGGCCCCGCACGCGGCACCGACGCCGGGGACCTCACCTCGGGCGATGGGCCAGCCGGCGCCACGCTCGACGGTACCGGTGGCGCAAGCACCCCCGGTACCGGAGGGGTAGGGCGCAACAGCTCTCCCAGAATCTCTGGGAGGACGGCCCGGAGGCTCTCGTTCAGAGCGGCTGCAGAGAAAGGCATGGAGGTCGATGCAGGCGTCGACGTCAGAACCTGTTCCGGGCGTGGAGGCTGTTCCGGGCTGTCCAGAGTGGAGCACATCGACAGCTCCTGAACAGAGGGTGAGCGGTCCTCTCGGCGTCGATGCCTGCTGGGTGCCGACTCCTTCGGCGACCCAGAGCTCTCGGTACCGACACGGGAAGGGGACCGGTGACGATGCTTCTTCGACTTCTTGGGACGAAGCATGTCACCGGAGCTTCCCGGTACCGACGAGGAGGACGTAGAATCCAGCCGTCGCTTCCTCGGGGCCGAGACCGTAGAGGGTCGGTCTCGGGGGGGCTGTACCGCAGGAGCCCTCAGGGTAGGGGGAGACCCACCCGAAGGCTTACCGCCACCAGCAGGGGAATGGACAGCCCTCACCTGCACTCCAGACGAAGCACCACCGTCCGACGACATCAGCAGACGAGGTCCCGGTACCACCGACGTCAATGCAGCTATCCGATGTCTCGGCGCCGATGCCTCGATGCACTCGATGCACTGGCCGCCGAGGTTGAAGGTCTGGACGCTGAAGACGTCGATGCACTCGATACCCCCCGGTGCCGATGCCGACGAAGAGCCCGAGAACAAAACGTTCCACTGGGCTAACCTCGCTACCTGAGTCCGCCTTTGCAAAAGGGAACACAGACTACAGGCCTGAGGGCGGTGCCCAGCCCCCAGACACTGAAGACACGACGCGTGCCTGTCAGTGAGCGAGATTACCCGGGCGCACTGGGTGCACTTCTTGAAGCCGCTGGAAGGCTTCGATGTCATGGGCGGAAAAATCACGCCGGCGAAATCGAAAGACGAAATGGCGAAATTTGGCACAGAAAAAATGGGAAATTTCGACCGGGGCCTAAGTAAGGCCTACCCCGACGACGAAAGAAAACTTAACGGGGCGAAAAAACTCGAAGTAGAGGAAGGAAAAAACCGAAAGTGGCTAATCCAAAGGATTTCTGGATTTCTCACAGAAAATGTCAAAAAACGACGCGCGAGGTCGACTTTCCGGGGCACGAACGGTAAAACACAACCATACCGAGCGCGGAGAAAAGAAGACTGGCCGGCTCAAGCCGGTTTCGGGCGGGAAGACGGCCGCGCATGCGCGGTGCGCATCGGCGCGCGAGGGCTAGCAAAGGCTTTTGCTAGTGAAGATTCCGATTGGAGGGGCTGCCGCGGACGTCACCCATCAGTGAGAACAAGCAGCCTGCTTGTCCTCGGAGAACATACATAATAATAAAATCAAAACATACTCTCAACAAATGCATGATCCCACAGTGATCCCCCCAAATATCTAATAGCTGCTGATTTCTGACTGCATTACATTTAAAAAAAAGCCTGAACAAAGAAATGAGTTTTCAAGAGTTTCTTGGATTGTCCTGCATTCGCACAAAGGCACAAATATCCAGGCAAAGCATTCCATAAAACCAGACCTGCAACTGAAAAGGCTGCAGCACTCGTAAGAGCATAACGTATAGTTACTAACAAACCAGTTGCTAACTTCTTCACAGAATCAGATCTCAAGCCTCTAGCAGATAATTTTATCACAGAATGTAAGTACCATGGAACATTTCCAAAAACAGTCTGGTGAAGCAAACATAAGACTTTAAACTAAATCCTAAGTCTCACAGGCAACCAATGTAGCTGCTTCAAAGTGGGAGTAACATGACCTCACTTTGATACACCCACAATTACCATCACAGCAGCATTCTGCACTGCCTGTAAAGCTTTTACTCTAGCACTAGATACCCCCAAATACAAAAAATTACAGTAGTCCACTCTTGATATGACCATATTTTGTACAACATTATGAAAATCAGAGAAAGCCAACATCGGCCTTAATCAATATGACAAATGTAACTAAGAGAAGGATGCTCGAACAACATTGACAATCTGAGTTTGCATAGTAAAATGGACATCAAATACCGCCCCCAACGACTTCATTTTACTCTTAACAGGCATCTCCACCCCACAAACCTAAACTGTCTGGGGCCATCTATCATCCATCACTCTCCCCACAATCACAATCTCAGTTTTCTCCAAATTCAAAGCAAGCTTATTCATCCCTATCCACTCACCTATCACCTTCATATATGCTGAAATCTGATCCGAGACACCTGACCCCCATGCCACTACTGGAAAAAAAAATTGCACATCATCAGCGTAAAAGCTGTATTCAACCCCCAGCTGTTCAAACACCCAACATAACGATGCCAAATAAATATTAAACAAAAGGGCGGAAAGAGCTGATCTCTGCAGGATGCCTCTTCTAACCTCAACAGGTTCAGAAACTCCCCCCCCCCCCCCCCCCCCACTACGAACTTATATATGGAACAAAGCAAAACGTCCAGGGCTAAAAGTTAGACATTTTGGTCTAGACCTGTTTTGATCACAACACATGTCCTTCTATATATACAAGACTGTGTATGTGACAGTTTATGATTTTCAGGGTCTTCCTTTTCCAGCATTACAAAGAGTTTCCTTCCCTTCAGAGCTCTTCTGTGTTCTCTGGAATTCCATCTGGTGCCAAACTGCTGTATATTCAGTAACACACTACCCAGTATATCATACTAACATATACACATATCTATATATGCTTAGCTAACATGTGAAACTTGAATGCAATTCAGTCTTACTAAGTTAAAATTTCTTTCTTGGATCTCTTAAAACATTTCCTACCTTGACTTGTCCTGTGATTTCTGGCTGTTTTGAAGGTCTTTTAATAGCTGGTTTGCCAGGAGGACTAATTGCTTTATCTTCTGAAAATGTAACAGTATGGTGGAAAATAGTTGAACAAATTAGTTACAGTACATATAAATGTAATAAAAGCACTACACTATTTTTTAATGTGAATTACCTGGAAGTTAAGTAATACTATTAGTTTACAGTACATAAAATATTATAATCCCACCACCCACCACAATATGCCAATGCTTATCTGGAAATTTAATACATGAAAAATCATTTTTCAGAAAAATGTATCCCCCCCCCCCCCCCCCCCCCCCCCCACCAATGTTAAGCTATTATATAGAAGAATCCTGATTATATGAAAAATTGTTACATTTATATCATCTGTTATCTGGTACATTTCCCATTATCTGAAATTCATTAATCAGAAAACTATATGGAAAAATCTACCATTGGGGTAATTTTACAAAGGCTTTCATATGTGTAAGGTGTGGTTTATATGTGGAAGTGTTCATTTAAACACTCTGCAACCATATATGCACATATGCAAATTCAAAAGGTTCCATTTAGGAATTCCCAAGAGGACAGTTTGGCCAAGGGAAGTTAGAGACATGACATATGTTTGCATTTTATACAATACAAACACATATTTGTACCGTCTTCAAAGCCTGTGTAAATTTATGTATTACAATTTGTTGCTACTGGGGATTGTTCGGGGTGCCTATTTATAAAGGCATAGCACTTTAAGTAGCCACTCTTTTGGACTTTAAACATAGGTGCCCTGTTATAAAATTATCTCCCACAAGGGACAGTCTTGCTTCTGACCATTCTAGAGAAATAGAGTTTAACAGAGAATTTGGCTGCTTGAGCTCATTTCCTTCTTCTGAACGGGTCCAAGATGATAAAAGTGCATGACACTGGGTCAAGCTGCTTCACGGTGCTCTTGTGTTTTTGTTCATTGCCTTTCAGTAATTTCTTCAAACAACGAGCAAAAGAAAGGCAAAGTCAGGTATTTTCCCTCTTAGTCCTTACTTGTGGGTCAGACATCAATTACTCAATTTACTGTTGCCATGAGGGATTCTGCAATATCTGGGAGCATGCTTTCTGTGGGGTGGAGGGACCCACCCTGAAGAAGGCATTTTGCTAAGTCCAACTGCTCATACTCCTCCACAGCTTGCCCTGTTAAGCTTGTTGGTTTTCAAGGGAACCCATTCATTCTTTCAAGGCCAGCTAGAGATGTCAGTCATCAGGCACAGTGAAGGCTCTGCTGGACCCAAAGTACTGGTAGGTACTGCCCTAGGAAACTAGGGAATTCTAGACTGCAGCAGTGCAGAGGCTCAAGTGGAGTCGCTGCTGGAAAACGTGCTGCAAGATTCTTCAAATCTCACAGGAAACCAAGCTGTTAGAGAACAGCATGAAGTACAGCTTGGGAGGTTCAACAAACCGGCAGTCATTACACTGGATGCTATTTGGAAGATTATAATCAACTTGGATTTAATGTGAGTAAGAAAGTGGACCAAGTTGAGACTACACTTGAGGAAATTAAAATTATTAGGCTGTGTTAGATGGGATGGTTAAAGAACATATGAAGAGGAATGGAAATCTGGAAAAGTCAACCAAGACTTTACAAAGTGTAAAAAGAAACTTTAAAAGGGATAGCTACCAGCCAGGCATCTGACTCTGGTCCTCGAAAGCCAATGCCTCAATAAAATGGTTAGCCTCTCTGAATTTTTTTTTTAAATCAAAGTGTGCAGCATTGTATTTTTTGTCATCATAAGATCATGGAACAGCTGGATTAACAGCTTGACATGCGTTAACATCAGGGTGTTGAATTTTCCCTCTGTTCCATTTATAGCTTCAAGAGAATTGTATAGAAAATATCTGACTGAAGTCTAAAAGGTTCCACTGTAGGCCATATTTTTGCTGAATAAAGGATTTATCTACCTGCTTCTTATATGGAAGCTAAAAAACCTAATACTGATGCATCTAAGATTTGATTTAGGCCTTTCCTGATAGTTTGAGTATTACACTGCTGTGGACTTCATTGGATATTACAGAGGAACAAGTTACTCTCATTGTATTCTTTCTACAGGAAAGTGATAAAAATCTGATCATGAAACTGTTTTCTGTAATAGGAATTTATGTGTCAAAATATATAGTGTTTTCCTGACCTGTATAAGGAAATCTGTCGGGAGACAGTGAAGCATGGTGGCAAGTTTTGTTGCAATTTTCCTTCTAAATGTTTAGTTACATTTCAGAATCTTAGATGTATTTTCTTTGACTCAATACATCTGAGAAGTTTTCCTGAAAATAAGTTTCCTCAATTGATTGGGTCAACTGACCTATCAAGAGATCCTATTTCATTGGGTAATGTGAGGGCAACTGAGTTTGTGAATTTTCTGCTATTCACGTTTTATTTTGATTTCCATCCTAAAAATCATTTTACAAATAAGAGTCTTTTTACAACATCATCCACATCTTGCTTCTGGGAACTGAAGCATCAAAAAGAGGAAGAATCTCCCTAAAGACCAGTTTGCATGTAAAAGGCCAACTGGAAACAAAACAATCAAGAAAACATAAATAAGTAAACTAAAATATTTCCTAGTTCAAGTCTTTTATATTTGCTAAGCCAAGCAAACAGTGGATCCAAAAAACTCCCCTCTCAGATGGTGTTCTTGAACAAGGTCTTTATTCAAATAAAATAAGGACCCGAGTCGTGTTTCGGCCTAATGGCCTGCGTCAGGGGTCTAATGATTTTGGATACAGAAAATCTTTTCTAGACCAATAAATTTTCAGTCGATTTTCTATTGTTACGATTGTGGCCGTGACCTCTCCCAGACTTATCTTATTCTGGTGGTCAGCTTCTGTGCTGGCTTCTGTTTCTTCTTTCTGAGTTGCTAGAGCTGGCTCTGTGTCTGTGGGCTGGCTGCTCCCAGCATGAGTCTAATTGCTTTACTATACTGCAGCTGTGTGTGTTACCTGAGCTAGCTGCCTCTGTGTGCTGGTTGCTTCCAGTGTGGCTCTAATTGCTCTGCTATACTGCAGCTGTGGGGATTAAGCCTGAGTTAGCTCTGTTTCAGTATGCTGTCTGCCTGGGTCTGGTAGGGGTGACATCATCAGGCAGGGCCTTGATTAGGAAGTGGTGTTCTTCCCTTCAGGGCCTTTTGCAACGTTTGTTTAGTCGTTTGCTTTAGGTCCAGGTTAGTGGTAGTGCAGTGTGCACTTTTGATCTGTGTTAGCTTCCCTGCTTTTCCCTTGTGGCTCCCCAGCTTTCCCTTTTGGTGCTTTGGAAGCACTTCTGTGATTGGTGCTTTAGAAGCACTTCTGTGTTTGGTGCTTTAGAAGCACTTATGTGTTTAGTGCTTTGGAAGCACTGCTGTCTTCTGTGTTTACCTTCCCTGTTTTTTCCCTTTTGGCTCCTGTGTCTTCCCTTTTAGTGCTAGGAGCTCTGCTGGTAGTTTAGTGCTTAGGAGCACCGTAGTTAGTTTAGGGTTGTAGAGCTGTTGTGCTTGGTGCTTAGGAGCACCTGTGCTATTTTATGTGTTTAGGTTCCCTGCTCTTTCCCTGTGGCTCCCCTGCTTTTCCTAGTGGTGCTATTGGTAGCATTTCTGTTAGTATAGGGCTTAGGAAGTCCTTTTGTTGGTTTATTGTTGGGAACACTTTTGTTGGTTTCTGTTTGGAGTTCTTCTGTTGGTTAGGGCTTGGGAGCACTTATGTCAGTTTAGTATTTAGGAGTACTGCTGTTTCCAGCTTGTTCGAGTATCCTGGTCCCTGTGTTATCCGGTTTCCGGTAAGTCCTGCCGGCCACTCGAACCCAGGGGCTCAACCCTTGGGGGGCAGTGGCTAAGCGCAGGTGAAGCTGTACAAACCAGTCCAGTGTGCTCCAGTCCAGTGTGTTCCAGTCCTGTGCCCTCCAGTCCAGGGGATTCCAGTCCAGTGTTCCAGTCCTGTGTCCTCCAGTCTGGGGGATTCCAGTCCGTGTGTTCTGGCTCGCTGGGCGGTGCCTGCAGTCCCTGCCGGTGCCGGTGTGCTTGCCCAGCATTGGTTGGTGGGTTTTGCCTGCTGCTGTCGCTCCTCGTCAGTAGCCCAAGGGCTCACGTTTACTCCAGAGCCCAGCCCCGCGGGCTCTGAACCTGAGAACCTGACAGATTGCAAAGGCCATGAGCCCGGCAAGATCATCCACCCAGATGGGGTCCAGCTCCGTCTTTGTTCTTGATTCTTCCATGACGCTTCATAAGTATCGTGGTAAACTTTTGTCTCATCCTGTTTTGAAGAAGACCCCTGAAGCGGCAGCTGAGAGAAAACGTGTCCGGCTGCTCAGGATCATGGAAAACCCCGTTTCGGACATTGACCCTTGTATCACGCTCTCTGAGTATCGCCACAACCTTGTCTTGAATCCAGCTTTGTAGGATACTCCTGAAGCTGTCGCTGAGAGGAGACGTCTTGGGAATTCCACGCTCTGGGCCCAGCAGGGGTCCAGTCCAGTCCCAGCTGCTCGTCCAGTCAAGTCTACAACTCCAGTTCAAGTGGCGCTTCCACTCAAGCCTCCGAGTCCGTTCCGAGGGACGCTCCTGACCGAGCCTCTGAGTCCAGTTCGAGTGGGGCTGTCAGCTGAGCCTTCTAGTACCAGTTTGGATCCTAGTTCCAACCCCATTTTTGATCTTGATCCGCTTATGACGCTCCGTGATTACCGTGCCACACTTTTGTCTGATCCAGCCTTGACGGGTACTCCTGAAGCTGCAGCGGAGAGAAAGCGTGTCTTTTGGCTTGGGTTCTTAGAAAACCCAGTTTCTGCTATTGATCCTTCTACCAAGCTCTTCTTTTATCGCTTCCAGCTTCTCTCAGATCCAGCCCTGCGGGATACTCCTGAAGCCCAAGCTGAAAGAAGATGGCTTCCTGATTCTTCCCACCAAACTTCTGAGTCCAGCCTGAAGGGCTCTGCCCGCTAAGCTTCTGACTCCACACTGAGTTCCAGCCCAGTGCCTGAGTCTGTTTTGAGTTCCAGCCCAGATGCTGAGTTCAAGCTGAGGCCCAATTCCAGCCAGGTTTGGAGGCCTGTCCGAGCAGCGCTTCTAACCGAGCCTCCAATCTCAGTTCAAGTACCGCCTCCAGTCAAGCCTCTGAGTCCAGTCCGAGGGACGCTTCTAATTGAGCCTCCGAGTCCTGGTCAAGTGGCATTTCTGGCCGAGCCTCCAGTCCCAGTTCAGGTGGCACATCCAGTTAAGCCCCTGAGTCCAGTCCGAGGGATGCTTCTAATCGAGCCTTCGATTCCTGTTCAAGTGGCGCTTCTGGCCGAGCCTCCGGTCCCAGTTCAAGTGGCACGGCCAGTTAAGCCCCTGAGTCCAGTCTAAGGGACGCTTCTGACCGAGCCTCCAATGCCAGTTCGAGTGGCCGTGCTAGCCAAGCCACTGCCAAGTTCCAGTGCCAGCCGAGATCCTGAGTCCACGCTGAGTGCTGAGTCTACACCGAGTGCGGAGGCCAGCCGAGATGCCGAATCCACTCCAAGTTCCAGTGCCAGCAGTGATGCTGAGTTCACTCCGAGTTCAGAGTTCAGCCGAGATGCTGAGTTCTCTCCGAGTTCCAGTTCCAGCCAGGCTGATGAGTCCAAGCCAAGCTCTAGTTCCAGTCGAGATGCTGAGTATATGCTGAGTACCAAGTCCAGCCGAGATGCTGAGTTCACTCCGAGTTCAGAGTCCAGCCGAGATGCTGAGTTCACTCCAAGTTCAGAGTCCAGCCGAGATGCTGAGTTCACTCCGAGTTCCAGTTCCAGCCAGGATGATGAGTCCAAGCCGAGTTCTAGTTCCAGTCAAGATGCTGAATCCGAATCAAGTTACAGTCCCAGGCAAGATGCTGAGTCTGGGTCAAGTTGCAGTCCCAGGCAAGATACTGAGTCCAGGTCAAGTTGCAGTCCCGGCCAAGATGCTGAGTCCGGGTCGAGTTGTGGTCCCGGCCAAGATGCTGAGTCCGGGTCAAGTTGCAGTTCCGGCCAAGATGCTGAGCCCGGGTCAAGTTGCAGTCTCAGGCAAGATGCTGAGTCCGGGTCAAGTTGCAGTCCCGGTCAAGATGCTGAGTCCGGGTCAAGTTGTAGTTCCGGTCAAGATGCTAAGTCCGGATCGAATTGCAGCAGGTCCAGGAAAGATGCTGCTGAGTCTGGGTCCAGTTGCGGTACCGGCCAAGATGCTGAGTCCGGGTCAAGATGCAGTTCCGGTCAAGATGCTGAGTCTGGACCAAGTCCCAGTCTCAGGCAAGAGGCTGAGGCTACTCCAAGTCCCCATTTCAGCCAAGATGTTGAATTCCTTCTGTGTTCCAGCTCCAGCCAAGAGGCGAGGTCCAGTCTGAAGTCCAGTTCGAATTCCTGTCCGGCTTCAGATTCCAGGATGGGTGATGGCTCTAGCCCAGTCCCGGCTGTTACATTGGAGTGCCAGGAGGTCAAGGAAGTTGTGGATTCCTTCAGGAGAGGGTTCCTTGTAAATTTCACTCCACTTGTTGCATCCAAGACTCTGTTTCTGCCTAGCAGCGGTCCTAAAGAGCCTCGTGGTAACCAGAGGCACTCCTGTTTTCAAGTTCCAGATGTACTTGCTACTTCCTGTCCAGTAGTCCAGATCTATGTTTTGAGACCCATTGGTAGATTTAATCACAGTTACCCATGGAGACCTGAATTGTCTTAGGAAACCTGGGGCTCCCGTGGGGACACGGGAGCCTTGAGGGGGAGGTGCTGTTACGATTGTGGCCGTGACATCTCCCAGACTTACCTTATTCTGGTGGTCAGCTTCTGTTTCTTCTTTCTGTGTTGCTAGAGCTGGCTGCTCCTAGCATGAGTCTAATTGCTTTACTATACTGCAGCTGTGTGTGTTACCTGAGCTAGCTGCCTCTGTATGCTGGTTGCTTCCAGCGTGGCTCTAATTGCTCTGCTATACTGCAGCTGTGGGGGTTAAGCCTGAGTTAGCTCTAGCTCTGTTTCAGTATGCTGTCTGCTTGGGTCTGGTAGGGGTGACATCATCAGGCAGGGCCTTGATTAGGAAGTGGTGTTCTTCCCTTCAGGGCCTTTTGCAACGTTTGCTTAGTCGTTTGCTTTAGGTCCAGGTTAGTGGTAGTGCAGTGTGCACTTTTGATCTGTGTTAGCTTCCCTGCTTTTCCCTTGTGGCTCCCCAGCTTTCCCTTTTGGTGCTTTGGAAGCACTTCTGTGATTGGTGCTTTAGAAGCACTTCTGTGTTTGGTGCTTTAGAAGCATTTCTGTGTTTGGGGCTTTGGAAGCTCTGTTGTGTTTAGTGCTTTGGAAGCACTGCTGTCTTCTGTGTTTAGCTTCCCTGTTTTTTCCCTTTTGGCTCCTGTGTCTTCCCTTTTAGTGCTAGGAGCTCTGCTGGTAGTTTGGTGCTTAGGAACACCATAGTTAGTTTAGGGTTGTAGAGCTGTTGTGCTTGGTGCTTAGGAGCACCTGTGCTATTTTATGTGTTTAGGTCTCCTGCTCTTTCCCTGTGGCTCCCCTGCTTTTCCTAGTGGTGCTATTGGTAGCATTTCTGTTAGTATAGGGCTTAGGAAGTCCTTTTGTTGGTTTATTGTTGGGAACACTTTTGTTGGTTTCTGTTTGGAGTTCTTCTGTTGGTTAGGGCTTGGGAGCACTTATGTCAGTTTAGGAGTACTGCTGTTTCCAGCTTGTATGAGTATCCTGGTCCCTGTGTTATCCGGCTTCCGGTAAGTCCTGCCGGCCACTCGAACCCAGGGGCTCAACCCTTGGGGGCAGTGGCTAAGTGCAGGTGAAGCTGTACGGACCAATCCAGTGTGCTCCAGTCCAGTATGTTCCGGTCCGGTGTGTTCCAGTCCAGTGTTTCAGTCCTGTGTCCTCCAGTCCGGGGGATTGCAGTCCAGTGTTCCAGTCCTGTGTCCTCCAGTCCGGGGGATTCCAGTCCGTGTGTTCCGGCTCGCTGGGCGATGCCTGTAGTCCCTGCTGGTGCCGGTGTGCTTGCCCAGCGTTGGTTGGTGGGTTTTGCCTCCTGCTGTCGCTCCTCGTCAGCAGCCCAAGGGCTCACGTTTGCTCCAGAGCCCGGCCCCGCGGGCTCTGAACCTGAGAACCTGACATCTATGATCTGAAACATCACGTGAAGCTGTGAAAATATCGCCATTCTCAAAACAACATCTACCAAACGGTAACAATTTTCTATGATATTTCAGATAATAGAAAATTGACTGAAAATTTATTGGTCTAGAAAAGATTTTCTGTATCCAAAATCACTAGACCCCTGAAGCAGGCCGTTAGGCCGAAACACGACTCGTGTCAGGTTGTTATTTTATTTGAATAAAGACCTTGTTCAAGAACACCATCTGAGAGGGGAGTTTTTTTGATCCACTGTTTGTCTGCTTGACTTTCGTTTTCTTGTGGAGAGTTCATCTTCTGTAGGTGTTGGCTTTTTATATTTGCTAGTCATATGACTGTATTCCTACTGTGAACAACTAAATGTTCATTGTACTATGATTAGAACTACTGTTATATTAAGTCCTTCAGCTTAGATTTTATTTAAGAAAATTAAAACTATACAGTGGTAACACTTTCAAATATAGCATTGTTGCTCATGAGTACAATGTCTCCAAATGGGTTAGTTTTGTGCATACCATGACAATGGTGAACCTCATTCATAATCCAGGGTATGTTGCTTAGCTGCGCTATAGAAGCAGGATTGGTCAGACATACAAGTGGAGAGCTCCCCAGCTTAGAGCAACTCATGTATTTATGCACTGCATCACATCTAAACGCAGCCCATAATAAAAAAAAATGGTATGAGAGTTGTTGTATCATACAGACAGATTAGCCAGCACAACTTGACCAAACACACGCTCTTTTACTGTCAGTTCATCTAAGTTGTAGTCCAGGTAAACAAATAAAGTGAGGACCAGATCGCTGCTTTACAAATAGTATCCAAGAAAGCAAGAGAACCATAGTAGCAGCAGTAGCTCTGATCTATGTATTTAGAGGTGCACATATTTGTACATAACAGAACTGGAAGTAGAATGCAGCCAATTGCTAGGGGTCTTCTGGCAACTGGTCTGCCAATTCTGTTTGGGTCAATGGAGACAAAACATTCTGTTCATTTTCTTGTATATTCAGCACTTTTGAAATAGTAGACAATGACCTATCCAGACCAGAGTATTGAAGGCTGTTTTACGTGAATTCTTATGAGTATTTTGACAGAATGTAGTAATGATAAGTTCCTTGCTGGTATAGAAATGTGTTACCATATTAAGTAAAAATTTGGGATGAGTTTGAAAAGCCACAATGTTATGATGATATTGTGCCAGCAGTCTGAAAGTTACTAGAGCCTGAAATTCAGTTATTGTTCTAGGTGAGGTAACAGCTACTAGTAAGAGCACTTTCTATGTAAAGTGTTTCAGTGAATCAGGCTCCATCGCTTCCAACAACAATGTCATAATAGAAGTTAGAACAACTGCTAGCATGGAGGAAGTGACGTCACCAAGCAGCATGGCCGCTTAAGAGCTGAGCTCCTACAGCCCCACGGAGGAAATAAGCAATAAAAGCGATCAAATCGCGGCTGGAGAACTAAAAATAGCGCTCGCGATCAGCAGCAACGCTAGAGCAGCAGAATCGCTCATAAATAAACCCGAAGGTGGCGGACCTCTCATGTTTTGCCTTCTCAGAAGGAGCCGCGGCACTAAGGATCAAAATGGCGGATGCGCGGAAGACAAAGGAGATGGCGAATGGAGGAAAAGTAAGGCCTGCAGAAAACACGCCAGAACTGCAAACCGAAACGGACCCAGAGAGAGGGGTTCCCCCGAATCTAGAGGCCTGGCTCCATGACATAAGCTCCGACTTGAAAGCCCTACGGGCTGAAGTGGCGACGCTTAAAGAAGACCTGAGAGGAGATATCCGGGAATTAGGCTCTCGCCTAGAGGAAACGGAGACACAGGTTGAAGCGCACAGTGAAGCAATTGGAGCCATGGATCAGCAGATAAATGAGCTGCAAGGAGACCAGCAACAGCTGCTAGACAAAATAGAGGACTTGGAAAACCGGGGTTGCCGCAACAACCTCAGATTCCGGGGCCTGCCAGAAACGGCCACTTACCAGGATTGTGAGCACATGGTCCAATGCACATGGTTAGTGCATTGCTTTCAGTGAACGGAGATAATGTGGAGGCCGAAACAATACAGTTGGAGAGAGCGCATAGAGCTTTGGGTGCAGCGCACAATAACAAACCAAAAGATATTATTGCCTGCTTCTCCAGCTTCAAACTTAAGGAACAGGTGCTAAAAATGGCTCGTCAGACCCCAGACTTTAAATGGGATTCCTATGTTATTGAAGTATACCAAGACCTGGCAGCCATGACATTGAAGCGGAGGGCAGATCTGAAACCATTCATTAGACATTTGAGAGAACTCAAAATTCAATACAGGGTATGATACATACCTGTAGCAGTTGTTCTCCGAGGACAGCAGGCTGATTGTTCTCACGACTGGGTTGACGTCCGCGGCAGCCCCCACCAACCGGAAGAAGCTTCGCGGGACGGTCGGCACGCAGGCCACGCCCACCGCGCATGCGCGGCCGCCTTCCCGCCCGTGCGCGACCGCTCCCGCCAGTTGAATGACAAGCAATAAAATATGAAACACACAACTCCAAAGGGGAGGAGGGAGGGTAGGTGAGAACAATCAGCCTGCTGTCCTCGGAGAACAACTGCTACAGGTATGTATCATACCCTTTCTCCGAGGACAAGCAGGCTGCTTGTTCTCACGACTGGGGTATCCCTAGCTCTCAGGCTCACTCAAAACAATAACCCAGGTCAATTGAACCTCGCAACGGCGAGGGTACAACAGAAATTGACCTACGAAGAACAACTAACTGAGAGTGCAGCCTGACCAGAATAAATTCGGGTCCTGGAGGGTGGAGTTGGATTTACACCCCAAACAGATTCTGCAGCACCGACTGCCCGAACCGACTGTCGCGTCGGGTATCCTGCTGGAGGCAGTAATGAGATGTGAATGTGTGGACAGATGACCACGTCGCAGCCTTGCAGATCTCTTCAATAGTGGCTGACTTCAAGTGGGCCACCGACGCTGCCATGGCTCTGACACTATGAGCCGTGACATGACCCTCAAGAGTCAGCCCAGCCTGGGCGTAAGTGAAGGAAATGCAATCTGCTAGCCAATTGGAGATGGTGCGTTTCCCGACAGCGACCCCTAGCCTGTTAGGGTCGAAAGAAATAAACAATTGGGCGGACTGTCTGTTGGGCTGTGTCCGCTCCAAGTAGAAGGCCAATGCTCTCTTGCAGTCCAATGTGTGCAACTGACGTTCAGCAGGGCGGGTATGCGGCCTGGGGAAGAATGTTGGCAAGACAATTGACTGGTTAAGATGGAACTCCGACACCACCTTCGGCAGGAACTTTGGGTGAGTGCGGAGCACTACTCTGTTGTGATGAAATTTAGTATATGGAGCATGAGCTACTAGGGCTTGAAGCTCACTGACCCTACGAGCTGAAGTAACTGCCACCAAGAAAATGACCTTCCAGGTCAAGTACTTCAGATGGCAGGTATTCAGTGGCTCAAAAGGAGGTTTCATCAGCTGGGTGAGGACGACGTTGAGATCCCATGACACAGTAGGAGGCTTGATAGGGGGCTTTGACAAAAGCAAGCCTCTCATGAATCGAACGACTAAAGGCTCTCCAGAGATGGCTTTACCTTCCACACGATAATGGTAAGCACTAATCGCACTAAGGTGATTCCTTACTGAGTTGGTCTTGAGGCCAGACTCTGATAAGTGCAGAAGGTATTCAAGCAGGTT
This sequence comes from Microcaecilia unicolor, assembly GCF_901765095.1. NCBI lineage: Eukaryota > Metazoa > Chordata > Amphibia > Gymnophiona > Siphonopidae > Microcaecilia > Microcaecilia unicolor. The sequence goes on from NC_044034.1 coordinate 249,963,982, forward strand.
CTGTGCAGGGCAAGAACGAGGTTCTAGGGCCTTGCTCTCACACCAAACGACAAACCTCCTCCACTTGAAAAAGTAACTCTTTTTAGTGGAATCCTTCCTAGAGGCAAGCAAGACCCGGGAGACACCCTCAGACAGACCCAACGCAGCGAAGTCTACGCCCTCAACATCCAGGCCGTGAGAGCCAGGGATTGAAGGTTGGGGTGCAGCAACGCTCCGTCGTTCTGCGAAATGAGAGTCGGAAAACACTCCAATCTCCACGGTTCTTCGGAGGACAACTCCAGAAGAAGAGGGAACCAGATCTGACGGGGCCAAAAGGGCGCTATCAGAATCATGGTGCCGCGGTCTTGCTTGAGCTTCAGTAAGGTCTTCCCCACCAAAGGTATGGGAGGATAAGCATACAGGAGGCCGGTCCCCCAATGAAGGAGAAAGGCATCTGACGCTAGCCTGCCGTGTGTCTGAAGTCTGGAACAGAACAGAGGCAGCTTGTGGTTGGTCTGAGAGGCAAAAAGATCCACCGAGGGGGTGCCCCACTCTCGGAAGATCTTGCGTACCACTCTGGAATGGAGCGACCACTCGTGCGGTTGCATGACTCTGCTCAGTCTGTCGGCCAGACTGTTGTTTACGCCTGCCAGGTACGTGGCTTGGAGAAGCATGCCGAACCGACACGCCCAACGCCACATACCGACGGCTTCCTGACACAGGGGGCGAGATCCGTGCCCCCCTGCTTGTTGACGTAATACATTGCAACCTGATTGTCTGTCCGAATTTGGATAATTTGGCAGGACAGCCGATCTCTGAAAGCCTTCAGTGCGTTCCAGATCGCTCGGAGCTCCAGGAGGTTGATCTGCAGATCCTTTTCCTGGAGGGACCACAGACCCTGGGTGTGAAGCCCATCGACATGGGCTCCCCACCCCAGGCGAGATGCATCCGTCGTCAGCACTTTCGTGGGCTGCGGAATTTGGAATGGACGTCCCAGGGTCAAATTGGTCCGTATGGTCCACCAGAGCAGTGAAGTGCGGCAACTGGTGGAGAGGCGGATGACATCCTCTAGATTCCCGGTGGCTTGGAACCACTGGGAAGCTAGGGTCCATTGAGCAGATCTCATATGAAGACGAGCCATGGGAGTCACATGAACTGTGGAGGCCATATGACCCAGAAGTCTCAACATCTGCCGAGCTGTGATCTGCTGAGACGCTCTGGTCTGCGAAGCCAGGGCCAAGAGATTGGTGGCCCTCGCTTCGGGAAGGTAGGCCTGAGCCATCTGAGAATTCAGCAGCGCTCCTATGAATTCCAGAGACTGAGTTGGCTGGAGATGGGACTTTGGGTGATTTATCACAAACCCCAGCAGCTCCAGAAGTTGAATAGTGCACTGCATGGACCGGAGGACTCCTGCCTCCGAGGTGTTCTTGACCAGCCAATCGTCGCGATATGGGAACACGTGCACTCCCAGCTTGCGTAGGTAGGCCGCTACCACCACGAGGCACTTTGTAAACACTCGTGGGGCAGAGGCGAGCCCAAAGGGCAGCACACAATACTGAAAGTGCCGTGCGCCCAGGCGGAATCTGAGATACTGTCTGTGAGCTGGCAGTATCGGGATGTGAGTGTATGCGTCCTTTAAATCCAGGGAACATAGCCAATCGTTTTTCTGAATCATTGGCAGAAGGGTGCCCAAGGAAAGCATCCTGAACTTTTCTTTGACCAGGAATTTGTTCAGGCCTCTCAGGTCTAGGATGGGACGCATCCCCCCTGTTTTCTTTTCCACAAGGAAGTACCTGGAATAGAATCCCTGCCCTTCCTGCCCGGGTGGTACGGGCTCGACCGCATTGGCGCTGAGAAGGGCGGAGAGTTCCTCTGCAAGTACCTGCTTGTGATGGGAGCTGAAAGACTGAGCTCCCGGAGGACAATTTGGAGGCAGGGAGGCCAAATTCAGGGCGTATCCGTACCGCACTATTTGGAGAACCCACTGGTCGGAGGTTATGAGAGGCCACCTTTGGTGAAAGAATTTTAACCTCCCTCCGACCGGCAGGTCGTCCGGTACGGACACTTGTAGGGCGGCTATGTTCCCATGGATCCAGTCAAAAGCCCGTCCCCGGCTTTTGCTGTGGAGGCGCAGGGGCTGCTTAGGCGCACGCTGTTGATGGGAACGAGCGCGCTGGGGCTGTCCCTGTGCCTGACGAGGCCTTCGGGCCGGCTGGTTGTACCTACGCTTCGCAAAAGAATAGGGTGCAGCCTGCCGAGCCCGGGAAAAACGCCCGCCCGCGGGGGCGGGTGCTGAAGGCGCCCGGTGGGAGAGCTTGTCGAGAGCGGTTTCCCGCTGATGCAGTTGGTCAACCATCTGCTCGACCTTCTCGCCAAAAATATTATCCCCCCGGCAAGGGACGTCAGCCAGTCTCTGCTGGGTGCGGTTGTCCAGGTCAGAGGCACGCAGCCATGAGAGCCTGCGCATCACTATACCTTGGGCCGCAGCACGAGATGCCACGTCACAGGTGTCAAAAATCCCCCTGGACAGGAACTTTCTGCACGCCTTCAGCTGCCTGACCACCTCCTGATAAGGCCTGGACTGCTCCGGCGGGAGCTTATCGACCAGGTCCTCCAGCTGTTGCACATTGGTCCGCATGTGGATGCTCATATAGAGCAGGTAAGATTGGATGCGGGTCACGAGCATGGAGGATTGGTAGGCCTTCCTCCCAAATGAGTCCAGAGTGCGAGACTCCCGCCCCGGGGGCGCCGAGGCGGTATCCCTCGAACTCCGTGCCCTCTTGAGAGCAGAATCCACGACCGCTGAGTCATGGGGCAACTGGGGCCGCATGAGCTCTTGGTCAGAGTGGATCCTGTACTGGGACTCTGCTTTCTTGGGAATGGTGGGGTTAGTTAGTGGTCGCACCCAGTTCCGAAGCAGCGTCTCCTTCAGGACATTGTGCAGCGGTACCGTGGAGGACTCTCTAGGTGGTGATGGATAGTCGAGGACCTCGAGCATCTCGGCCCTCGGCTCTTCCACAGAGACCACGGGGAAGGGAATGCTTATAGACATATCCCGCACAAAAGAGGCAAAGGAGAGACTCTCAGGAGGTGAGAGCTTCCTCTCCGGTGAAGGCGTGGGGTCCGAGGGAAGGCCCGTAGACTCCTCTGAGGAGAAATATCTAGGGTCCTCCTCTTCCCCCCACGAGTCCTCATCCTCGGTATCGGACATTAGCTCATGTAGCTGAGTCCTGTACCGGGCCCGGCTCGACGTCGAGGCACCGAGGTCTCGGTGTCGTCGAGCGGTGGACTCCCGCGCCGGCGGGGACGGAGCTCCCTCCATCGACGTCGACGGGGACTCCACCTGCGTGGCGGTCGAGACCGGCACCGCAAGCGGCGGCGGTGTCGACAGCCCCGGCGCCGGGCTAGAGCTCGCCGGCGCCACAGTCATCGGCGCCGAGGGCGCAAGCACCCCCGGCGCCGGCACAGCCTGGCGCATCAGCCCTTCCAGGATCCCCGGAAGGATGGCTCTGAGGCACTCGTCCAGGCCCGCTGCCGGGAAAGGCGGTGGGGCCGGTAAGGGTGTCGGTGCCAGAAGCTGCTGGGGGCCAGGAGACGGCACCGAGGTGCCGGAACCCCGACGCGTCGGTACCCTCCACCACCGACGGAGATCTCTCCTCTCTGCGATGACGCTTCGGCGTCGACTCCTCTTCAGGGTGCACCGAGGGCTCCCGGTGACGGCGCTTCTTATCTTTTTTCCGGTGCACGTCACCGGCGCCGGAGGGCATGGAGGAGGAGGAGGTCGATCCCCCTCGGTCTCGAGGTACCGGGTCCGACAGGGTTCGGTCCCGTGGCTCACGAGCTGAGGGAGTGACCGGGGCCAACTGCCCACGCGGCCTCTCAACCCCACTCTCACCGGCGGACCGGCGGGCCGACGGGACCTGTTCTCCTGGGGTCGCTGCCATCGGTGCCGATGTCTCGGGCATCGATACCGGTACCGAAGAACCGGCCTTCGATACCGATGCCGTCGAGGTCGACGTCGAGGGGCCGGCGCAAGTTCCAAAAAGACGGTCCCGCAGAACTTGCCTCGCAACCTGAGTCCGTTTCCGGAGACCGAGACACAAAGCGCACGACTTGAGATTGTGCTCCGGCCCGAGGCACTGGAGGCACCAAGCGTGGGTGTCGGTCTGCGAGATCGGCCGGCCGCAGCGACCACACTTTTTAAATCCACTCGGGACCTTCGAGGACATCGACGGAAAAAATCGCGTCGGCGAAGTCAAAGTCGGCAATGGTGGCTAAAATCACACCACGAAAAAATCAATCGACCGAGCGGCCACTAGGCCGCAACGTGGCGTCCCCGCTAGAAAGCGAGGGAAAAAGGGAACGCGTGCTCCACACGCGCGAAAAATTTCTTTTTTTTTTTTTTTTTTTTTTTTTTAAAACAATACAACAAGATGAGAGGGAACCGAACGGGAATCCAAGCAACGATCCGCGTAAACGCGGTCGAAAATCCGGCGGCTGAACAGAGAGAGAGGCAATTGCACAACTCTCTCAGTCGCGGAAAAAAAGTAACTGGCGGGAGCGGTCGCGCACGGGCGGGAAGGCGGCCGCGCATGCGCGGTGGGCGTGGCCTGCGTGCCGACCGTCCCGCGAAGCTTCTTCCGGTTGGTGGGGGCTGCCGCGGACGTCAACCCAGTCGTGAGAACAAGCAGCCTGCTTGTCCTCGGAGAAAGATGGAGACACCCTTTTGCATTAGCCTTTTATAAAGACGGGACTATGCACCAGATAAAATCTATTGAGGAAGCAAGAGCTATTTGCCCAGAGACAGTAGAGCCGGAAGAGAGGAGAGATACAGGCCCCGAGAAGAAAAACAACGCCCGGTCCCTGCCACCAAAATGGCAGAGAGTGGGGAAAGGCCCTAGGAGACTACAACGCCAGCAATCGGCTGCGAGAATCACCTGAGAACAATTAGACTCAAAAGTCGGAGAAAAGTTAGACTTATAGTTACTGATGTTGAATAAGTTGCTTAAATTAAGGTAATCTCCAGCGCTGGATAAAAATAGCGCTAGTTGAGACAACTCTGTGGGGTGAGTAGACAGCGGGGCGGCTGCTTCTTCCTCCCTACGTAGACACCCGTTGGTATTCCATGGGGTGTTATATATGTGCTAGGGGAACTTGGGGAGGGGGGGGAGGGAGGGGGTGGATGGGAAGCAGTGCTGTGTGACAAGGGAAATGGACGTATCAGGGAAAAATGACCAATGGGTAAAAAGGGACATGAGAGAAGACACACCAACACTATAAGATTATGGGTGATATCAAATGTATGTCGCTGAATGTAAGAGGGCTGAACATCCCCAGGAAAAGGCAGTTGCTATTCTGGGAGCTGTTGAGATTACAGATAGATGTTGGCTTTATACAGGAGACTCACCTCAAACCGCGTTATGAATACCTATGTAGCCATAAGCAATACCCAATTATCCACTTTGCATCTAGCAATGACAATACGAAAAGCAAGGGAGTGTTAATTGTGTTCCGTGGTACTAAGCCCTGGGGGATAAGGAAAGTGATAAAAGATAAAAACAGGAGATACCTACTCATAGTCTTTGAATTAACAGGCCAAATCTATACAGTGGTAAATGTCTATGGACCCAATGTACATCATGAAGAATTCTTTAAAGAACTAGACCAACTGCTCATTAGGAACATTGAGGGATCCTTGCTATTGGGAGGAGACTTTAACCTCACAGTGAACCCATGTTTAGATAATTCCACGACCAGGACAGCATATGCTAGGCAAGATAGACGGAAGCTCCAAGAATTCCTTACACGCTGGGAGTTGATAGATTACTGGCGTAAGGATAACCCTACGGAGCGCACGTATACACACTTTTCAACAGTGCACCACACTTCATCTAGGATAGATATGTGGCTAGGAGATGCCTCTCTTGGGTCAAGCTGACTCCCTGCAAATACTCCCTCGCACCTGGTCTGATCATTCCCCAGTGACATTGCAGCTCCGTGGAGTGGGACTCAAAAGGCCGAGACCCCCCTGGCGTCTTGATGACGCGTTATTGGTTGATCCAAGCAACTTATCTCAAGTGGAACAGTCCATTCAAGACTATATTAACTTCAATGATAATGGAGAAGTTTCTCCAACAGTTTTGTGGGAAGGCCATAAAGCAGTAATAAGGGGCCATTTAATAGCTCTCAGATCACGGGTATGGAAAGCTCGATGTGCAAAGGAGAATGACATTCGTCAGCAACTGGCTAAGACAGAGGCACTCTTGCAGCGGGGGGAGGGTTCAGACCTTGCGAATCTTACAACTCATGCTCACGATCTACGATCGCAACTACACGATCTTGAACTAGCGGATATCTCTGAAAAATTACAAAGGGTGCGCCAGTCATATTTTGAATTTGGCAATAAACCAAGTAGATTACTAGCCCACAAATTAAAACAGCATGCCAGCAGAAATATGATTGGGGGGCTACGGGACGAGGGAGGGATGGTGCATTCTGATTATGAGTTTTTGGAGTCGGCCTTTCGGGGATTCTATAAAAAGCTTTACACATCAGAGGTAGAACAGAACCCCGAGGAGGCAGCCAATTTTTTAGCGGGGATAGACCTCCCAGTACTCCCAGAAGGTGCTGATCAAATGTTAGGTAGCCCCATTACGGCCGAAGAAGTGGAGCAGACAATCAAGGGACTGTCTCTTAATAAAGCTCCGGGACCAGACGGGTTCACTAATAAGTTTTATAAGACCTTTGGGAAGATACTGTCTCCCCTCCTGGTGAAAGTTTTCAACTTCATAGATGAGGGCACAGGCCTACCGCCGACCTGGAATATGGCAACAATAACAGTGCTGCCCAAACCAGGCAAGGATCCTCTCATATGTAGCTCTTATTGACCTATCTCACTACTGGGGGTAGATTACAAAATATTTACAAAAATTTTGGCCAGTAGATTACAGAAATATCTCCCCCTGCTTACTCACGAAGACCAGGCTGGATTCGTGCAGAATCACCAAACTTTTGATAACATAAGAAGAACTTTGCAGGTAATACAAGGGGCACAGATTACTAACACCCCCATGTGTATATTATCTTTGGACGCTGAAAAGGCCTTCGACCGGGTCAGCTGGTCATTTCTGTTTGCAGTACTAAAGAAGGCGGGTATTGGGGGGAGATTTTCAGAGTGGTTACATTCAATATATAAAACCCCGAGGGCAGCGGTGCGAGTCAATGGGGTCTTATCCCCCCCACTTCTCTCTACATAGAGGCACTACGCAGGGTTGCGCACTACCGCCACTGCTCTTTGCTCTGGTGATGGAGCCCTTAGCAGCTAAAATTAGATCAAACCCTGGAATCCGAGGTATGAGATGGGGAGGGATTGAGACTAAAATACTCCTTTTTGCAGATGATATCCTGCTTATCTTAAAAGACCCCCTATCAGCTTTTCCAAAGATCAGAGAAGAAATACAGGCGTATGGGGCCATCTCAGGTTTTAAAATAAACTTTGACAAATCCGAGGCGCTGGAAATAAATATGCCCAGTAATCAACTAGATCAGCTGAAGCTCCAGTTCCCATATAAATGGCCCAGTAAATACATAAGATATCTAGGGGTCAATATACCTCAAAGCCTGGAGGAAGTCTTTAAAAGCAACTTCCCAGCGAAGGCACAAGATCTGTTTCGGGAGCTGGAGAGATGGGAGGGCTTAACACTATCATGGATGGGAAGGATCAATGCTATCAAAATGATTGTCCTCCCAAAGCTTCTATACTTATTCATGGCCTTACCAATTGATATACCAGACGATTTCTTCCGGGGTTTGCAGAGAAAAGTGTTTTCATTTATCTGGAGAAAAAGGCCGCCCTGGGTACAGCGGGAGACGTTGTGTCAATTGAGAGACAAGGGGGGCATGGGGGTCCCTGCATTTCGGGAATATTACTCTGCAGCACACTTGCGAATCTTAGCGATTTGGCTGCAGGGTAATGGGAAGATATGGGCCCGTATAGAACAGAGTTGGCTGGAACCATTCCCACTTGGGGCAATACCATGGCTACCGAAGCAACAATTGAAAGAGATAATAAGAAAAAGTCCATCTCTGATTCAGTGGTCACTGAACACCTGGTATAAGGTTAGGAAGAAGTTTTTCCCAGGGAGGATATACTTTAAACATGCATTCCTTAGATATACCCCTCAATTCGGACCGGGAGCACTAGACACGGCCTATGAGGAATGGGAAACCATGGGTCTGCGGGAACTGGGGCAAATGTGTGAGGAGGGGCACGTTCCCACCTTCCGAGAGTTAAGTCAAGAACATGGGCTTTCACCTCTTCACGCCTTCCAATACTACCAGGTGCGAGATTTTATCCACCGTAAAGCAAGGGAGGAGCTTAGTTTAGTTGAAACAACGCTGGAAAAAGGGTTAATGGGAGGTGGAGGCAGGGGTAGTATATCAAGGATATATAGAGCTCTACTGGCCCACTCCCAACCGGTGGAACATTACACAGAAAAATGGGAAAAGGCAATGGGGGTCACCTATGAACCCAAACAGTGGGCACAAGCTTTTAGATCCCTATTAAGAGTATCAATATCCAGTGCAATGATGGAGAATGGACACAAGATTTTGTATAATTGGTACTACACCCCTAACCGCCTGGTCAGTATGTTTAAATCGGGCTCTGATCTCTGTTGGCGACAATGTGGGGAGGTGGGAGATATGCATCACATATGGTGGACATGTAAACATGCACAAAGGTATTGGGAAAACATAGTGGACTTGGTGCATAAAGTGACAGATATAGAATACCCTATGAAACTAGACACCTGCCTGCTAAACTTTAAGCCGCCAGGAACTAAAATTCATATCCATTGGTTTGCCACCCAGGTGTTTGTAGCGGGAAAGATGGTCCTAGCAGCGTCGTGGAAAAAACCACGACTACCTGAACTACCCATGGTTATAGAAAAATTGAGATCCATTCAGCTAATGTCCAAACTCACTGCATTGCGCAGTGGCCAAATTGCTCAATACCATAAAATTTGGGACTTGTATAATACATGGTTGTCCAATAACAAGGCCACGAATAACTCAGACACACAGACGTAGGGATGGGGAGGGGGTGGGGGAGGAGGAAAAGAGAATGAGGTTTCTATATTTGATTGCAAATGAAGATTTTGAATGTTCAAGTTAAAGTTTATGGTTGATAGGTTACAACAAATTCACAATGGAACTGAACAATGTTGTAAATGGCTCTGTATTGTATTGAAAAATGAATAAATAAAAAATTTAAAAAAAAAAAAAAGAACAACTGCTAGCATTTTGAGAAGAGGAAACAAGTTATATTAAATTCAATATGGGGCTAAGAGAATAATGGTGCTTAGCCACTATTGAAATTTGTGCAGGGTTCTTGCTAAAAAGCAGAATGCAGGAATATTCACAGAAGGCCAGTTCCAGGAGATTGCTAGCACATCTAGGACTCGAGGATGAGGTTGAGCAATAGAAAGATAGCTTCTTGTTCCTGTAACTGGTGAAAAAGTCAACTTGAGAGGTTCCTCAGTCTTAAAAGATGATCTGCAAGGTTGTTGGAAAAAGGTCCATGGCTGAGCTATGGGGTTCTGAACTCTGGGGATATAAGCAATTTTTATTTAGATGTGATTGGTAATGGCAAAGTCCGAAATCATTGCTGTTTCTTAGGAAAGATGAAGAAATCCTATTCCTCCTTCTTTCTTGGCATAACATGGCAACTTGACTGCCTGAATTAAAAATTACAAGCCCCAGAACAGATGAATAAAGACTCGAAGGGCCTAGCAGATGGCTTGAAGCTCCAAGAGTTTTCTCAGACCTTGACCATGATTCATGTGTTTAGTGAGAATGCATATACATTCCCTATCCGGCGATGGATGCACCCGTGGTCAGAAGAAGCCAATATTCCAACAGCGCAAAGGGGGCACCTGCAGAAATTGGTCCATTATGTCCACAACCACAGCACAGTTTGAGGCTAAATCTAGGGATGGTGGATGGTGGTTGAGTACTTTGATTCCTGTGGAACTTGATATACATCTGTAGCCATCTCATTTTCAGTTGAGCAAATGGAACTACTTCGACAGCTGCAGCCATGTGGCCCAGTATTTAAAAGTAAGCCTTGGCCATGACTGCCAGAGAAGCCTGTATGTAAAAGAGATGAGAAATCAAAGAATGTAAATCTGTCTGCTAGCAGAAACATTTTCACCAGAAGTGAGTCCAGAATAGCACCTAAGAAGGAAATATTTGCAGGATGCAAGAAGAATTTCTGCAACTTGATGATGAAGTCTACTCTGGATTAGACATATTGGGCTTGATTCTATATATCATGTCTAAAAAAATCAGTGCTGAAAAAAACTACACCTAGGTGTATTCTATAAACCGTGACTAAATTTAGGTGTAGTTGATAGAATATGCCTAACACCAGTCCGCATGACTAAATTTAGGTGTAGTTGATAGAATATGCCTAACACCAGTCCGCATGACTAAATTTAGTCATGGGCAGTCACGCCAAGTAAAACTTGGTGCAAATGCCTATGATTAAATTAAGAGGGACCAGGTGCATTCAATAGCAACGCGTATAGTTTTAAGACACACCCATGGCCATGCCCCTTTTTCAACTAGGTGACTTAGAATTTATGCGCATTACTTTATAGAAAACAATTAGACAACTGTGTGTGTGAATTCTAATTAATGCCAATTAGTGTCAATAATTATTTGTCAAATGACAATTATCGGCGCTGATTGGTTCGTTATACAATTAAGTTGCATGTGCAAATCCAGAATATGACCAGATTTGTGAGCGCAGTTTTAGTCGTACTATATAGTATTTAGGGGTTTGTCTTCTTCTTGAGTACTACAACAGGGTTCTCCAAAAAAGCTGCTAGAAGTCAGTTATCGATATGGGAAACTTAAGAGACTTTGCTTGTGGAGGTTGGCAGCTACCACTATGAGGCATTTTAAGGGCAATACTATAACAGGGCACCTATATTTATATGCTGCTTATGTATATAAAATTACAAAATATTAGCACTTTTGTGGGTAGATACACACTTATGCATTTAAGTGCTGACAGGATGCCTAAGCGCTTTTCTGTAGAGTTGCACGTAAATGGCATACTGCGTGAATGCAAGGACCACTTACATATGGACTGAGCATAGGCAGGCAATAGGCAGTGCTCCCACTTACACATGAGGCTTACAGAATAAGTTGCATTTGCCCTTGTCATATTTACACAACTACAGTTATGAAAGGACTATAGTGTTGGTATAATTGTAGATATGTAAATATAAGGTGTGCAAATTTCAGGTGATGCTAGTAGGGAAAAGAGGATGGGACTTGATATACTGCCTTTCTGTGGTTACAATCAAAGCAGTTTACATATTATATAAAGGTACTTATTTTGTTCCTGGGATGATGGAGGGTTAAATGACTTGCCCAGAGTCGCAAGGAGCTGCAGCGGGAATTTAACCTGGTTACCCTGGTTCTCAGGCTGCTGCTCTAAACATTAGGCTATTCTTCCACTCACTATAATGGAGTCTGGATGCCTCACCAACCTACTACATTTCTTTGAAGGGGCGAATAAACACGTGGATAAAGGTGAGCCGGTTCATATTGTGTATCTCAATTTTCAAAAGGCATTTGACAAAATACCTCAAGAAAGACTCCTGAGGAAATTAAAAAGTCATGGGATAGGAGGCAAATCAAAGATACTTACCTGAGGCAGGTATTCTTCGAGGACAGCAGGCTGATTGTTCTCACATGTGGGTCGACGTCCGTGGCAGCCCAGGAATCGGCAAACAAATTTTGCAAGCAAAATAAAAACAAAGACTTTTGAGAAAGTTCCGTCGCGCAGGCAGCATGAACCGCGCATGCACGAATGATTTCCCGCCCGCTGCGCGAGCATGCCTCTTTAGTTCAATCAAAAAGCATATATAAACAACAATAAGAACTCCAAAGGGGAGGAGGGCGGGTTTGTGAGAACAATCAGCATGCTGTCCTCAGAGAATACCTGCTACAGTTAAGTATCTTCGCTTTTTCCGAGAACAAGCAGGCTGCTTGTTCTCACATGTGGGGTATCCCTAGCAAACCAGGCTCACTCAAAACAATGAACATTGGTCAATTGGGCCTCGAAATGGCGAGGACATAACTTAGATTGACCTGAAACCAAAATCAACTAACTGAGAGTGCAGCTTGGAACAGAAAAAATTGGGTCTAGGGGGGTGGAGTTGGATTCTAAACCCCAAACAGATTCTGCAGCACTGCCTGCCCAAACCGACTGTTGCGTTAGGTATCCTGCTGAAGGCAGTAGTGAGATGTGAATGTGTGGACTGATGACCACGTTGCAGACTTGCAAATCTCTTCAACGGAGGCCAACTTTAAGTGGGCCACTGACACAGTCATGGCTCTAACATTATGAGCCTTGACATGGCCCTCTAGAGTCAGCCCAGCTTGAGCATAAGTGAAGGAAATGCCATCTGCTAGCCAATTGGAGATTGTGCGTTTTCCGATGGCGACTCCCTTACTGTTGGGATTGAGAGAAACAAACAACTGGGCGGACTGTCTCCTGTGTCCACTCCACGTAAAAGGCCAATGCTCTCTTGCAATCCAAGGTATTTAAACTGCTTTCGCCAAGGCGGGAATGAGGACAGGGAAAGAATGTTGGCAAGACAATGGACTGGTTCAGATGGAACTCCGACACCACCTTAGACAGGAACTTAAGGTACATGCGGAGGACTACTCTATTATGATGGAACTTGATATAAGTGCATGCACCACCAAGGCCTGAAGCTCACTGACCCTATGAAGTGAAGTAACAGCCACCAAGAAAATGACCTTCCAGGTCAAGTACTTCAGATGGCAGGAATTCAGTGGCTCAAAAGAAGCCCTCATCAGCTGGGTGAGAACGACGTTGAGATTCCTTGACACTGGTAGAGGTTTGACCGGGGGCTTTGACAAAAGCAAACCTCTCATAAAGCGAACAACTAAAGGCTGTCCAGAGGCTTACCTTCTAAACGGCAAAGATAAGCACTAATCGCACTAAGGTGAACTCTTGAGACCAGACTCTGACAAGTGTAGAAGGTATTCAAGCAGGGTCTGTGTAGGACAAGAAAGAGGATCTAGGGCCTTGCTATCACACCATACGGCAAACCTGCTCCATTTGAAAGAGTAACACCTCTTCGTGGAATCTTTTCTGGAAGCAAGCAAGACTCGAGAGACACCCTCTGAAAGACCCAAGGAGGCGAATTCTAAGCTCTCAACATCCAGGCCGTGAGAGCCAGAGACTGGAGGTTGGGATTTAGAAGTAACCCCTCGTTCTGAGTGATGAGGGTTGGAAAACATTCCAATCTCCACAGTTCCTCGGAGGACAACTCCAGAAGAAGAGGGAAACAAATCTGACGTGGCCAGAAGGGAGCTACTAGAATCATGGTTCCGCAGTCTTGTTTGAGTGTCAGCAAAGTCTTCCCTATTAGAGGTATGGGAGGATATGCAATGCAATGCAGGAGAAAGGCTTCTGACGCTAGTCTGTCGTGGGCCTGAAGCATGGAACAGAACTGATCGACCTTGTGATTGATCTGAGTTGCAAAAAGATCCACCGAGGGCGTGCCCCACGCTCAGAAGATCTTGCAGATTACGGTCATGTTCAGTGACCACTCGTGAGGTTGCACTACCCTGCTCAGTCTGTCGATCAGACTGTTGTTTACGCCTGCCAGATAAGTGGCTTGGAGAAACATGCCGAAACGGCATGCCCAAAGCCACATCTGGACGGCTTCCTGACACAGAGGGCAAGATCCAGTGCCCCCCTGCTTGTTGGTATAATACTTGGCAATCTGATTGTCTGTCTGAATCAATATGACTTGGTTGGACAGCCGGTCTCTGAAAGCCTTTACAGCGTTCCAAATCGCTCTTAATTCCAGGAGATTGATCTGAAGACCTTTTTCCTAAAAGGACCAAGCTTCTTGAGTGTGAAGTCCATCTACATGAGCTCCCCACCCCAAGAGGGATGCATCCGTCGTCAGCACTTTTTGTGGCTCAGGAATTTGGAATGGATGTCCCAGGATCAAATTGGATCGAACTGTCCACCACTGCAAGTAATTTCGAAAGTCGGTGGACAGTTGGGTCACATCCTCTAAACTTCCCGCAGCTTGATACCACTGGGAATCTAGGGTCCATTGAGCTTATCTCATGTGTAGACATGACATGGGAGTCACGTGAACTATGGAGGCCATGTGCCCCAGAAGTCTCAACATCTGCCGAGCCGTGATCTGTTGAGACGCTCGAAACAAGGACACTAGGGACAGGAGGTTGTCTGCCCTCGCCTCTGGGAGATAAGCACCAGCAGTCTTTGTGTTCAACAGTGCTCCAATGAATTCCAATTTTTGAACTGGGGTGAGATGGGACTTGGAATAATTGATCACAAATCCCAGAAGTTCTAGCACCTGAATAGTCATTCACATGGACTGTAGAGCGCCCACCTTCGAGGTGCTCTTCACCAGCCAACTGTTGAGATAAGGGAACACATGCACTCCCAGTCTGCGTAGCGACGCTGCGACTACAGCCAGGCACTTTGTGAGCACCCTGCGAGCAGACGACAGAAGGGCAGTACACAGTACTGAAAGTGCTGTGTTCCTAGCCGAAATCGAAGATACTTCCTGTGAGCTGGAAGTATCGTGTGTGTAAGCATCCTTTAAGTCCAGAGAGCATAGCCAATCGTTCTCTTGAATCATGGGAAGAAGGGTGCCCAGGGAAATCATCCTGAATTTTTCTCGAACCAAATATTTGTTCAGGCCCCTTAGGTCTAGGATGGGACGCATCCCCCCCCCCCCCCCCCCCCATTTTCTTTTGCACAAGAAAGTACCTGGAATAGAATCCCAGCCCTTCTTCCCCTGGTGGAACGGGTTCGACCGCACTGGCCTTTAGAAAGGCAGAGAGGTCCTCTGCAAGTAGCTGCCTGTGTTGGGAGCTGTAAGAATGAGCTCCTGGTGGGCAATTTGGAGGTTTGAATTCCAGATTGAGGGTGTATCCTAACCGGACTATTTGAAACCCACTGGTCGGAGGTTATGAGAAGCCACCTTTGGTGAAAAAACATCAATCTCCCCACTACCGGCAAGTCGTCCAGTACAGACACTTTTACAGAGGCTATGCTGAACTGGAGCCAGTCAAAAGCCCGTCCCTTGCTTTTGCTGGGGAGCAGAGTGGGCCTTAGACGCAAGCTGTTGACGAGAACGAGCTCGCTGGGGCTGAGCCTGGGCAGGCTGCCGAGAAGCAGGAGTGTACCTACGCCTAGAGCACTTCTCTTCCCTCCAAAAATCATCCTAGATGAGGAGGCTGTAGCAGAAGGCGCCCGGCGGGAGAGAAAATCCATAGCAACATTATGCTTCTTAATCTGATTAACGAGATCCTCTACTCTTTCTCCAAAAAGATTGCCCCCCCCCCCCCCCGGGCAAGGAACATCCGCCATCCGCTGCTGGACAGAATGATCCAGGTCACAGACACGCAGCCATGAGAGTCTGCGCATCACTATACCTTGAGCAGCGATCCTGGATGTCATGTCAAAAGTGTCAAAAGTACCCCTGCCCAGGAACTTGCGACACGCCTTCTGATGCCTGACCACCTGGCGAAAAGGCTCGGCCAGCTCCGTAGGGAGTGTCTCAACCAAGCTGGATAGTTGACATATCGAGTCCCGCAGGTGTACGCTTGTGAAGAGCTAGTATGACTGGATCTTGGCAGCGAGCATAGCGGCCTGATACGTCTTTCTCCCAAAAGAGTCAAGAGCCCTAGCTTCTCTGCCTGGGGGTGCCGAAGCATAGTCTCTAGTACTCCTAGCTCTCTTGAGAGCAAAATCCACCACCATGGAATTGTGGGGTAATAGGGACCTCATCAATCCAGGTTAATCGTGGATCCGGTATTGGGCCTCAGCTTTCTTGGGAACCACAGGGCCAGAAAGAGGGGCGGATCAGTTTCGCATAAGGACTTCCTTCAGTACCTTATGCAGAGGGACTGTCACAGCCTCTTTAGCTGGAGAAGAATAATCCAGGACCTCGAGCATCTCAGTCCTGGGCTCATCCTAAACCTCCACAGGGAAGGGAATAGCCGCAGCCATTTCCCGGACAAAGGAGGAAAAAGACAGTCGGGTGGAGATAGTCTTCTTTCCAGCGGAGGAGAAGGGTCAGAGGGAATCCAAAAGGACTCATCAGAAGAGAAGTACCTGGGATCTTCATCTGATTCCCACGAGCACTCCTGCTCAGTGTCAGATACAACCTGTGTCAAGGTATTCTGACACTGGACCTGCCTCGACGCCGAGGAACAGTCCTCTGTGGCGATGTTGAGAAGTCGACACCCGATCCGACTGCGGCGGTGAAGCTCCCTCCACCAACGTCGAAGGGGAGTCGACCTGGGTGGCAGCTGACACCGATACCGCAGGCGGCACCGCAGTCGGAGACCTCACCACAGGAGAAGGGCCAGATACCGCTATAGCAGATGGCACAGAAGGCGCAAGCACCCCAGACACTGAAGCTGATTGTTGCAGTAAGCCTTCCAGAAGTTCTTGAAACAAGGCTCGGATACGCTCGTCGAGAACCGCCATCGGAGAAAGCTGCGGGGCCGGTGGAACAGGCGGTGTCAGAATCCGTGGAAGCTCAGGAGCAGGTACCTGGCTGCCAAGAGACCGACGCATCGACACCTCCTGTACCAAGGAGGAGCGGTCCTCTCGGCGCCAACGCTTCTCGGGTGCTGACTCTCTCGACACCCCGGAACTCCCGGTACCCTGTGTCAGAGAGAACGATGACGATGCTTCTTAGCCTTCGCTCGACACCCGTCATCAAGACTCCTCGGTACCGATGAGGAGGATGTGGAATCTTCAGGTCTCCTCGGGGCCGGGTCCAACGAAGGTCTGGTCCCATAACAGGAGGCCTCGAGACAGGTGGAGACCCACTCGATGCCTCACTGCTCCCAGCGCGAGTTGGTCTCTCAGCAGCCATTACCTCTCTCCTCGATGTCGATGTTGACGTCGAAGGACTGGACTGAGCCCCAAAAACCTTCTCTTGTTGGGCATCTCGAGACGCTTGGGTCCATTTCTTCATACGAAGACACAGACTACAAGCGGCTGGGCTATGGTCGGGCCCAAGGCACTGGATACACCAAGTGTGGGTATCTGTACCTGAGATGGTCCGGTTCCACCGAGTTCAACGTTTGAAGCCGCTGGGTGTCTTCGATGACATGGAAGAAAAAATGGCTTTGGCTAAATCAAACAACGCGATTGTGCCAAGAAAGAAAAAGCACAAAAAAGGGAAAAACCCAACTGCGCGGCCCAAAGGCCCGGCCATGTCGAAAAAGAAAGGAAACTTTAAAATGGCAAAAAGATAAGAAGCTATGGGAAAACTACTTCTTTTTTTTCTTTATTTATACGTTTATAAATTTTACAAGCATCACAACTTGAACAAGAAAAATGAGACATATACAAATTTAGGAAATGATAATTAAGGTAAACAAGTTACATCTTATATTAGACCACCAGTAATGGGGGGTAGGGAGTCCGTTACAAACTCAGGAGATGAGATTCAAGCAATAAGAATTTATAAAAAATAAAAGAAAGGCTTAACACTTTTATCCACCAAAACTATTACTAAATTCCTTTAGACCGTAGATCATAACCGTGCGACTCCAACAGATCTCATAATTTTTTTCTTTTGATCAATAAAGCGAATGCTACATACCTGTAGAAGGTATTCTCCGAGGACAGCAGGCTGATTGTTCTCACTGATGGGTGACGTCCACGGCAGCCCCTCCAATCGGAATCTTCCTAGCAAAGTCCTTTGCTAGCCCTCGCGCACCCGCGCGCACCGCGCATGCGCGGCCGTCTTCCCGCCCGAAACCGGCTCAAGCCGGCCAGTCTCGTATTGTAGCAAAAGAGAAACAAGGGAAGACTCAACTCCAAAGGGGAGGCGGGCGGGTTTGTGAGAACAATCAGCCTGCTGTCCTCGGAGAATACCTTCTACAGGTATGTAGCATTCGCTTTCTCCGAGGACAAGCAGGCTGCTTGTTCTCACTGATGGGGTATCCCTAGCCCCCAGGCTCACTCAAAACAACAACCATGGTCAATTGGGCCTCGCAACGGCGAGGACATAACTGAGATTGACCTAAAAAATTTACCAACTAACTGAGAGTGCAGTCTGGAACAGAACAAACAGGGCCCTCGGGGGGTGGAGTTGGATCCTAAAGCCCAAACAGGTTCTGAAGAACTGACTGCCCGAACCGACTGTCGCGTCGGGTATCCTGCTGCAGGCAGTAATGAGATGTGAATGTGTGGACAGATGACCACGTCGCAGCTTTGCAAATTTCTTCAATGGAGGCTGACTTCAAGTGGGCTACCGACGCATGCCATGGCTCTAACATTATGAGCCGTGACATGACCCTCAAGAGCCAGCCCCGCCTGGGCGTAAGTGAAGGAAAAGCAATCTGCTAGCCAATTGGATATGGTGCGTTTCCCCACAGCCACTCCCCTCCTATTGGGATCAAAAGAAACAAACAATTGGGCGGACTGTCTGTGGGGCTGTGTCCGCTCCAGGTAGAAGGCCAATGCTCTCTTGCAGTCCAATGTGTGCAGCTGACGTTCAGCAGGGCAGGAATGAGGACGGGGAAAGAATGTTGGCAAGACAATTGACTGGTTCAGATGGAACTCCGACACGACCTTTGGCAAGAACTTAGGGTGAGTGCGGAGGACTACTCTGTTATGATGAAATTTGGTGTAAGGGGCCTGGGCTACCAGGGCCTGAAGCTCACTGACTCTACGAGCTGAAGTAACTGCCACCAAGAAAATGACCTTCCAGGTCAAGTACTTCAGATGGCAGGAATTCAGTGGCTCAAAAGGAGGTTTCATCAGCTGGGTGAGAACGACATTGAGATCCCATGACACTGTAGGAGGCTTGACAGGGGGCTTTGACAAAAGCAAACCTCTCATGAAGCGAACAACTAAAGGCTGTCCTGAGATCGGCTTACCTTCCACATGGTAATGGTATGCACTGATTGCACTAAGGTGAACTCTTACAGAGTTGGTCTTGAGACCAGACTCAGACAAGTGCAGAAGGTATTCAAGCAGGGTCTGTGTAGGACAAGAGCGAGGAGCTAGGGCCTTGCTGTCACACCAGACGGCAAACCTCCTCCACAGAAAGAAGTAACTCCTCTTAGTGGAATCTTTCCTGGAAGCAAGCAAGACGCGGGAGACACCCTCTGACAGACCCAAAGAGGCAAAGTATACGCTCTCAACATCCAGGCCGTGAGAGCCAGGGACCAGAGGCTGGGATGCAGAAGAGCCCCTTCGTCCTGCGTGATGAGGGTCGGAAAACACTCCAATCTCCACGGTTCTTCGGAGGATAACTCCAGAAGAAGAGGGAACCAGATCTGACGCGGCCAAAAAGAAGCAATCAGAATCATGGTGCCTCGGTCTTGCTTGAGTTTCAACAAAGTCTTCCCCACCAGAGGAATGGGAGGATAAGCATACAGCAGGCCCTCCCCCCAATCCAGGAGGAAGGCATCCGATGCCAGTCTGCCGGGGGCCTGAAGCCTGGAACAGAACTGAGGGACTTTGTGGTTCACTCGAGATGCGAAGAGATCCACCAAGGGGGTGCCCCACGCTTGGAAGATCTGGCGCACCACTCTGGAGTTGAGCGACCACTCGTGAGGTTGCATAATCCTGCTCAGTCTATCGGCCAGACTGTTGTTTACGCCTGCCAGATATGTGGCTTGGAGCACCATGCCGAGACGGCGAGCCCAGAGCCACATGCTGACGGCTTCCTGACACAGGGGGCGAGATCCGGTGCCCCCCTGCTTGTTGACATAGTACATGGCAACCTGGTTGTCTGTCTGAATTTGGATAATTTGATGGGACAGCCGATCTCTGAAAGCCTTCAGAGCGTTCCAGATCGCTCGCAACTCCAGGAGATTGATCTGTAGACCGCGTTCCTGGAGGGACCAGCTTCCTTGGGTGTGAAGCCCATCGACATGAGCTCCCCATCCCAGGAGAGACGCATCCGTTGTCAGCACTTTTTGTGGCTGAGGAATTTGGAAAGGACGTCCCAGAGTCAAATTGGACCAGATTGTCCACCAATACAGGGATTCGAGAAAACTCGTGGACAGGTGGATCACGTCTTCTAGACCCCCAGCAGTCTGATACCACTGGGAGGCTAGGGTCCATTGAGCAGATCTCATGTGAAGACGGGCCATGGGAGTCACATGAACTGTGGAGGCCATATGGCCCAGCAATCTCAACATCTGCCGAGCTGTGATCTGCTGGGACGCTCGCACCCGCGAGACGAGGGACAACAAGTTGTTGGCCCTTGTCTCTGGGAGATAGGCGCGAGCCGTCCGAGAATCCAGCAGAGCTCCTATGAATTCGAGTTTCTGCACTGGGAGAAGATGGGACTTTGGATAATTTATCACAAACCCCAGTAGCTCCAGGAGGCGAATAGTCATCTGCATGCACTGCAGGGCTCCTGCCTCGGATGTGTTCTTCACCAGCCAATCGTCGAGATATGGGAACACATGCACCCCCAGCCTGCGAAGTGCCGCTGCTACTACAGCTAGGCACTTTGTGAACACCCTGGGCGCAGAGGCGAGCCCAAAGGGTAGCACACAGTACTGGAAGTGGCGTGTGCCCAACTGAAATCGCAGATACTGTCTGTGAGCTGGCAGTATCGGGATGTGTGTGTAGGCATCCTTCAAGTCCAGAGAGCATAGCCAATCGTTTTGCTGAATCATGGGGAGAAGGGTGCCCAGGGAAAGCATCCTGAACTTTTCTTTTACGAGATATTTGTTCAGGGCCCTTAGGTCTAGGATGGGACGCATCCCCCCTGTTTTCTTTTCCACAAGGAAGTACCTGGAATAGAATCCCAGCCCTTCTTGCCCGGATGGCACGGGCTCGACCGCATTGGCGCTGAGAAGGGCGGAGAGTTCCTCTGCAAGTACCTGCTTGTGCTGGAAGCTGTAGGACTGAGCTCCCGGTGGACAATTTGGAGGTTTTGAGGCCAAATTGAGGGTGTATCCTTGCCGGACTATTTGCAGAACCCACTGATCGGAGGTTATGAGAGGCCACCTTTGGTGAAAAGCTTTCAACCTCCCCCCGACCGGCAGGTCGCCCGGCACTGACACTTGGATGTCGGCTATGCTCTGCTGGAGCCAGTCAAAAGCTCGCCCCTTGCTTTTGCTGGGGAACCGCGGGGCCTTGCTGAGGCGCACGCTGCTGACGAGAGCGAGCGCGCTGGGGCTTAGCCTGGGCCGCAGGCTGTCGAGAAGGAGGGTTGTACCTACGCTTGCCAGAAGAGTAGGGAACAGTCCTCCTTCCCCCAAAAAATCTTCTACCTGTAGAGGTAGATGCTGAAGGCTGCCGGCGGGAGAACTTGTCGAATGCGGTATCCCGCTGGTGGAGATGCTCTACCACCTGCTCGACTTTCTCTCCAAAAATATTGTCCGCACGGCAAGGCGAGTCCGCAATCCGCTGCTGGAGTCTATTTTCCAGGTCGGAGGCACGCAGCCATGAGAGCCTGCGCATCACCACACCTTGAGCAGCGGCCCTGGACGCAACATCAAAGGTGTCATACACCCCTCTGGCCAGGAATTTTCTGCACGCCTTCAGCTGCCTGACCACCTCCTGAAAAGGCTTGGCTTGCTCAGGGGGGAGAGCATCAACCAAGCCCGCCAACTGCCGCACATTGTTCCGCATGTGTATGCTCGTGTAGAGCTGGTAAGACTGGATTTTGGCCACGAGCATAGAGGAATGGTAGGCCTTCCTCCCAAAGGAGTCTAAGGTTCTAGAGTCTTTGCCCGGGGGCGCCGAAGCATGCTCCCTATAACTCTTAGCCTTCTTTAGGGCCAGATCCACAACTCCAGAGTCGTGAGGCAACTGAGTGCGCATCAGCTCTGGGTCCCCATGGATCCGGTACTGGGACTCGATCTTCTTGGGGATGTGGGGGTTACTTAATGGCTTGGTCCAGTTCGCAAGCAATGTCTTTTTCAGGACATGGTGCAAGGGAACAGTGGATGCTTCCTTAGGTGGAGAAGGATAGTCCAGGAGCTCAAAGCATTTCAGCCCTGGGCTCGTCCTCCACAACCACCGGGAAGGGGATGGCCGTAGACATTTCCCGGACAAAGGAAGCAAAAGACAGACTCTCGGGAGGAGAAAGCTGTCTTTCAGGAGAGGGAGTGGGATCGGAAGGAAGACCCTCAGACTCCTCGTCAGAGAAATATCTGGGGTCTTCTTCTTCTTCCCACGAGGCCTCACCCTCGGTGTCAGACACAAGTTCACGGACCTGTGTCTGCAACCTCGCCCGGCTCGACTCGGTGGAGCCACGTCCACGATGGGGGCGTCGAGAGGTAGACTCCCTTGCCCGCATCGGCGAAGCTCCCTCCGCCGACGTAGTCGGGGAGCCCTCCTGGGAGGTGGCCGCAGTCGGCACCGCACGCGGTACCGACGTCGGGGACCTCACCCCGGGCGATGGGCCAGCCGGCGCCACGCTCGACGGTACCGGAGGCGCAAGCACCGCCAGGTACCGGAGGGGTAGGGCGCAACAGCTCTCCCAGAATCTCTGGGAGAACGGCCCGGAGGCTCTCGTTCAGAGCGGCTGCAGAGAAAGGCAAGGAGGTCGATGCAGGCGTCGACGTCAGAACCTGTTCCGGGCGTGGAGGCTGGTCCGGGCTGTCCAGAGTGGAGCGCATCGACACCTCCTGAACAGAGGGTGAGCGGTCCTCTCGGTGCCGATGCCTGCTGGGTGCCAACTCCCTCGGCGACCCAGAGCTCTCGGTGCCGACGCGGGGAGGAGACCGGTGTCGATGCTTCTTCGACTTCTTCCGAAGCATGTCACCGGAGCTCCCCGGCACTGACGAGGAGGACGTAGAATCCATCCGTCGCTTCCTCAGGGCCGAGGTCGAAGCAGGTCGATCCCGGGGGGGCTGTACCGCAGGAGCCCTCAGGGTAGGGGGAGACCCACCCGAAGGCTCACCGCCACCAGCAGGGGAATGGACAGCCCTCACCTGCACTCCACCCGATGCACCACCGTCCGACGACATCAGGAGACGAGGTCCCGGTACCACCGACGTCGATGCAGCTATCCGATGTCTCGGCGCCGATGCAGAGGGCCGATGCCTCGATGCACTCGATGCACTGGCGGCCAAGGATGAAGGTCTGGACGCTGATGACGTCGATGCACACGATGACCCCGGTGCCGATGCCGACGAAGAGCCCGAGAACAAAACGTTCCACTGGGCCAATCTCGCTACCTGAGTCCGCCTTTGTAACAGGGAACACAGACTACAGTTCTGAGGACGGTGCTCGGCCCCCAGACACTGAAGACACGAAGAGTGCCTATCAGTGAGCGAGATTACCCGGGCGCACTGGGTGCACTTCTTGAAGCCGCTGGAAGGCTTCGATGTCATGGGCGGAAAAATCACGCCGGCGAAATCAAAATCCGAAATGACGAATTTGGAGCACCAAAACTTTAAGGGAGAAAAATCTCGACCGAGGCCGAAAAGAGGCCTACCCCGACGACGAAAGAAAACTTACCGGGGCGAAAACTGGAAACACGGGAAGGGGCAAACGAAACCCAAGGGGGTTTCCGGAGCACTTCCCGAACAAAGTTAGAACTTTTCCGAAGAAAAAAACACGTCTATTTTAAAACGGACGCGCGAGGTCGACTCTCCGGGGCTCGACACGACAAAAACACAGCCGTACCGAGTGCGGACGAAAGAAGACTGGCCGGCTTGAGCCGGTTTCGGGCGGGAAGACGGCCGCGCATGCGCGGTGCGCGCGGGCGCGCGAGGGCTAGCAAAGGACTTTGCTAGGAAGATTCCGATTGGAGGGGCTGCCGTGGACGTCACCCATCAGTGAGAACAAGCAGCCTGCTTGTCCTCGGAGAAACTGCTTTAAATGGTCAGGTATAAAGAAAACATATTTTGTTCCCAAATATTTTATATTACATTTACAGGGGTAATTTAAGTTAAATGATGCACCTAAAGCTATCATTGCTGTTCTCAATGCAAGAAACGCTTTTGTTCTCTCTTGGGTTTGCTTGGTGACATCAGGAAAAACCCATATTTTACCTCCACAGAATGGTAATTGTAGGTTTTTTTAAGGCTAATTTTCTCACAGCCTCGTGATCTTGTTCAAAAATAAATGAAACAAGCAATGTTTGTCTCTCTGTTGCTGATGTCAATGATGTTTCCAGAATATCTGAAACATTCAATTCTCCTTGTACTTGTGGAAAGTTCTGTAAATCTTCTTTGTTTTTTTTATTAGGTAAATAATATATCTTGTTTAAAGGCAGAATATTTTCTGGGGAATATTTTAAGTTCTCAATCAGATAACATTTAAATATTTCCAAAGGAGTATACACAGGTGTTCGTGGGAAGTTCAATAAACAAAGGTTTAACCTTCGATTATAGTTCTCAAATTGTTCCAATTTATGGTGTATTAATGTGTTATCCTTTATCAACTGCACAGAAGTTTCCTTCGTTTTGCTCATTTCTTCTTTCAAAGAATTTATTTTTTCATTTACTTCAGTTTTCATCGATGTAAATGCCGTAGATAAGTTTTGAACAGTACTTACAAGCGTTTCTATTTGGCCTGTTGAGTCCATCATGGTACGATCCAGGCGCTGGAGTGTCTCCCAGATGGCCTCCAGCATAACCGTCGCAGATATGACCTTAGTTGTTTCCGGTCTCATCAAGGGAACCAAAGTTCTCCGAGCCTCAGCGAGAGAATCGGCCTCGGGTCCCTGACGCGGTATACCTCCCCCCTCTTCATGGGTAGAGGTTCCACCCCGTTGGTCGAGTCCAGCTGGATGCGGCGGTGGGAAAAGCGTCGGAGGGGACAATGTTATGTCCAATCCCAGGAGCTCGGCTTCTCCTTGAGCCGAAAGTTCAGCAGGATCTCCGACTGCAAGTAGGGTGGACTATCTTGTTATGAATCTTTCTAAGCTTTGTTGCCTGGGCAATGAAGTTCTGGCCGACGGAGCCCCGACCTTCATGGATCCTTTTCTTTTCGTATGAGGCATATTTAAAAAGAGAGAAAAAGGTATTCACAAGAAAACCAGAAAAAAAGCACAGTAAGCTCAGCTACTACTACTACTACTATTTAGCATTTCTATAGCGCTACAAGGCATACGCAGCGCTGCACAAACATAGAAGAAAGACAGTCCCTGCTCAAAGAGCTTACAATCTAATAGACAAAAAATAAATAAAGTAAGCAAATCAAATCAATTAATGTGAACGGGAAGGAAGAGAGGAGGGTAGGTGGAGGCGAGTGGTTACAAGTGGTTACGAGTCAAAAGCAATGTTAAAGAGGTGGGCTTTCAGTCTAGATTTAAAGGTGGCCAAGGATGGGGCAAGACGTAGAGGCTCAGGAAGTTTATTCCAGGCGTAGCTAGAACATTCACGAGGAGCTTAAGGTGCTGCCATCTTGCTCCACCCCCTTTTTTAAAAAAAAATCTTTTAAGAAAAAAGAAAATAAAGCGAAAATCAGTCGCGAAGAGTAGTTCTCTTCCTGGGCCTGACGGAGCGCAGTGAAAACACTGCCGCACCTAACCGCGGAGAAAAAAAGAACTAAAGAGGCACGCTTGTGTGGTGGGCGGGAAGTTGTTCGTGCATATGCGGTTCACGCTGCCCGCGCGACAAACCTTTCCTGAAAGACTCTGTTTTTATTTTGCTTGCAAATTTTGTTTGCCAATTCCTGGGCCGCTGCACACGTCCTCGGAGAATGTCTTATTGTAGATTAAGATCTGGTTAAAGATAGAAAACAGTAGGCTTAAAAGGTCAGTATTCTCAATGGAGAAGAGTAGATAGTGTGGTTTCCCAGGGGTCTGTGATGGGACCGCTGATTTTTAACATATTTATAAATGATTTAGAGATGGGAATAACTAGAGAGGTAATTACATTTTCTGACAACACAAAGTTATCAAAGTTGTTAAATCAGAAGAGGATTCTGAAAATTTCAAGAGGACCTTATGAAACTGGGCATCCAAATGGAAGTAAGTGTTTAATGTGAGCAAGTGCAAAGTGATACATGTGGGAAAGAGGAACCTAAATTATAGCTACATGATGCAGAATTCCACATTAGGAATTAACATCCAGGAAAAGGATCTAGATGTCAATGTTGATGATACTTTGAAACCAGCAGCCTGTTTTTACTAAGGACAAGGAATCTATAGTGACTTTCTCCCAACATGCAGCAAAGAACTGAATCTAACCCACCACAAGAAGGGCAGACAAAGTATGCTGTGTAGGGAGTACCGCTTTGCAATAGGTGGTTATAGTCAAAAAGATAACTACTATTCTTGCTGAGCAGGCATGGCCTGCCTTGGTTGAGCTCTTTCTCACTGTTGAGATTTAACAAAGACAGGATGTTGTATATGGGTGGATAATCCTCTTAGGGTAATAAAACCTACTACTATTACTACTATTTAGCATTTCTATAGCGCTACAAGGCATACGCAGCGCTGTACAAACATAGAAGAAAGACAGTCCCTGCTCAAAGAGCTTACAATCTAATAAAACCTCTGTAATCCTGATTTGAACTGGTGCACTTAGAGCAAATAGATGCTGAAAAGTGGCGCACTGATGTTTTATGATGTCTAATATTTCTTTCACCTTATCTCAAAATAATGAGCTCCATGTGCAAGAAGCATCTGTCAGTTTGACGTGAACATTTTCATGTAATCCAGACAAACATGATCAAGTTAGTCTGGTGGCAATGTTAGAGGCTGAAATTCTGGACTAATGGTCCAGGTTTTCAGAATATTCCTAATGAATATGCGTATCTGCTATTATCTGGGTTCCTTAATTCCAATTTAGTTGCACATATTTTTTACAACCATTACTCAGCAACTATGCCATATACAAAACTTTATTATACCAACTTGAATTTACAATACTCTTATTAAAACATATCATTCACATCACCACCTTTTGTTCACCTCATAAAATACCATTCATCCCCTCATACATCCAAAACCACCTAACAATTCCCTGCAACCAGTCCGCTGT
The DNA here is from genome assembly GCF_901765095.1 of Microcaecilia unicolor. NCBI lineage: Eukaryota > Metazoa > Chordata > Amphibia > Gymnophiona > Siphonopidae > Microcaecilia > Microcaecilia unicolor. Next base: position 249,990,994 of record NC_044034.1, read on the forward strand.
TAAATCATTAATAGCTATACACTCAATGCTTATCTTCATAGCAGAACCGATGACACCATTTGCCTCAAGAAATCTTTGGATACCCTTGAATATCAAAATGTTACACAAGTAAATGTCAACTGGTCTCCGAAAACTCCTTTCATCTACTTTGCTCCTGAAGTTCATAAAACCCTTGCCTCGCCCCCAGGGCATCCAATCGTGTCAAGCTGGGACTCATTGTTTGAGCCGTTATCACAGTTTGTTGATTTTCATTTGCGCCCATGCTTGGATCATATTAGCTCTTGTGAGGGATTTGGCGCATCTTTTGGATCAGTATGAGGTGGCGGGTGATCAGGATATTATACTGGCTACTTTAGATGTCATTGCACTTTATATCAACATACCTCAGTTGGCTGCTGTGGAGCTGCTTGGATGCTTATTGAATACTTTACCCTTATCTGAGGGTGAGATTATACTACTAAAAAATATGGTTGAATTAATTATATTTAACAATTTTTTAATGTATGAAAGACAGTTTTTCCATCAGATCAAGGGGGTCGCAATGGGGGCCTGTTTATACATGGCCCAATTTGAAGAGACAAAAGAAAGTGGGAATGCAAACCAGGATTCCCAAGAACTGGACCACTGAAGTAATGAAAATAAAACAAAGTTTATTAACTGAAAAAAAATGACTTGACACAACGTTGTGTTTCAGCTAAAAGGCCTACATCAGGAGTCTACAAATAAAAACAATATGTAAACAATAAGACAGAACAAACATATGACTCTAAACAACAATTGTTGTCTATTACTATGACAAATATAGTACGGTTATCCATTCACACCATTACCTGCTACTTTTTCGATCTACATGGTTCTATATAATTTTTGTACATATATTTTTTTCATTCAGTTTTTATTCATTATTTTCTACATCTATAATTGTTCAAATACAACCTATATTTTTAATGAATATTCATGTTTTAATATTTTATAGTTTGTTCAACAATTCAATGTCATCTGTATGTCTTGGGAATCCTGGTTTGCATTCCCACTTTCTTTTGTTACTTGAGCTTCTCCGTGGGACTTCTTGAGTTCTCCGCATCCGTGGATTCATTTTTGGTCCAATTTGAAGAGATGCATGCTTATCCATATCGATATTTTTCTAAGGTGATGGGGTGGTTACAGTATATTGATGATGTCCTTCTTATTTGGAAGGGTTCTACTGAGGAATTAAAACAATTCATTGAACAGTTGAATTCATGTGACCCCAATATTAAATTTGATTACCATATTGGTGGTCGTAATGTTAATTTTTTGGATGTGAATGTGCAATGGAGGGATGGACAGATCATCACGTGATCATACTGTAAACAGACTGATCGCAATGCCATACTGCACTATCGTAGCCATCATCCTCAAAAATTAAATTCCAGGCAGTCAGTTTCTACGAATTCAGAAATTATGCAGTTCCCATGATGAATTTCAGGAACAAGCTTGTTCTATGGCCACACGATTTAGACAACATGGGTACCCTTTGAGGGTGGTATGGAGGGTAGCCAAATGTGCTTATAACTCGCAAAGAGTGTGGTTAAGACAATCATCTAGAGGAGAGTGTAGCTCTAGACTTACATGCATTCTGCCTTACACTCAGGCTTCAAACAAGGTAGTGCAAATTATTAGAAAATATTTGCCTATTTTAATTATACATATGCCACTTCAAGAGGTGTCAATGTTTGCCTACACATGGGGAGCCATTTGGGAGAGAGGCTATATAGTGGGGATTCACAATATAGTTAGACAGGGACACTACTTCATCCATGGTACACCAGGCGTGTGGACAATGTATATATTGTCAATATGTTTGGCAGGTGAAGGAGGTTAGTATTCATCATTCGAAGGGATGTGTGTTTAAGTTATTAACACACACCGATTGCAATACAGCGCAGTGTGTGTATGGAATCCGATGCCCATGCGGGCTATGGTACATCAGACAAACTAAACGCAAGATTAAAATTTGTATGGCTCAACATCTCAGCAATCTATGTCTGGGACGAATGGAGGCCCCCTTGGTATCTCATTGGGTGACAGCAGGCCATCAGATAGAGGAACTTAGATTTATAGTACTAAGTACAGTTATGGCTCCCAGGGGTGAGAATATCTCGTTAATGTTATCTAGGAAGGAGCAACACATCATTTTTCAGTGGAATACGGTAGCCCTTTTTGGGTTAAATAAAGAAATCGATTGACTCAGTGTGTAATGAAATGTGGGCAGGTTATTTAAAGGTGGTGAATCCAACTTACTCTATACGCATGCGCTGGCGTCTAATTTTGGTGCCACACCATGAGAGTCAGGAGGAGTGACTGGTCGCCCATGTTGCCAGTAAGGGATTGTTCAAGACTATTGTAATATATTTTGTTTAGGTTCTAATGAATGGTTGTGTGTGTGTATGGGGACAATCACAGATACGTTTGTTTTGTGTTTAGCATGTGGACCCCTGAAGACACTGGTATAGCGAAAAACGATCTGTGTAGGGTCATGGCAGAACAGCAATGTTGAGCACAGAGGTGGAAGTTGTATTTAAATGGAACATCCCTATGCACCACCCTGTTTGTGAAATAAAAGGGTGAAGTACAGTGGACGAGTTACAGTGCGTCATTGAGCAAACATATGGAAAATTGTGGTGGTGAAATTTCAACTAAGGATTTTGCAAGAAACTGAATTAGTAACTAGACTGCAATTACAATTGACATTTACTTGTCATGTAACAACATTTTGATATTCAAGGGTATCCAAGGATTTCTTGAGACAAATGGTGTCATCGGTTCTGCTATTGTTATGTGTATAAGGAGTACCATGCTCTTCATCTTCTGCTAAGATGGCTGCTAGCCAAGCTAGAGTCTGCAGTGAAAGGCTGGATGAGAATACCTAAGCTGCACTGAGCCTGCTATGAGTGGGAAAGTGCGGGAAACAAATGTAAGAAATAAATAAATAAATATACCTTTTGGAAGATAGTAAGCATGTATTAAACCAGGTAAAGTTGCTGAGCTATTATGTGTGTGTAAAGTATGGTACTATGAAATACATATTTGCCCAAATGGTCTAAAAGCCATGGATGTTTATCAAGAAGGATACTGGAGAACTCCCTTCATTTTTGGCTTTCCTCATAGTTCCGTCAATCATAGTGGAGGCATATGACAACTGGACTTTGTTGAAACTTGGGGGACCTTACATTTTACATCCCTCTTTTTGCAGAGTAATTATACAATAAGTGAATTTTTTTGAATTGCATATCCTTTAGGAAATCATGAGTAGCTTTAGGGTATGTATGTACTTCAGAAGGCCCAAAATGTCTACACCGTGGTTCATCCTCTTGCTGCAGTAGAAACTGTATCTCCCTTGTCTTTCACTTGATGAATCTGGGATAAGAAAGACACGTATTTGTCAATGGAGGAAGAGAGGGATCAGAAGAGATTCCATAGAAATTTTTCACAAAATCCCTGAGGAAGTCTGTAGGAATAAAATGGGGATCCAAAAACTCCTCTTGGTCAGTTTGGAGAAGACTGGATCCTAGACACAGGAGCGGTAATGAATTTGCTGGTTCTGGCCCTGACTCAAAAGTAGATAGTAAGGATATTATAGGGTCTTGAGAGGAATGTCTGTGTCTCTGCACTGGGCTAACAGATGAGATAGCATCACACTAGGTTGTTAGTGTACTGCATTTGTCACAGCCTTGCAGTAGTCTTTTATAAACTCATTGAACATCTTTTGCAGGAACGAATGCAGTTCTCCAGAAAAGGAGGCAAAACAGATGAAAACTCATCAGTTCCTTCACCAATACCAGAGCTGAAGAGACAGGCCACCGCACAGAAGCATGCTGAGAGCAGATGATATGTGCTAGAAAGATTCTACACTGGACTTATGCTGGAAGGGTTATGCAACAGAAGAGTCTAGCCATTGGAAGTAAGTTAGGCAGAAGAATCTCATTGCGGAATTTTGTTTCTCAAGCACTTTAGAAGGGATGGAGGATGTTGCCTTCCCTTCATGCTTGTTTGTGCTCAGAAGGTAGTCACACTATGGGCCTGAAGACCTGCATTGGTGCACAAGCCAGTTTATGTGCCATCCAGGGGTCATATCAGGCAACTGAACTTTTGAAGCCACTACACTGGGATATAGAGAGAAGTCCCAAAGAAGATTCCTAATTTGTATGCACAGACTTCTACACACAGTAGACCTTTTGATACTTCCAAACCTAAAACAACCCTTTCTCAGTTATGTAGTAGTTGAAAATGTGATTCAGATAATCTTTGTGGGCTCAAGGAAACAAGCAAATACAATGTTCGTATCTGTTCTGGTTTTGATCCACACCCAAAGATTGTAATGTGTGTTAAAATTCTAGATAGTTCTGCCTCACTTCAAACAGAGTCTGACCCCTGATTTTGGTGGCATGACAGGTAAATAAAATATATAAATTAAAATAAGAAAATAAATACTGAAGAGCAATGTTGGCAAAGAAAAAAACACAACATAATTCAAAAAATTATGAGTGTTTTTTTTTTTTTGCATCAGTTCAGCATTTTTTTTCTGTTCCTGGAGGGTTCACAATCTGAGGGGGTCTTTTACTAAGGTGCGCTAGTGTTTAGATTGTGCTAAATGCAGAGACGCTCAATGGGTGTCTCAGCATTTAGTGCAAACTAAAAATGCTAGCTCACCTTAGTAAAAGACCCTCAAGTTTGTACTTGAGGCAATGGAGGATTAAGTGACTTACCCAGGATCATAAGGACCTGCAATGGGTTTTGAACCAGGCACCCTGGATCTCAGCCCACTGCTTTAACCATTAGGCTACTGCTCCACTAGAATGTCACCCATTTGAGTGCCTGACTCAAACCTGAATGCTGATGGAAAACAGGTTAAAACACAATATTCAGCTATGTGGTAAATATATAATTTGAAATGTCAGACAGCTTCACATTATATGTATATTCAGTGGTGTAATTAATTTAGGCAGCACCAAATACACACATATACCTTGAAAGGTCCAAGTTACATACTTCAAGTACTTCTGCTATTTGTGTGGGCCACTTACAACGCATAACTTTACACTTAACTCCTGAAAGTTTACTACTTGACCGTGTAAGTTATAACATAACGTAGTACCGCCATAGTAATACTCCAAATTTCATCCTAATTTTGTAAGCAGGTATTCTCCATGGACAGCAGAATACAAGTCCTCACAGATAACTGACATCGTTCAACGGTGCCTGCATAGAGAAGCTTCCTCAGCTTAAGATAAAACTGGAAGCTGCTGAGAAGCCCTACCATACAAGCATACAAATTTCCACTCATCACTGTCATGTACGATGTCAGACTCTAAAAGAGCTAAGACTAGAACCCAGCTCCTGGGGACATGGGTGGGTGTCCTGATAAAAGAGAAAACCCGAGATTAGTAAGTAACTTGGCTTTCTTTGAAAAAAGAAGAATGGCTAGGACTCAAAAACTGACTCCACAGCTACAGGCTGTTAAAACAGAAAAGGTGGAGGAGTAGCCTAGTGGTTAGGGTGGTGGACTTTTGTCCTGGGGAACTGAGGAACTGAGTTCGAGTCCCACTTCAGGCACAGGCAGCTCTGGGCAAGTCACTTAACTCTCCATTGCCCCATGTAAGCCGCATTGAGCCTGCCATGAGTGGGAAAGCGCGGGGTACAAATGTAACAAAAAATGTTCTGCAATAAGGTAGACACAAAACAAATGTTTGGTGGCAACTAGTCTTTTGAATTTGATTGGGTTTTTTTGGTGGGATATGGAGTTGGATTCGAATCTCCAAGATAATTCTGGAGAACCAATTAGCCAAACCTACTGTAACATAGTACCATAGTAAATGACGGCAGATAAAGACCTATACGATCCATCTAGTCTGCCCAACAAGATAAACTCATTTTACATGGTATGTGATACTTTATATGTATACCCAAGTTTGATTTGTCCTTGCCAATCTCAGGGTACAGACCATAGAAGTCTGCACAGCACTCTTCTTGTACTAAGAGTTCTGAAGCTAACGTGGAAGCCCCTTAAAACTTACACTCAAGCCCATCCATATCTATTCAGTCACGATCAGGGCGTAGATCATAGAAATCTGCCGAGCATTGGTTTTGCTTCCCAATTACCGGCGTCACCACCCAATCTCCGCTAAGATTCCATGGATCCATTCCTTCTAAACAGGATTCCTTTCTGTTTATCCCACGCATGTTTCAATTCCATTACCGTTTTCATCTCCACTAACTCCAGCGGGAGGGCATTCCACGTAGCCACCACCCTCTCTATGAAAAAATACTTCCTGACATTACTCCTGAGTCTGCCCCCCTTCAACCTCAATTCATGTCCTCTAGCTCTACCACCTTCCAGTCTCCAGAAAAGGTTTATTTGCGGATTAATACCTTTCAAATATTTGAACGTCTGTATCATGTCACCCGTTTCTCCTTTCCTCCAAGGTATACATGTTCAGGTCGGCAAGTCTCTCCTCATACGGTTTGCAACACAAATCATACACCATTTTTGTAACATTTCTTTGCACCGCTTCCAGTCTTTTTACATCTTTAGCAACATAAAGCCTCCAAAACTGAACACAATACTCCAAGAGGGGCCTTACCAACAACTTGTAGAGGGGAAGCAACACCTCCTTTCTTCTGCTGGTTATACCCCTCTCTATGCAGCCTAGCATACTTCTGGCCATGGCCGTCGCTTTCTCACATTGTTGCTTCACCTTCAGATCATTGGACACCAACACCCCAAGGTCTCTCTCCTGAGTCGAGCTTACTAATCTCTCCCCTCCTATCCGGTATCTCTCTTTTGGGTTTCTGCACCCCAAGTGCATCACTCTGCACTGATTGGCATTAAATTTTAACTGATATGCAATTAACACCAGTACAGTCTTATACCTGTTCCTAAATTGTTAAAAAAAATGTTTTATATGCAGTGCTCAGTGTGCATCAATGTGCCCTTTTACCATTAAACTTGGTAACTATATTAAGCAAACAACCAATTGCCATCACCGCACTGAACCTTCCTAACCAGCCTGTATAGATAGTGGATTAACAGACTACCTTCCATAGATTATAATAGTACAAAAGCCTGATTACTTAGCTTTTTATGGCATTTTATAAGTCCAGTTCAGTGTGTGCTGCTAGGATCTGTGTCTCTGTGCTCTTTTGGTGCTATTAAAAGGGAGTTAAATATCTTCTTATTTTCTTTTCAAATATGCTCGTTCATTCCCAACGTGGGTGCCATGTTTCACCTTTTCGGTGTCCTCAAGGGAATCTACTGAGAAAATCAATATAACACCACACTGTTAGCGCCTCCTCCTCCTTCTAACCAAAGCTTAATGAAATACTGTAAAAATTACCTTTCAAACTAAATTTTTCAGAATCTAAGTTGGGGTCTCTCCGGAAGGCGATCCCATTTTAAGCTCCTCCTTACAACCAGAGATCTGGTGCATGCTCCCATATCTCTATATTTATATCGATCAGCTGATGACTGTGAGAGTGATTGAATTACGCCTAGGTCTGACTCAAATTAACCAATCTATTTCTTTGTTTAAGCCTTTCGGCTGAACCGTGTCCCATTGGTAAATGAATCTTTGTTCCACCTGGACCAGAATTGCTGACACATCTCCTCCTCAGCGTAACTGAACATGTGACAGGACCACATACTTCAGATCCAATTCCTGATGTTTATGAAAATCCAAATGATCTACAAGTGGTGCTTCCCTTTTCTTATTCCGTAAGTTGCTCAGATGTTCCCCAATGCATTGCTTCACTTTACGTCTGGTTTGGCCCACATACCATTTCTGACAGGGGCATTGGATGGCATAAATCACTTGTGACGTGCTGCAATCCACTTGCGCTTGCAGATAATATCTTTTGCCTGTGCTCAGGTTGATAACAAATTTCACCTCCATTGCATGTGTACAATAGATGCAATGCTGACAATGCTTATGACCCCGTTCTTCTTCATCAGCCAGCAGATTATCACGACAAAAAATAGATAACATCTCTCCCATATTTTTGGCTCGAGTATAGGCAATTCGAGGTCTATTAACAAACTGTGGGTACAATTGTAAAATGGGCCAGCATTTATGAATTATCTTAGACACCTTAGTGCCATGAGACGTATAAGGGAGGACACACTGTACAGTACTGCAAGAGCTGGCGCATCTGTAAACTGGGGGGATAAAAGCTATTGTCTATGAACATTAGAAGCTTGTTTGTAGGCATGTCTTACTACCCTGTTGGGGTAACCTTGTTGCTTAAACTTATTAGCCATCTGATAAGCTTGGTATTTAAAAAAATCCTCTTTACTGCATAATCTTTTTTACCCGTAAGAATTGTCCTATCGGAGGATTCCATTCTTCAAAGGTAAAGGGTGACAACTTGTATAATGCAAAACAGTATTCCTGTCAGTTGGCTTTTTGAATAATGATGTGTGGAAACTCCCTTGTTCTAGTGAAATATGAATGTCCTTGCAGATGTTTTCCACAGTATGAAAACCTCCACCGACATGGCCAGGTTTCGTATCTTCCTCAGGGAAGAGGTTCAATTTTAGAATATGCTAACTGCAGAAAAGTGAACCTCTTAAGAAACTTGGCCATATCGGTGGAGGTTCTCATGCTGTGGAAAACAGCTTAAAGTTAAGTGGTGCTAGTGATATCCGCTAATTTTGGATCTTTTTTGGACTGCCTGTAAATAATATTCAACAGAAGTTTTATTTGTTTCCTAATTATGGGGATATTTTATCTATTTATTTATTGCACTTGTATCCCACATTTTCCCACCTATTTGCAGGCTCAATGTGGCTTAAAAATACCTGTCATGGCATTGCCATTTCAGGGTAAAGAAATACAATTGATGTTACAAAGATGTCAAGAATAACAAGGTTAACATATCAATATAGTCAAACAGTTATAGAAAGGAAACAGTTATAATCAGGAGTCGTGATGGTATATTGTGGTTAGTTATGGATTCTCATGGTAAGCTTTAGTGAAGAGATAGGATTTTAATGATTTACGAAAGTTGGTTATTTCATTAATTGTTTTTAAGTATTTTGGTAGTGTATTCCACAATTGCGAACTCCTGTAGGAAAAGCTGGACGCATGTATTAGTTTGTATTTTAATCCTTTGCAACTGGGGAAGTGTAGATGAAGAAAAGTACGGGCAGATCTTTTAGCATTTCTGGGTGGGAGGTCCACTAGGTCATGCATGTATGATGGGGCGTCTCCGTAGATGATTTTATGAACTATTGTGCAAATCTTGAACATGATACATTCTTTAAGAAGGAGCCAGTGTAATTTCTCTATTAGCGATAAGTTAATCTATTTGAAAAACTGAAAAAAATATGGATCGATGAAGATTTGCACGTTGTTGCTCTTGAAAAGCTGGATTACAACGCTGATGCTATGAATTCTGATGATCCTCATAAAAATCTATGAAAATGTGTTTAAATATATTTAGATTATGCTGAATTTTTCATGAAAGTATGTCTGAATTGATGTTTACTCTGCTGGTGCACTAATTTTGAAATAACAGTTGCTTGGGAATCAGATTATTATTTTACATATGTCCCTGCACAATTAGTTTTCTTTGTCTGCTATATGTGATATGAGAAGAAAGCAAGTTACTCACTACCACACACCAGCAATGCTCCACAAGAAGGTCAGACAGACACTGTCAGGATGTAAGCTAGAGAATTCAACCCCCCCCCCTGGTTTAAAGTAATAGCTACTCAGAGGAGGCAGGAAACTTAAGTGGTGAGGGGGGGGGGGGGTTCAGAGGGAACTGGCACTGACAGATTTACACCTAAAGAGGCCTGGACCCAGAAACCTTAACCCCCAGCATAACTGAACCTAAACAAGACCTGGAGCCAGCATCAGAAATGTCACACAGCTGCACAGGTTAGATTCTACTACCTGTTGGAGGAACAGAAATACTGACTGGGAGCAGCTGTATGCTAGCCTTTAAGGCAGGGCTCTGAAATTCTCTATCTCCACCTGCTGGTAGAGTGGCATAATCCACAAGTTCTGGGCTGATCCGTGGAATGAAAAGGAAGGGGTGGTTTCTGTTTGATAGTGGACTTCAGCTTACTCTGCTTTTCCCTTAAGAGCACAACTGATTTTTCCTCACAGTAGGTATCATGCTAGTTACATTTAAAAAAAGTTTTAGCTTTACAAATGCTCGTCATGTCCCCTACCTCAACGCAAGTGGCGTCCTCGGGCTGCGTGGGGTCCCGTTGACACACACACTTGACTGACACAGCCCTGAGCCATGTGTGTGTAGTTCTTCTCTGGCTGCAGGCTCCTTGATTGCTTTGCTTCCATGCACCTGGTTCTGTTCTGTTCTCTCTCTCTGCCTGGCTTCCAGGCTCCTTGATTGCTTTGCTTCCACGCACCTGAGTCTGCTCTCTCTCTGCCTGGCTTCCCTTGCTTCTCTCCTATTAGTCTTCTGGTTCCTCCTTCACCTGCTCTTGTCCTATGGCCATGTTCCTTCTCCCTGCTGGTCCCTGCTGATGTCAGACGCCAGCACTTTTATCAGCTGAGCTCTTCCTGGACTCCATGCTTCATCTTCTACTTTGGTAGGTGTTACTTGCTCAGTAATGTGCTTCTTCTCTACTTTATCCCTCGTTGCTGACTTTGCCTGTGCCTGGATTAATCTCTTGCCTGCTGCCTGCCTACTGACTTTACCTGTGTCTGGATTACTCTCTTGCCTGTTGTTTGACTATTGACATTGCCTATACCTGGATTACTCCCCAGCTTGCTGCCTAACTGTTGACACTGCCTGTTCCTGGATTACTCCCTTGCCTGCTGCCTGTCTATTGACTTTGCCTGTACCTGGATCACTCTCCTGCCTGCTGCCTGTCTGGCCGTTACGTTCACCACCCCGCTTCCTGCTCCGTCTCGTACGTCCTACAGGCCGTCTGCACCTAGGGGCTCAACCTCTGGGGGACGGCGGTCAGCGCAGGTGAAACCCGGGGGGTTGCCCGGCCACCAAGCAGAACCTAGTTCGAGTACCAGGCTCAGCAGCGTTCTACTTGGTACAAGAACTCACAATTCTGACAGTTCTTGAACAAACCCTCATTCATGGTTGCTATGTATCCCCTCCAAATAATATACACTTACATTACTCAGAAACCTGGCAGGAAGGTTAATAGGCCATGAGCATTTTCTGCTAGGAAGAGAAGAGGAGAAGGGATTTCTTCCAGTCACTGTTTTGTAACAACTACAGACTGAAAGGGAGAAAAGCTCCCTGCTACATCACACATCATTCCCCGTAGTGTAACTGGCCTTCCAGGGCCAGATTGAAAAGGAAAGAGTACTCTCGGCTAAGAAGTGGAGGAGCAGTCTAATGATTAGCACAGTGGCCTAAGAATCAGGGGAACTGGGTTTAATTCCCACTGCAGCTCCTTGTGACTCTGGGTGAATCACTTAACCTTCCACTGCCCCAGGTAAAAACTAAGTACTTGTATATTAGGGCTGTACCGAATATTTGTATTTGATTCGCTCCTGAATACATTATTTGTATTTGGCTGAATAGTAATTTCAATTTGAATATGAATAATCCGGGGCTCTACTGTGCTAAATCCTACTGAAATAAACATTTTATCTCTGATTTCATGTTGCTTCTTTTACTATTTGTTATGTTAAAGCTCACGGCCCATTATTTGTATTCGGCCAAATAATATTTTTCATTATACGTATTTGACCAAATAGTAAAATATGGTATTTGGTACAGCTCTACTATATATAATATGTAAACCGCGGTATATCAAATACCATCCCCTTTCCCTTATATATGACCTGGGAATTTGAAGCCAGGTTAAAAGAGCAGGTGTTTCCTTCTATATATATATATATTTTTTAATCTTTTTTATTCACAAGTAGCATGGAACAATCAGAGGCATAAATGTATCGGAATCAAGAAACAAAAGGTATACAACATATGCAATACTATACAAGAAATATAGGGTAAGGACTAATCTGTGCTCTTAAACCTAGCCTAGCCACTTATTTTATATATAAAGAACCAAAACAAGATACCCCCCCCCCCCCCCCGCATCCAGGTATTAACGAACTAAAATGAAAAATAAGTTAGGGGGGGTTCAAAATCGTGAGATGCGGTAGGCAGCATCAGCACACAATACCTCCAAAGATTCCCATACTCCTGAGGCGGTTGGTATTTCAGACCAAATGCCAGCTCTCCCAATCCGCCATCTGCTTCAGACTACTATACCACTACCCCAGTGACGGGACCGATGCACCAGTCCAATGCCGTAGGATTGCTTTTTTGGCTAAAATTAGCCCCAACAGAGCAAACCTGCACTGGTAATTGGTGAGACCTTGTCTCACAAGATCTGCATCTGAGCCCATACGCAGCACACCATATGACCTCAAAAGAAATATCGAGTACAGTTTCCAGCAACCCAATGACTCCCGTCCAGAACTTCTGAGAAAAGTTTGCACTCCAGGAAGCAGTGTGTTAGGGAGCCCCTCCCCTGCCCACATTCGGTACAATCATCAGATCCCCAGAGACCCAAAGCTTTCCTTTTGCTTCTAGTAACATACGCATTATGTAATACTTTATATTGAATTTCCTGTAAGCTTACATTCGGGGTTACCAATACAGCCAAGCTAAAGCATCTAGACTTTTCCTTCTATATTATGCATCACCCCATAGTAGCAACATGGACTCCCCGAGTCAGAAACCCTCTTTTTGGTGATTTCATCAAGTGACCAGTATCTATTTCTTACAGCACCACTGAAAGCGACAATGTCCATTTCTGGAGACATTACAGCAGACATCGTCAGGGTGGGGCAGTGTGTAGTTTGGAAGGAGCATGATATGGGTGGGAAGAGATGTGGCTTCTATGAGAGGCAGGGGGTATGGCTTCAACAGGAAGAGTCATTATTGGAATGGACAGTAGTGGGGCTTGAGAGGAACTACTTCCGTTCATTCCTACTGAAGGTGGACAGAGTTGGGCAGGGCACAGGCAGAGAGCAGGCTGGCTTAACTCAGGGAGGTAAACAATCATGGGCCAGCATCACTATTATCTCACCTTTCAAAATAATTTGACTGATAGTGTATCCATTCTCCTACACACCTTCAGAGAAATCTAATAAATTAGTAAGGCACTACTTCCTTTTGTAAAATACATACTGGCTTTTCTCCATTAGGCCATAGGAAAGTTATAAAAACACAGCTATTAGTTATATGTTACGCTCATGTACTATAGGAAAATAAGAAAACACTGCTGAGCTTCAGTACTCTGACAATCAAAGTAAAATATTTCACCCCAGTACCTGAAAATTGCTGGTTTTGCTTGGTCCGCTGTAAGGCTGATAAATCTCCTTTAAATCTTTTTGGAGGGAAGAGTCCATAGGATTTGGAAGGTGAATCAGAGGCTGAAGGTTTTAATTGGCCTGACATGAAAAAAGGGTCAAACAGTCATTCCTGTATGTAGATGAGTTCTCCAGCTTAACAGTATAATAATTTCAGAGCAAGAGAACAAGTTCACATTTTACATATTATTATTTCAAGAATCTTTAAAAACCTATTTTTTCCAACAGGGTTATAATACCTAGGTTTGGCTGGATTCTGCAACAGGAGATAAGGGGTTGCGGATGAGCATTATGTATGCTCTTGTATGTTTGATATTTGGTAGCTTGTTACTGGTAGCTTAGATCTTCTCTATCCAATTGGTGTTCCTTTTTGAATCACTGTTTCTATATTATATTATTTTTATGTAAACCTTTAATTTGCATGCAAAGGAAGGGGTATAAAAATTTTTAATAAAAAATAAACTATGATGTGGGAAACTAAGGACTAATACTCAAGCAAAGGAAACACCTTCTTTTGATTTGGGACTTTTATATCCAATCTTTAGGTCCAAGAGTTTGGAATTTGATATAAAATAAGTTATGGTTGTCTTTATTTAATATACAGTCTTTCTTACAATCAAAACAAAGTGGTCTATATAGGGTTAACTGGTCAGTATTCTCAATGGAGAAAGTGAAGTTACTTACCTGTAGCAGGTATTCTCCGAGGACAGCAGGCTAATTGTTCTCACTGATGGGTGACGTCTGACGGCAGCCCCAGGATCGGAAATCTTCCTAGTAACAAAGCTTGCTAGAGCCCTCGCGTGCACGTGAGTGCACCACGCATGCGCAACCGTCTTCCCGCCTGTAGCGCGAACGTGCCTCAGTCAAATTACAAAGCAAAGACAAGGGAAGACACAACTCCAAAGGGGAGGTGGGCGGGTTGGTGAGAACAATCAGCCTGCTGTACTCGGAGAATACCTACTACAGGTATGTATCTTCGCTCTTTCCGAGGACAAGCAGGCTGCTTGTTCTCACTGATGGGGTATCCATAGCACCCAGGCTCACTCAAAACAACAAAGAAGGTCAATTGGGCCTCACAACGGCGAGGACATAACTGAGATTGACCTAAAGCAGAAACATTTGAGAATGCAGCCTGGAACAGAATAAAAATGGGCCTAGGGGGGTGGAGTTGGATTCTAGACCCCAAACAGATTCTGCAGCACTGACTGCCCAAACCGACTGTCGCATCGGGTATCTTGCTCAAGGCAGTAATGAGATGTGAATGTGTGGACAGATGACCACGTCTCAGCCTTGCAAATCTCTTCAATAGTGGCTGACTTCAAGTGGGCCACTGACACTGCCATGGCTCTAACACTATGAGCCGTGACATGACCCTCAAGAGTCAGCCCAGCTTGGGCATAAGTGAAGAAAATGCAATCTGCTAGCCAATTTGAAATGGTGTGTTTCCTGACAGCCACTCCCCTTCTGTTGGGATCAAAAGAAACAAACATTTGGGTGGACTGTCTGAAGGGGCTTGTCCGCTTCCAGATAGAAGGCCAATGCTCGCTTGCAGTCCAATGTGTGCAACTGACCTTCAGCAGGGCAGGTATGAGGACGGGGGAAAAATGTTGGCAAGACAATTGACTGGTTCAGATGGAACTCCGACACCACCTTCGGTAAGAACTTAGGGTGAGTGCGGAGGACTACTCTGTTATGATGAAATTTAGTATATGGAGCATGGGCTACCAAGGCTTGGAGCTCACTGACTCTACGAGCTGAAGTAACAGCCACCAAGAAAATGACCTTCCAGGTCTTCAGATGGCAGGCATTCAGTGGCTCAAAAGGAGGTTTCATCAGCTGGGTGAGAACGACATTGAGATCCCATGACACTGGCGGAGGTTTGACAGGGGGCTTTGACAAAAGCAAACCTCTCATGAAGCGGACAACTAAAGGCTGTCCAGAGATAGGCTTACCTTCTACACGGTAATGATAAGCACTAACTGCACTCAGACAAGTGCAGAAGGTATTCAAGTAGGGTCTGTGTAGAACAAGAGCGAGGGTCTAGGGCCTTGCTGTCACACCAGACGACAAACCTCCTCCATTTAAAAGAGTAACTCTTTTTAGTGGAATCTTTCCTGGAAGCAAGCAGGACTCGGGAGACACCCTCTGACAGACCCAAGGAGGCAAAGTCTACGCTCTCAACATCCAGGCCGAGAGAGCCAGGGACTGGAGGCTGGGATGCAGAAGCGCCCCCCTCATTCTGAGTAATGAGGGTTGGAAAACACTCCAACCTCAACGGTTCTTCGGAGGACAACTCCAGAAGAAGAGGGAACCAGATCTGACGTGGCCAGAAGGGAGCAATCAGAATCATGGTTCCGCGATCCTGCTTCAGTTTCAGCAAAGTCTTCCCTACCAAGGGTATGGGAGGATACGCATACAGGAGGCCCTTCCTCCAACAAAGGAGAAAGGCATCTGACGCTAGTCTGCCGTGGGCCTGAAGTCTGGAACAGAACTGGGGGACCTTGTGATTGGTCTGAATAGCAAAGAGATCGATCAAGGGGGTGCCCCACGCTTGGAAGATCTGACGTACCACTCTCGAGTTGAGAGACCACTCGTGA
This sequence comes from Microcaecilia unicolor, assembly GCF_901765095.1. Lineage (NCBI taxonomy): Eukaryota > Metazoa > Chordata > Amphibia > Gymnophiona > Siphonopidae > Microcaecilia > Microcaecilia unicolor. Next base: position 250,006,949 of record NC_044034.1, read on the forward strand.
GGTCGCATAATCCTGCTCAACCTATCGGCCAGACTGTTGTTTACACCTGCCAGATACGTGGCTTGGAGAAACATGCCATGACGGCGAGCCCAAAGCCACATATAGATGGCTTCCTGACACAGGGGGCGAGATCCTGTGCCCCCGCTTGTTGATGTAGTACATGGCAACCTGATTGTCTGTCTGAATTTGAATAATTTGATTGGACAGCCAATCTCTGAAAGCCATTAGAGCGTTCAAGACCGCTCGCAACTCCAGGAGATTGATCTGAAAGCCTGTTTCCTAGACGGACCAACGTCCTTGAGTGTGAAGCCCATCGACATGGGCTCCCCACCCGAGGAGAGACACATCCGTTGTCAGCACTTTTTGTGGCTGATGAATTTGAAAGGGACGTCCCAAGGTCAAATTGGATCGAATTGTTCACCAATGTAGGGATCTGAGAAACCCCGTGGACAGCTGGATCGCGTCCTCTAGATCCCCAGCAGCTTGAAACCACTGGGAAGCTAGGGTCCATTGAGCCGATCTCATGTGAAGACGGGCCATGGGAGTCACATGAACTGTGGAGGCCATGTGGGCGAGCATTCTCAACATCTGCCAAGCTGTGATCTGCTGAGCCGCTCGGACCCAAGAAACAAGAGACAGAAAATTGTCTGCCTTCGCCCCGGGGAGGTAGGCCTGAGCAGTCTGGGAGTCCAGCAGAGTTCCTATGAATTGTAGTCTTTGAACTGGAAGAAGGTGGGACTTTGGATAATTTACCACAAACCCTAGTAGATCCAGGAGTTGAATAGTCATCTGCATGGACTGTAAAGCTCCTGCCTACGAGGTGTTCACCAGCCAATCGTTGAGATAGGGAAACACATGCACTCCCAATCTGCACAGTGACGCCACTACAACCACCAGGCACTTTGCAAACACTCGGGGCGCAGAGGCGAGACCAATGGGTAGTATACAATACTGAAAATGCCATGTCCCCAGACAGAATCGAAGATACTGCCTGTGAGCTGGTAGTATCAGGATGTGAGTATAAGCATCCTTTAAGTCCAGAGAGCATAGCCAATCGTTTTTCTGAATCATGGGAAGGAGGGTGCCAAAGGAAAGCATCCTGAACTTTTCTCGGACCAGATATTTGTTCAGGGCCCTTAGGTCTAGGATGGGACGCATCCCCCCTATTTTCTTTTGCACAAGAAAGTACCTGGAATAGAATCCCAGCCCTTCCTGCCCCAGTGGCACGAGCTCGACCGAATTGACGCTGAGAAGGGCGGAGAGTTCCTCTGCAAGTACCAGCTTGTGCTGGAAGCTGAAAAACTGAGCTCCCGGTGGGCAATTTGGAGGTGTTGATATCAAATTGAGGGAGTATCCTAGCCGGACTATTTGAAGAACCCATCGATCGGAGGTTACAAGAGGCCACCTTTGGTGAAAAAACTTTAACCTCCCCCCGACCGGTAGATCGTCCGGCATGGACACTTTTATAGCGGCTATGCTCGCCTGGAGCCAGTCAAAAGCCTGTCCCTTGCTTTTGCTGGGGAGCTGCAGGGGCCTGTTGAGGCGCACGCTGTTGACGTGAATGAGCGCACTGGGGCTTAACCTGAGCAAGCTGTTTGGAAGGTGGATTGTACCTACGCCTATTTGAAGCATAGGGAGCATTCCTCCTTCCCCCACAAAAACGTCTACCTGATGAGGTAGTTGCTGAAGACGTCCAGTGGGAGAGTTTGTCGAAGGCGGTGTCCCGCTGGTGGAGCTGCTCTACCATCTGTTCGACCTTCTCACCAAAAATATTATCCCCCTGGCAAGGAGCATCCGCAATCTGCTGCTGGACTCTATTTTCCAGGTCAGAGGCACGCAGCCATGAGAGTCTGCTCATCACTATACCTTGAGCAGCGGCCCTGGACGCAACATCAAAAGTGTCGTAAGCACCCCTGGACAGGAATTTTCAACACGCCTTCAGCTGCCTGACCGCCTCCTGAAAAGGCTTGGCCTGCTCCGACGGGAGCTTATCGACCAGGTCCGCCAGCTGCCGCACATTGTTCCGCAAGTGGATGCTCGTGTAGAGCTGGTACGACTGAATCTTGGAGACGAGCATAGCAGAATGATAAGTCTTCCTCCCAAAAGAGTCCAGAGTTCTAGACTCCCGCCCTGGGGGCGCCAAGGCGTAATCCCGAGAACTCTTGGCTCTCTTGAGAGCAGAATCCACAACACCAGAGTCATGAGGCAACTGGGTCGTCATCAACTCTGGGTCCCCTTGGATCCGATACTGGGACTCAATCTTTTTGGGGATGGAGGGATTAGTTAATGGCTTCACCCAGTTTGTCAGCAATGTCTGTTTCAGGACATTATGCAGAGGAACAGTGGACGATTCCTTAGGTGGCGAAGGATAGTCCAGGACCTCGAACATCTCGGCCCTGGGCTCATCCTCAGTAACCACAGGGAAGGGAATGGCCATAGACATTTCCCGGACAAAGGAAGAGAAAGACAGACTCTCAGGGGGAGAAAGCTTTCTCTCTGGCGAAGGAGTAGGATCAGAAGGAAGACCACAAGACTCTTCATCAGAGAAATATCTTGGTTCTTCCTCTGCTTCCCACGAGGCCTCCCCTTCGGTATCGGACACGAGTTCTCTGACTTCAGTCCAAAGCCGGGCCCGTCTCGACGCCGAGGAACCATGTCCTCGATGGCAATGCCGAGAAGAAGACTCCTGCGCTGCCGGCGACGAAGCTCCCTCCAGTGATGTCGATGGGGAGTCAACTTGGGTGGCAGCCGAGGCCAATGCCGCAAGCAGTACCGGCATCGCAATCCGCACCACGGGCGGGGAACCAACCGCCGCATCTCTCGACGGTACCAACGGCGCAAGCACCACCGGTACCGGAACAGATGGTCGCAGCAGCCCTTCCAGAATCCCTGGAAGGATGGCTCGGAGGCGCTCCTCTAAAGTGTCTGTCGAGTAAGGCTGTGGGGTTGGTACAGGCAACGAAGTCAGAATCTGCCTGGGGCGTGGAGGTGGTTGCAAGCTGTCCGAAAAAGAGCGCATCGACACCTCCTGAACGGAGGGTGAGCGGTCCTCCCGGCGTCGACACTTCATGGGTGCCGAATCCTTCGGCGCCCTGGAGCTCTCGGTACCGTGACGGGAAGGTGATCGATGACGATGCTTTTTTGCGAGGAGGACGTGGAATCCACACGCCTCCTCAGGGCCGGGTCCGAAAGAGGTCGGTCCCAGGGGGCTTGTACCGCAGGAGTTATCGAGGCAGGTGGAGACCCACTCAATGGCTCACAGCTGCCAGCATGAGAAGGTCTCTGGACAGCCATTACCTGCACTCCTGACGTCGATGCACTCTTCAGTGCCGACATCGATACCGTCTCCGACGATCTCGGTACCGCTACTGACGTCGAAGGACTGGGCACGGCTCGGAACAGGCGCTCCCACTGAGCCAATCTCGACACTTGTGTTCGCTTTTTTAGGTGAAGAAACAGAGTACAAGCGTCAGGGCGATGACCAGCCCCAAGACATTGAATACATGAAGCGTGTGGATCAGTGGCTGAGATTGCCCGGCTGCACCGCGTGCACTTCTTGAAGCCGCTGGCAATCTTCAAGGTCATGGACGGAAAAATCGCGGCGGCGGCAAAGTCAAAATCCACGATGGTGCCAAAAGAAGGGCACAAAAAAAGGAAAAATTCCGTACGGGTGGCCAAAATGGCTGCTCGCGACAACGAAAGGAAACTTATGGGGATAAACTAAGGATTAAAGGAAAAAGTTAACTTTTTTTTTTTAAAGAATGAAACAACGCGAGCAACTCGCTAAGAAAACAAACCAAAGAGCGGCGAAAACCGCGAAAACGCTGTGAGGGCTCTCTCTGGGGTGCAGAACAGCCGAAAAAACAGCCGCCCTGAGCCGCGGAAAAAAAGAGACTGAGGCATGTTCGCGCTACGGGCAGGAAGACGGTCGCGCATGCGCGGTGCGCACATGTGCGCGCGAGGGCTCTAGCAAGCTTTGTTGCTATTAAGATTTCTGATCCTGGGGCTGCCGTTGGACGTCACCCATCAGTGAGAACAAGCAGCCTGCTTGTCCTTGGAGAAGGGTAGTTAGAAGGGTTCCCCGAGGGTCTGTGCTGGGACCGCTGCTTTTTAACATATTTATAAATGACCTAGACATGGGCGTAACCAGTGAGGTAATTAAATTTGCTGATGACACAAAGTTATTCAAAGTTGTTAAATCACGGGAGGATTGTAAAAAATTACAAGAGGACCTTACGAGTCTGGGAGACTGGGCGTCTAAATGGCAGATGATGTTTAATGTGAGCAAGTGCAAAATGATGCATGTGGAAAAGAGGAACCCGAATTATAGCTACGTCATGCAAGGTTCCACATTAGAAGTCACTGACCAAGAAAGGGATTTAGGTGTCGTCGTTGATGATACGTTGAAACCTTCTGCTCAGTGTGCTGCTGCGGCTAAGAAAGCAAATAGAATGTTAGGTATTATAAGGAAAGGCATGGAAAACAAAAATGAGGACGTTATAATGCCTTCGTATCGCTTCATGGTGCGACCGCACCTTGAATATTGTGTTCAATTCTGGTCGCCGCATCTCAAAAAAGATATAGTGGAATTAGAAAAGGTGCAGAGAAGGGCGACAAACATGATAAAGGGGATGTGATGTCTTCCCTATGAGGAAATGCTAAAGCAGCTAGGGCTCTTCAGCTTGGAGAAAAGGCAATTGAGGGGAGATATGATAGAGGTCTATAAGATAATGAGTGGAGTTGAACGGGTAGACGTGAAGCATCTGTTTACGCTTTCCAAAAATACTAGGACTAGAGGGCATACGATGAAACTACAAACTAGTAAATTTAAAATGAATCGGAGAAAAGTTTTCTTCACTCAACGTGTAATTAAACTCTGGAATTCGTTGCTAGAGAATGTGGTGAAGGCGGTTAGTGTAGCAAAGTTTTAAAAAGGTTTGGACGGCTTCCTAAAGGAAAAGTCGACATTATTAAATTATTAAAAGACCATTATTAAATTGGATTGGAGAAAATACACTATTTCTGGGATTAGCAGTATAAAATGTTTTATACTTTTTTAGGATCTTGCCAGGTATTTGTGACCTGGATTGGCCACTGTTGGAAACAGGATGCTGGGCTTAATGGACCTTTGGTCTGTCCCAGTATGGCAATACTTATGTACTTACAAGTTAGATAGGAAAGAAATGCCATTATATCATACAGACAGGTTAAAAGCAGAAAATTTCCTGAAAGGCAGAAGAGCTCATGTCTGCCAGCCCTCAATGGAATTGTGCACCTAGCCCTGGAGAAGAGTTGAGTCGTCAGGGCTGCTTTGATTTTCACAAAGGAGGATTCAAGCTGTAAATCTGGTGGTAAGAGATTCTATAGGGCTGGGGCCAGAAAGAAAGCTAAGTGAGTGAGAAGCAAAGAAGACACTTCCTTCCTTCACTTACTCCACTGCTTGCTAATTATAACTACTAAAAGGAGTGGGGGTAGGGTGGAGGGAATGGGAGGTTGAGGCAGGATGGGAGGAAGGTGAATGGAATGGGGTAGGAGAGACTGGAGACTATCCAGCTTATTTTCGAAAGAGATCGCCGGCCATCTTCCGACACAAATTGGGAGATGGCCGGTGATCTCCTGAATCCGGCCAAATCGGTATAATCGAAAGCCAATTTTGGCTAGCTCCAACTGCTTTCCGTCACGGGGCCAGCGAACGTTCAAGGGTCGTGTCGGCACGGTAGCGAAGGCAGGACGGGGGTGTGCATTGAGATGGCCGGCTTTGCCCGATAATGGAAAAAAGAAAGCCGGCCGTAACGAGAATTTGGTCCACTTTATTTGGTCCCTTTTTTTCAGATCTAAGTCCCAAAAAAGTGCCCGAACTGACCAGATGACCACCGGAGGGAATCGGGGATCACCTCCCCTGACTCTCCCAGTGGTCACTAACCCCCTCCCACCCTCAAAAATACTTTTTTTGCCAGCCTCTATGCCAGCCTCAAATGTCATACTCAGGTCCATCGCAGCAGTATACAGGTCCATGGAGCAGTTGTGGTGGGTGCAGTGGTCTTCAGGCAGGCAGACCCAGGCCCACCCCCTCCCCCCCACACCTGTTACACTTGTGATGGAAAATGGGAGCCCTTCAAAACCCACCAGAAACCCACTGTACCCACATGTAGGTGCCCCCCTTCACCCCTTAGGGCTATGGTAGTGGTGTATAGTTGTGGGGAGTGGGATTTGGGGGGGCTCAGCACCCAAGGTAAGAGAGCTATGCACCTGGGAGCTATTTTAATTTTTTTTTTTTACTTTTTAGAAGTGCCCCCTAGGGTGCCCAGTTGGTGTCCTGGCATGTGAGGGGGATCAGTGCACTAAGAATCCTGAACCCCTCCCATGACCAAATGCCTTGGATTTGTCCAGATTTAAGATCGCCGGTTTCCATTATGGGCAAAAACCGATGCCGGCCATCTCACACCCGGCCATCACTGACATTTGGGTGGCTCCCAACCGTATTATCGAAACAAAAGATGGCCGGCCATCTTTTTTGAAAATACGGTTGACTCCGCCCACTTGCGGAGCCGGCCCCAGAGATGGCCGGCGCCGTTCGATTATCCCCCTCTATAAGAACCAACATCTCTAGTCTTAAGGAGGAGGGGTTGTAGGTAAGTCCTATTTATGACATTAAGGTTATAGGGTGCAAGGGGAGAGGAGTGGGGATTTTATATGTCATATTCATGATATAGTCATTGTTAGTATAGGTTGAACTCTAATAGTGTACAAGTTGTGCTGTTGTTTAAAAAAAAAAGAAGAAGATTTAAACTACATCAAGATATCCAGTCTTTTACAGGAGAAAAATGATTACACAAAACAAACTCCCTAACTATATCAATCAAAATAACAGAGAAATTAGACATATTGAAGTTTAACTGAATTACGTTTGAATTAAACATTGGTTGATTCTAGTTATTTTTCAGTTCCATTACCTTGTTGTTGTTCTCTCTCCAATTCCACTACTTCTGTAAAATCAAAATGGAAACAATATGGTAATCCTATTTAAATAATACAATAAGTATCTAACCAGGTTACTTTATGAAAGCGATTAGGCTATTGTATAGATTCCAACATATATTTAATACATTTATCAAACATCACAAAACACCTTTTATAGGTGTTCTCTGAGAACAGAAGAATACAAGTCTCCATAAGCAGAGGGTGTCATCCAATACAGTGCCAGGCAGAGAAATGTAAACGAAGCTTCAGACAGCATGGGTGGGACTTTTTGCTTAGTGTGACCTCAGTTGTCTGTAAGGCTATTACTTGAAGAAGTCACTTCTGAGGGAGCTGTGTAGTTTTGTTTTGTTTCTTTAAATAAAATCATCTTTATTGGCATACATCCGAAAGAAGTACAAGCAAGAAGCCCATCAAACATCAGGAAACACAATTCCGCTCATTATACACTAAACAATAGGACTAATATCACATGTGGTGTACTCTTATTCACATGTGTGAGGCATAGTTTAAGGAGTGTCAGAGTTCTCTGGACAGTATGATATAGTGAAGGATCATTTATAATCCCCGCTAACAGTAAATGACTAAGGACAAAGAACAGATACCGAATAACAATAATTCCCACTTTCCCTCCCTTCAATCTACCCACCCACTTCAAGTAGTGGTCTGGTAAAATACATTGTAAGACTGTAATTGGACAGCTGAAAACACAGATATAAAAACAATATTTCAAAGCATATGTGTAGTAGAACATAGAGAATATAACCAATTATCTATTTAACAGTATATTGTTATCTTTATTTGGGCGCACCATCCAATAAGGTTCCCATAAGTTCTGAAAGTATCTCCATCTCTTATTATCCCTATTTCCTGCAACTTTATGTTCAATAAGCGGCAAGCGCTAAATCAATAAGGATTTTTTTGCCAATGTATAAATCCCGGGAGATGTTTTTCTCTCCAAAAACACAAGATAGGCTTTGTTACTGAGGAAAAGCCTCTCTCAGGAAGAATCTATGATTCTTTGAAAGTAGAACAAAATCTGCCCCTCCACGAAAGAGTATAGTGGAAGAAGAAAAGGAAAAGTCTTCAGAGTATAGTAACTGGCAGTAAGTCCAAATCTGTTTCCATAGTCCTGCTACTAAATTACAGTGCCAAAATATATGGCCTAAGTTGGATTTGAAGTACCCTATTTGGGACTGTTTCCACCTGTGGCCAGGCGTGCCTTGAAGGCCCTCCATGGTTACATATTAGTTCTCAGTATAAATTTATATTCAAGTTCCCTGAGTAACATTTAAACAGAAAGACTTGGGATATCTAGCAGATTTTGTTTTACAGTCTCTATCATAATATGGCAGCCCAATTCCTCTCTCCAGGCTTCTGCTAAGCCCTCTAAACAGTATTCAAGGAGGTTATCCAGCAAAAATGTATGAAAATGTGTCAAATATAGTTTCTGCTCTTCCTGAAGTTGAAAGCACTGATCAAGGATTTGTGCATTATGTTCAGTCAATCTTGGTCCCCTCAAATCAGCAAGATAATCACATGCCTGAAGACAGAAAAATAGAGAGGCAAGAGGAAGATCAAATAACATTTGCATCTCGGCGAAAGTATGAATTTTTCCTTGCCCATCAAACATATCTCCCGCCTGTCAGGAGTGCTGGAAGTCAAAATGATTGCTGGACATACTTATATTAATATGAAACCAGCTTGACAATATTAAACCAGCTTCTGACCTCTGAGAACCACCCCCTCCCTCAGGAAGCACTGAGGATGGCACCAAATGGTGGTCAGAGGCCTGATAGCCCTTTGGTTTCTCAATTACTCTTGATTAACATACCTTTTGTTCCATCTGGGAGCAGGGCTTCAGAGCAACCAAAGCCAGACAGTGAGGCTCCATGACTAGTAACTTCAAACAGGACAACCTGTGAAAGTTGTCACCTTTCCTGACTTCAGAAAGTATCTGGAGTTCTGTAAAGGAAATAACTGGGAAGGAGAGAAGTTTTTGATCTCTCTCTGCTCCTGTTCCCACGCTCTGTTCTTAGTAGGTATAAAGCAGAGCACAGGGGGGCACTTCTCTCTCGGTCTCTGAGCCCGCAGGGCACGGGACTCTGCTGGGCTGCCTTTGTTTCTTCTTCTTCTTTCTCTGCACACCTCCATCTTTAGCCACCAGAACACAGAGCTCTGGTGGCTGGCAGCTTCTCTCTCTTCCTTTCCCTCTACACACATATATACCTCTTGCAGCACAACCCCAAGGCTTCTCCCTTCCTCTGAACAAACACCCTATCCTTTCTTTCTCTCCCTAAACACACACAGATACAGCCCTGTACCAGTTACCTGTACTATGAACTGGACCCCGGGACCACCCAGACAACGATTGCTAACACCGCCCACTTTAACCCTTTATGATACTGTCCCTAAAATGCTGCTAAATCAAGACCAGGTCTAATGTCTTCATTACCGATTACAGGAACTAAAGGTGAGATAGAAGAATTGCTGCGCAAGCAATAAAATAGTTTCTCCCAGCTTCCTCTCATATATAACCATATCATACATTGAGGGAAATAATCATTAGATTGAATTGTCTTTGCATGTATTTATTTATTTGCTGCATTTGTATCCCACATTTTCCCACCTCTTTGCAGGCTCAATGTGGCTTACATTATGCCGCAATGACAATCGTCATAAACGGTATGAGAAGAACAAAGTATTGTTACAATTAAGGTATTTTAGATATCAAGAAAATTAGAAATAAAGGAAATAATGTATACATATCGGATATGCAAAATGTAAGGTAGAATATAGTGTTAAATATTAACAGTGTGATTAAAGTAACCAAATTAATCCTTTTATGAAGGATTCTTGTTGTAAGTCTCGTTAAATAATTTAGTTTTCAGTGATCTCCGGAAGACTGTCAGATCGTGTGTTGTTTTTAAGGGATTCGGTAGTGCATTCCAACGTTGCGCACAGATGTAAGAGAAGCTGGATGCATATAATGACTTGTATTTAAGTCCCTTACAAATGGACTAGTTATCGGATGTAGATAAGAGATTCCAACCTGGTAGGAGTAAAGTGCAGTCTTACAGAACCAGTCTCTCAATGAACGGACCCACAGGCCAAACTGTATAGCTTTAAATCTAAGAGACCCCATCCACCTTTGTGGAATTCTTGGACACTTTCCCACCCACAGAAATTTTTGAAGAGCTTTTTGTATTCCCTGCATGTCTCTACATTTTTATAAATAGTGGGCGAGATTGGAGTAGCCACCTTGAAACAAGAAGAGTATTATACAGAAAAATAAGGCCTGAGAAAGAAATTGGTAAAGCCTCCCATACACATAATTTCTGTAGCAACTGTACATGCACACCCAACCAACAAACTGCCTTCATCAGCCTCTAAGTGGAAAGTCAGTCCACAGTTGGGATATGGAAATATTCAAAGGTAGAGCCTCAGACAGTTGAAAACACTGAGCTTTCAAGAAATAGCACCAAATTCCGCAAATATCTGTAATGCTGGGGCAAAAGTGGCAACTGGCTGAGTCGGCATTAGCATAATATCATCAGCAAATGCCATGCATTTGATGCTAGCAGCCTTAATAGGGATTCCCAGGGTAGCCATAACCTCTTTCAATCATGCCAATAAAGGTACCAAAAACAAAAGATACAAAAGAGGCAACAGAGAGCAACCCTGTCTGGTTCCTCGGCAGAGAGGGAATGCACGTCCATTAACTAAAACACTTGTTGATGGGGAGTTGTATAATGTATGTAGAGCTGCCAAGAAAACGCCATCAATGCCTATCCTTTCATAAGAGGGGACAAGAAAGACTATTCTACTCTATCAAATGCTTTTTCAGAGCCAAAGCTTATGGCCAATACAGGTAAAGAGTGTTGCTGACACCATTCTACAGCTAACAGAACTTTTCTCACATTTACCACTTGACAAATCCAACCTGTTTACTTCTGTGGTTGAACTATGCCTCTTGCTAGTAGTGAGGATTTACAGGGCTAATGTTTTATGAGAAACCTTAGCCTTTTCCTACAGGAAGTATTTCCAAAATACTGATTGGGAAGCCTGCAACCAAGAAAGTCTGCATTGCAGAACTCTTGATGCCATCTCAAATCATAATAGATTGATATAGTATGTGTTTCAATACTGTTTTCTCCTGTCTACTATGTCTCAAGGTCATCATCTTAATGAAGAAACTGCCAGATCTGTCTACTTTGATTAGATTGTTTCACATACACTAGTGTAGGAGCAAACTTCTAAATCAATTGGGGATGCTTTCATAAAAAAGAATGGTGTGTCATGGATAGCATTGGCTAGGCTGTATTTAAATGCAGAGCACACTAGGCAGTGTACACACATGGAGGACACATGTGGACAAAAGAAGAGTATGGAAGTACTGAAAGTCCCACCAGTTTCTCTTTTTTTCCCAGCCCCAGCTCATTCCCACCAGTTTATTTGTACATGAGATGTGGGGGTAAACATCCAGAATCATTTCAACAAGCATTCCAGAGAGTAGAAGGAATGAGTTAGAGTCCACCAGTACCATAAAGGAAGGAAACTACAGAATTTGCAACAGAAAAGAAAATCTTTTCAAGAAACTTGATCAGCAAACGAGGAAAAACAAGTGGTAAACGCATAAGTACAGCAATATAAAGTGTTACTCCAGGAACCATTCGTGGATCAAAACCAGACAAATGAATGGTTAAGGAGAGGTGAAATGAAACCTAAGGATGAACGATTGATAGCTGCAGCCCAACAGTGGATTATAGCTTAGAAAGTAAGTTACTCACCTGTAGCAGGTGTCTTCTGAGGACAAGAGGGTACATTCACACATATGAGTGATGTCATCTGATAGAGCCTGGGGAAAAAAATCACCATCTTGTTTTCCAGAAGCCTTTGGAAGTCAAACCATGCATGCACATGTGCTTTCTCACCTGCCATGACCGCACAGGACCAGTCAGTCTATTAGAAAGCTAATAGAATACAACACGTAGGGAAGAAGAGCAGAATATGTGAATGTGTGTCCTGCTGTCCTCTGAGAACACCTGCTACAGATGAGCAACTTTACTTTCTCTGAGGACAAGCAGGACAATTCATACATATGGGAATCTTTACCAGGCTACTCGAAACAAGGGGGGCTGGGAACAATGACAAATTAGGCCTACAACATCAATAAAAAGTTTTGTAAAGCCTGGAACAGTAAGAAAATGGGCCCAGGGGAGTGGAGTTGGATTCTAGACTCTTAATAGATTCTGTAGGACTGATTGACCAAACTGACTGTCACGTCAGGAATCTTGTTCCAAACAGTAGTGAGATGTAAATGTGTGGACAGATGACCACACTGCAGCTCTGCAAATGTCCTGAGTGGAGGCTGCTCCCAAGAGGGGTACTGGTGCAGCCATGGCTTGGACATTATGAGCAATCACACTGCCCTCTAAAGTCAGCCCATCCTGGACATTAGCAAAAAAAAAATGCAGTCTGCTAGCCAATTGGAGAGTGTGTATTTGCCAATGACTGTTCCCAATCTGTTAGGGTCAAAAGAAATAAAAATATGGTTGGACTGTCCATGGGCTTTAGTCCACTTCAGATAGAAAGCCAAGGCTCTCTTGTTGTCCAAGGTGGGCAGTGTGTTTTCACTAAGATGAACATGGGTTCTGGGGAAGAATGCTAGCTGAACAATTGACTAAGATGGAATTCCGACACAACCTTAGGAAGGTTTGTGCGCAGAAGTACTCTACTATGATAAAATCTTGTGTAAAGAGGATCAGCTACTAGGACCTGAAGCTCACTGATCCTGCAGGCTGAAGTGACCGCCACCAAGAACAAAACCTTCTAGATCATAAAGTTCAGATGGCAGGAATCAAGCAGCTCAAATGCAGCTTTTATCAGCTGAGTGAGAATGACATTGAGATCCCATGACACTGTTGGAGGTTTGATCAGGTACTTGAACTGTAAACTCTCATGAATCGAACAACTAGAGGTTGTATAGAGATGGGCCTGCCTGCTACATGGTGTTGATAAGCATCAATTACACTCAGGTGAACCCTAACTGAATTGGTCTTGAGACCAGACTCTGACTAGTGTCAAAGTTTTTGTGTAGAACAAGAAAAAGGGTCTAAGGCCTTGCCCTCAAACCAGATGGCAGACCTCCATCACCTGAACTTGTAAGAACTAGCTTAGTGGAATCTTTCCTGGAAGTATTCAGGACTGGGGAGACACTCACGTCAGGTGGAGCAAATCAACTACAACACTGAAGCTGTAAGGGCCAGGGAATGAAGGATGGGATGAGGAAGTAAACCCTCATTCTGAAGGTTGGAAAGCAGCACAGTCTCCATGGCTCTTTGGAGGCTATCTCCAAAGCTAGAGGGAACCTTATCATTATAAGGTACAATTTATTTGATTAACCGCTAAAGGTAAGTACCATCGAAGCGGTGTACAACCACTAAAATCGAAGAAGTACAAACACAAAATCAAATAATCAAGAAAGAAGAGAAATATAATAACAATAGAAAAGCAAGAATAGCAGTCCTCCCCGCTTGCTGTATCCCATACCCCAGTAACACACAGTCCCCTGGAAGCGTCCACCCTTGCGGCAGAACTAGCTAACAAAAACTTTCTGAAAGAGATGAGTCTTCAGAACCACCTTTAGAGGGTTCAGTGCACAAAATTAAAGGAAGAGCATTCCATAAGGTTAGATCCAAATAGCAAACACAGAATTTCGAAAAGCATCTTTAAAAACATGTCAAAACGATGGAATGGTTAAAAGATGCTGAGAGCTGAACGCAGTGATCGAGTAGGAACATATGGTGATAAACGCGAGGACAAAAATTGAGGTGAGCCTGATCCAAGCACTTTATGACTCAGTACCAGAATCATATACTGAATACAATATTCTATTGGAAGCCAAAGTTCCGCCCTCAAGAGTCACATGATCATATTTTTGCACTCTACAAATCAATTTAACCACTACATTCTGCACCAGTTGAAGTCTTCTGAGTTCTCTTTGAGTAACACCCCTCAGAAGCACATTACAATAATACAAACATGTGATTACAAAGGCATGAATGAATATGTGGAGGACCCTCTGATCAAATTTTTCTTGGATGTATCTGCTATTTTGGACTTTTCTCAAGGAGAAGTCTCAGAACTAACCACTTTACTTATAAATTTTGCGTTTGACTAAGATTTGAACATGGTTATGCGTTTTATTTCCACAACTTACAAGAACTATTTTATGGACAAAGAATGTGGATTTTTCCTGATGTGGCATGGGAGACACATGAAAGACGAAAGCTGTTCCTATCCATAAGGCAGGAAATTTGTTAATCTGGTCATGAGCCCTTGAGCCCAGGCCGAGGCCTAGTATAGGGTTTTGGCCAAGGCCTAGGGTAGACCAAACAGGCCCTACGCACTACCCCAGCCACCAAACCCCGCACACACACATCCAACTAGCACCACCAGAAAATGGGAGATAGAGCATTCAGGTGGGCCTCACAGCCTATCGAGAACCCACTCACACAGAGTCCAAGCGTGCGGGCCTCACGGCCGAACAGGAACCAAGTCATACACTGGGAAGGGAAAAATAACAAAGAGCGGTCCCCACAGGGACTTGAACACCAGCAACGCACACAGCGCTAGCTAAGGACGCAAGGGAAAGGTGACCGACAGACGTTTCTATAGGAAACACAAGACTGTGCCACAGGGCAGTCAAGGATAAAGGAAGCCACACAAGCGAACACTCTAGGCTGTACCATACAGCACATAAGGGAAAGGTGAAGCCACCTAAGCAAACACAATGCTCACCTCACAACATACAAGGATGAAGGGAACTGCAATACAGGGATACACAAGGCTGTGCCACACAGCACTCAAAGGCAAAGGGAATCCACACACGAGAATGCACCAGGCTGGCCTCACAATATACAAGGGAAAAAGGGAAATACTTATAGGGATACACAAGGCTGTGCCACACAGCACTCAAAGGCAAAGGGAATCCACACACGAGAATGCACCAGGCTGGCCTCACAATATACAAGGGAAAAAGGGAAATACTTATAGGGATACGCAAGGCTGTGCCACACAGCACTCAAAGGCAAAGGGAATCTACACACAAGAATGCACCAGGCTGGCCTCACAATATACAAGGGAAAAAGGGAAATACTTATAGAGATACACAAGGCTGTGCCACACAGCACTCAAGGAGAAGGGAAAGGTAAGCAAACAGAAGCCGTTGCCTAAACACACACAGATCAGATAAGGAGCAGAGCTCACCAGAAACAGGAGACAGACACAGCAAAGAAGGAATTAAAGCAGGCTAAAGGAAAAG
The DNA here is from genome assembly GCF_901765095.1 of Microcaecilia unicolor. Classification (NCBI taxonomy): domain Eukaryota; kingdom Metazoa; phylum Chordata; class Amphibia; order Gymnophiona; family Siphonopidae; genus Microcaecilia; species Microcaecilia unicolor. Next base: position 250,022,253 of record NC_044034.1, read on the forward strand.
ACTGCTTTAAAACACTAACCTGCCAGAAGCAGGGCTACACTGCAGACAAAGGGTAACGCAAACAAAAGAAAAAACAACCCCCAGGACGATACAAAGGGTCAGGAGACTGCCAACAAAGGCAGGACTACAAGGCAATACTAAGCATGGCACAAAAGGGTTAACACAGAGGAAAGGAAAACTAAAACAAACAAACTGGAACCATACAAGGGACAAGCTTATCACAAAGCACAACACCAGCCAAGCAGAGAATAAACCCAGGTGCGTGCAGTGTAGTGAGGCAATCAAGCACACGCTGGGAACACCCAGCACTTACACCACGGAAAACTACAAGCCATGAGGAGAAAAAGCAAATCTTCAACGTAACACAGAGAGCATTAGCACAAACAGAGAGAGAGGAAAGCAGGCTTCAGCTAACAATAATCATAGGCAATCAAACGCTAAAGCAAGAGTTGTAGGGAAAGGTAGGCTTAAGTAGATCAGGCTTCTGATGTCTGCTGCATCAGACCTCAGCTCAGCCCCTGACAAGCCAATCAGGAGAGAGTCCCAAACATTCCCCTGCCTATCTAACAGAATCATAACAAAACTTTAGGTGTCACCTTTATGCTACCTTGTAAATGCATAAGATATTTAAGTATTTGATACATGATTTTTGTCCCAGAACATCTTCACTCTTTTTTGGATTTAAAGAAGCTTACACCAAGTCAAGTCATCCTTTTTTAGCTGTTTCATGAGTGTTCATAATACTATTGTATAATGTTATCATGCCAATGCTTGATTTTCTTTAATAATTATTTTACATTAATCCACCTTATACCTTCCTCCCCTTCTGCTCTGATTTGTGGTCTATTCAGTGGCGTAGCAAGGGCGGGGAGGTGGGGGCGGTACGCCCCAGGTGTCAGCGGGTGGGGGGGGGGGTGCTGCTCCATTGTCTCCTGCCACCATCCTGCCTTTTTTTAACAATCCATGCAGCAACACAGGCAGCGCCTCGCATCTGCCCTGCGTGTGCTGTGAAGAAGAAAATCACGTCGCTGGCGTCGGGCCTTCCCTCGCTGTGTCCCGCCCTCTTCTGAGGTAACTTCCTATTTCCTCGAGGGCGGGACAAAGCGAAGGAAGGCCCGACACCAGCGACGCGATTTTCTTCTTCACAGCACACGCAGGGCAGACACGAGGCGCTGCCTACGTCGCTGCATGGATTAAAAAAAAAGGCAGGGTAGTGGCAGGAGAAGAGGGCTCTGTCGGCTCTAAACGGAGGGGGAGGGGGAGCTCAGAGGGGTGCTCAGAGGGCAGAAGGGGATTGGGGAGGGGTGGGGGAGCTCAGAGGGGTGCTCAGAGGGCAGAAGGGGATTGGGGAGGGGTGCGGGAGCTCAGAGGGGTGCTCAGAGGGCAGAAGGGGATTTGGGAGGGGTGGGGGAGCTCAGAGGGGTGCTCAGAGGGCAGAAGGAGATTGGGGAGGGGTGGGGGAGCTCAGAGGGGTGGTCAGAAGGGGATTGGGAAGGGGTGGGGGAGCTCAGAGGGGTGCTCAGAGGGGTGGGGGTGCACTCAGATGGGAGAAGGGGTCTGAAGCTGGAACTGGGGTCTGACAAGGGGGCAGGAGGGAAAATGGGTCCATGCCTGGGGCAGGTGGGAGAATAGGTCTGGGGCTGAAAAGGGGGGATGCAAGGCATGTGGTGGATGAAGGGGGCTGGAGCTGGGGGCTGAAAAGAGGGGGCAGAGAGAGAGAGGACAGACCCTGGATGGAAGGGGGGCACGTGAGGGAGGGCTGACCCTGGATGGATGGGAAAGGGAGGGCAGACGGATTGAAGGGGCAGAGAGAAAGGGCAGATGGTGGGTGGAAGGGGGAGAGAGAAAGAGGGCAGACTGGGGCAAATGGTGGATGGAAGGAACAGAGATAGAGGGCAGATGTGGATGGAAGGGAGAGAGAGGGCAGACAGTGGATGGAAGAGGCAGAGAGAGAGGGCAGACAGTGGATGGAAGGGACATTAGAGAGGGCAGACACTGGATGGCAGAGAGAGAGCAAAGACAGATGCTGGATGGAAGGAAGACAGTGAAAAGAAGATGAGGAAAGCAGAAACCAGAGACAACAAACTGTAAATAAAATATATTTTTTTATTTTTTTGCTTTAGGATATAGTATTGAAACTGTGTTAATAAATGTTTATAAATAGAACATGTAAATAAGGTAATCTTTTTATTGGACTAATTTTAATACATTTTGACAACTTTCAGAGAACAAAACCCCCTTCCTCAGGTCAGGATAGGATACTGTAACAGTACTATACTGTATTGACCTGAGGAAAGAGATTTTGGCCTCTGGAAGCTAAATGTATTAGTCAAATAAAATGGTATTATTTTATTTTCTGTATTTGTTTTATTTCTATTTGTTAATTTGTAAAGTGGTGATTGGTTTTTTCAAATTTACATCTGCTGTCTTTATATTTTGCACAGTACTAGGGGACATTTTCTGTTTCTGTGGTGTTGCATTGTATGCAGACTCTAGCATCGGGGGTTCAGTTTAATTTTTGTCTAAATAGAAAGTTTATGATTACTTATTCTATAGTGGATTAGGGTGTATCTGTGTTTGTGAAAAAGACATGGCTTTCGGTTGGCATTGACTGTGCAGGATTGATGATCTGTACTAATCTGTTTTCGTTTTACAATAGGTAAATTGATGTTCTGGTGCTCACTGTAGTGTTTAAGATGCTTTCCTTTTCCTTGTGTGACTCGTACAAATTACTGCTTATGGTATGGTAGAATTGCTCTATAGGTCCTGAGTGTTTTGTATTCTAGGTATGCCTAGTACTGGATTTTTTTTTTTTGGGGGGGGTGGGGGGTGTTAAAAAATGACCGGCCCCAGGTGTCAACTACCCTAGCTACGCCACTGGGTCTATTGTATCCGTCTGGGGTATGTTATTTTTGCTTCTTCAGTTTGCATTTGAATAGTAGCAATTACCTTTTACCCTATATGGATTGTATTTCTGAACCAAGTGGATGCTTGTAAGATAATCTTTAATTAATAATACGAAGTTGAAAAAAAAAGAGGAAGGGTAGAAAAACTTTAAAAAATAAAGAAAATTCCTGCACTTGTCAAAAAAAATTGAAGAGGAAAAAAAGGCAGAAAACTGCAACAAATAAGTTTACTCGCTACTGCGATAGAAGATGCATCTTCTCAGCTCCAAGGAGAAAGTAAAACTGTGTGCCCCACGCAATTTGGGAAAGCACTCGTGCATGTGTGGTGTGGGCCTACTAAAGGCTTCTAGAAGAGTTTGGAATGCTGGGTAGTGTCCATGCTGGAGCTCCGTTGGGGGAGTCACCTACATGTGAGATACTATGTCCTGTTTGTACTCAGAGAAAACAGGATATGTTTCTGAACAGATAGTTGGCAAGATTTCAACTTCCCTTGGAAATACAGACATAGAAACATAAAAAAATGAAGGCAGATAAAGACTATCCAGCTTATTTTCGAAAGAGAAAAACACCTATAATGCGACCTAAATCGGGAGATAGATGTTTGTCTCGCAAAGGCGCCCAAATCGGTATAATCGAAAGCCGATTTTGGGCGTTTCCAACTGCACTCCGTCGCGGAAATGAATAAAGTTGACGGGGTCGTGTCGGAGGCGTGGTGGAGGCGGAACTGGGGTGTGGTTATCAGCCTAGAGATGGGTGTCTTTAGCTGATAATTGAAAAAAAAAAAAAAGGCGTTTTTACCGCGATTTTGAGTCACTTTTTTTGGACCCTTTTTTTTCACGAACAAGTCCCAAAAAAGTGCTCCAACTGCCCAGATGACCACTGGAGGGAATCGGGGATGACCTCCCCGGACTCCCCCAGTGGTCACTAACCCCCTCCCACCAAAAAAAACCCCACTTTAAAAACTTTTTTTCCAGCCTATATGCCAGTCTCAAATGCCGTACTCACCTCCATGACAGCAGAATGTGTTCGATCCTGTCACTGCCTTTCCCAGGGTCAGATGTGGCTCTCGGGTACACTATAGGGTCACATCAGCATTGCATTGTGGTGGGTGTAGGGTATTGGGCTCCGTGATTTCATTAGCTTGTGTTACAGTCTCACGATGTTGGTAGTTGGTAGGCTCTTCTCCCATGGTGCTTTTCCCCCTGCCTACTGGGTCAGAGTGTGCCCTGTTGTGTTTCCTGTTGTAGTCCATGCGGTAGTGGCCATTTTTCTAAGCCAGTTTTAGTTCCCTTTCCTGCGTTAGCCACATTAGACAACTTAGTTCTTCCCTTGAATGTGGCTGAAAGAGGGCATTGTACAGCATTCTGCCAGCTCTGACCTACTGCTCATCTCAGTACCAGGGAGACTCGTTGTCAGTGGGGCACAACCTCTGATCTGCAGTTAACTGTGAGTAAAGGCGGTTATTCCAATAAAGGACGTTTTCGGAGAGATTAGTCTTCAGGTGTCAACTGGTGTGCCAATGTTATATAGCAGCAACCAGTCCTAGGGGCCTGCGTGTATGCTGGTCCCTGGAGCACTTTTAGTGGGTACCGTAGTGCACTTCAGCCAGGTGGCCCCAGGCCCATCCTCCCCCCCACCTGTAACACTTGTGCTGGTAAATGGGAGGCCTCCAAAACCCACTGTACCCACATGTAGGTGCCCCCTTCATCCCTAAGAGCTATGGTAGTGTTGTACATTTGTGGGTAGTGGGTTTTGGGGGAAGGGGGTTGGGAGCTCAGCACCCGTGGTAAGGGAGCTATGCATGTGGGAGCTTTTTCTGAAGTCCACCGCACTGACCTAGGGTGCCCAGTTGGTGTCCTGGCATATCAGGGGGGCCAGTGTACTACCAATCCTGGCCCCTCCCATGACCAAATGACTCGGATTAGGACGTTTTTGAGCTGGGCGTTTTTAGTTTCCATTATCGCTAAAAAAACGTCCATTTTTTCGAAACCGCCCCTTCACGGACCCGTTCTCGGAGATAAACGCCCATGGAGATAGGCATTTCCATTCGATTATGCCCCTCCACATGGCCTATCCAGTCTGCCCATCCATGTCATCTACTATCCCTTCCTCTCCCTTAGAGCCTTTCTTGAATTCAGTTAGTTTTTGTCTCCTCCGCTGGAAGGCTGTTCCATGATTTCACCACTCTTTCAGCGAAGAAGTATTTCCTCAGGTTACTTCTGTCTGTTCTAGCAAAAATAATTGACTGGTGCTTGTTTTTTTGGAAAATGGAGAAAGAAACCCTCAGAAACCATAGGCCAAATTGCCTTGAGGTTTAGAGCATGGTTAGGACTGATTTTACATCAACTTGTAACACACGCTACAGTTCGATCATAGGGCCAAAAAACTCCATTTTGAAAAAAGGGGGCTCATAAAGTTTTTAATCGCCTCAATATTGAATTGTTGGTAAACAAGTTAATTTTCTTTCAATAAGTTCATATGTGAAGATTCAAAGTCATTCAAATACTTTTTCAAAAGATTATCGCGTCAGCATATCAGGAAAATAACACTTAGCTTTTTAATGTGTTAGAGCCAGGCACTCATTGCTGTCCGTTCTACGGGAACCCGTTTCGCCTAGAAACGTGGCTTCTTCAGGAACGGAGTGCTGTTAGAGTATGCTGAAAGTCTAAGGTAAACAGAAATCATAGCGTAATCATAGAATGAAAGAAAACAATATAATAATTGCACACCTAAAACTCACACCATGGTCAAACGTACTTTTAGCCGGACGTCTACAATGCTTCAAGATGGCGCCTTGGCGTCCACGTACAGTCAGCTGACTAAAATACTATCATGCACGTGCATGACCATGGTGTGAGTTTTAGTCCTAACCATGCTCTAAACCTCAAGGCAATTTGGCCTATGGTTTCTGAGGGTTTCTTTCTCCATTTTCCAAAAAAACAAGCACCAGTCAATTATTTTTGCTAGAGCGGTCTTTTTGGTATTAGGTTACTTTTTTTGCTCTAGAATACTGCTTTTGTTCAGTTTGATTGTAATCATATACTTCTGTCTGTTCCCTTTGACCTTCATCCTGTGGCCCCTCATTCCAGAGTTTCGTTTCAGCTGAAAGAGAATTGCCTACCATGCATTTATGTCACAGAGGTATTTAAGCATCTCTATCATATCTCCCTTCTCCTGCCTTTCTTACAAAGTATACATATTGAGATCTTTAAGTCTGCCCCCATACGCTTTATGACGAAGACCACTGACCACTTAGTAACCGCCCTATGGACTGACTCCATTCTGTTTATATCTTTTTGAAAGTGTGGACTTCAGAATTGTACACAATATTCTTAATGATGCCTCACTAGCATCTTATACAGGGGCATCATCAACTCTTTTTTCCTAATGGCCATTTCTCTTCCTAAGCATACATGCATCCTTATAGCTTTCGCTGTCGCCTTTTCTACCTGTTTGGCCACCTTAAGATAATCACATTGATCACACCCAAGTCCTGCTCCTCTGTCATGCACAAAAGTTCTTCATCCTCTAAACTGTACCATTTCCTCAAAGTTTTGCAGCCCAAATGCACAACCCTGCATTTTTTTAGCATTAAATCTTAGCTGCCAGATTCTGAACCATTCTTCGAGCTTCGCTAGGTCCATATTATCTGTAGGACTAGAATGATAGTATACCAAAAACTGTAAATTAACAAATCACGGGTGTCAAACCTATCGCAGATTTTGGTACCATCTGCAGAGGCAAACCTTACCAGGCTGCCCTTCAGCAATATACAAAAATGTTAAAAAGAACCGAACCTTGTGGCACACCACTGGTAATATCCCTTTCCTCAAAGTGAGCGCCATTTACCACAACCCTCTGTAGCCTTCCACTCAAAAAGTTCCTAACTCAGTCAGTCACTTTAGTGCCCATGCTAAGAGCACTCAGTTTATTTATTTGTCGTCTATGAGGAACTGTGTCAAAGGTTTTGCTAAAATGTAAATACTCCACATCTAGCGCTCTCCCTCAATCCAATTCTCTAGTCACTCAGTCAAAGAAATCAATCAGATTTGTCTAACAAGACCTGCCTCGGGTCCTGCAAACCACTGGCTTCCAGAAACTTTACTATGTTCCATTTCAAAAGTGTTTCCATTAATTTACTTACTATAGAACTCAAGACTCCCTGGCCTGTAGTTCCCAACTTCTTCCTTACTTCCGCTTTTGTGGAGATCAGAGAAAGGTTATCAAAATGGTACACGGTTTCAGCAAAACCCATATAATATGAGACATGGAGGGGCATTTTTGATATGATGTCTAAGTCCAACTTTGGACATTTTGCAAAAAACGTCCAAAATCTGAATAGGAAAGAAGGTAATTTTCTAAAAAGAAAAACATTTACCTTTTTTTTTTTTTTTTTTCGAAAATACTGCTTTGAACAAGGCTTTGTGATTTGGACATTTTGTTTTTTGGTCCACTTTCAGAAAAAAAAAATGTCAAAGTACAAACCCACAAAATCAAGGAATTGGGATGAGGAGGAGCCAGCATTTTTAGTACACTGGTCCCCACTGACATCCCAGGAAAGCAACAGGACACCCTAGAGGGAACTGCAGTGGACTTCATAAAATGTTCCCAGGTACACATCTCACCATTGCTCCCTTACCTTGTGTACTGAACCCCCCAAAACTCACTACCCCCAACTGTACACCATTACCATAGTCCTTACGGGTGAAGGGGCATCTATACGTGGGTACAGTGTGTTTCTGGTGAGTTTTAGAGGGCTTACAGTTTCAACCACAAGTGTAACAGGTAGGGGAAGGTAGGAGCCTGGGTCCACCTGTCTGCAGTGCACTGCACCCACCACTAGACTACTCCAGGAACCTGCATGCTGTTCTAATGGACCTGAGTATAACATCTGAGGCTGGCATGGAGACTGGCAAGTAATGTTTTTCATCACATTTTTTGGGGGTGGGAGGGGGTTAGTGACCACTGGAGGAATAAGGGGAGGTCATCCCTGATTCCCTCCAGTGGTCATCTGGGTATTTAGGGCACCTTTTTGTGCCTTATTCGTTATAAAAACAGGTCTAGCTCAAAACGTCTATGTCTTAGTCCTGGACGATTTTGTTTTGTTCCATTATGGCTGAAAAACGTCTAAGTCTTAGGAATGTCCAAGTCCCGGCCTGAACATGCCCCTGACACGCCCCCTTCAGATTTGGACGCACTTCTGATGGACTTCATAGAAAAACATCTAAAAATAGGTTTCGAAAATACTGATTTGGATGTTTTTGTGAGAAAAACGTGCAAATGCTGCTTTATGCCACTTTTTAGACGTTTTTCTGTTCTGAAAATGAGCCCATTAGGGTCTTGAATAAATATGTATGCTCTAGTGCAGTGGTTTTCAAACCAGTCCTTGGGATACACCTAGCCAGTCAGATTTTCAGGATACCCACAATGAATATGCTTGAGATAGATTTGCATATAATAAAGACACAGGGATATAAGAAGTTTCCCTCCCCTCCCCCCCCCCCCCCAACTCCTGAGGGAACCTGAGCAAACACACAATACAGTATTTACATTATTTAAGGAACAAAGCTATCCAACACCCATATAAAAAAGCAACTGTCCCCTTAAACTTAATAACTGGTTGCATCACCTTTAGCAGCAATAACTGCAATAAACACTGTCACAGCATCTCTAATGCGTTCAAGTCAGGACTGACCAGGCCAATCCAATCCAAAACTTTAATTTTATTTTTCCTCAGCCATTCGGATGTAGACTTGCTTTTGAGTGTTTGATTATTGTCTTACTGCATAATCTAATTATGCTTCAGCTCACAGACAGATGACCAGACATTCTCCTTAAGAATTTTCCCATACAGAGCAGAATTCATGTTCCTTCAATAATGTCACGTTTTCAAGGTCCTAAGGCAGCAAAATATCCCAACACCATCAAACTACCATCAACATGCTCAACTGTTGGTATTATGTTATTACTATAAGATGCTGTATTTGCTTTACGCCAGACATAATGGGACCTGTGTTGTCCAAAGAGTTCTACTTTTGACTCATCTGTCAGTAGAACATTATCCCAAAAGGCGTAGGTATTCTTGCAAATGAGAGATAAGCACTGATCTCTTACTTACTGCCTTGCTGAACTGCCATTTGACTGTCTATTGTACCTATAATTGTGCATTTCAGTTTTCACCATGATATTTCCTGTTGCTGTTTTCCCTGCATGTTGAGCATCTTAGCACTGTCAACTGGTAGCCCTGGAAGTGACCCAGCCCCGATTTCACCATGATATCTCCTGTTCCTGTCCTTCGTGCACACTGAGCATCTTAGCTCTGCCTACTTGAAGTGACCCAGCTCCAGTATTCAGATAAATTGAAGCTGCTACTATAGCACTAAGAAGCACTGTTAAGGAACAGGTCATATGCAACTGAGTGCCTAGTGAGAATGCTTATATACACTATGTCTACTCTTAAAGTCACCTTATCTGGTTTTAACATCTTTTAATCTCCTTGATCTTCCTAAGGATGCTTCCTGCCCTATTCCTGTGTTTTGGGGCCGTACACCTACCCATGTTCCTAGTCTCGACCTATCTCAAGTAAGATCCTCATACAAGTTAAAGACAGTATTTCGACAATGTCAAAAGACCCTACCATTTGGAATACTATTAAAATCAGTCTCCTTAACATTCGCTCCCCTAGGGGTAAGCAACTTCTAATTAGAGATTTGATCCTTTCTCATGGTCTGGGCATTCTATGCCTTACAAACACATGGCTCTATGATTCTGATATTGCCTATCTAAATCAGACTTCCCCTCTGGTTTTTCCTATCTTTATGCAAATCACCCTAACAAAAGAGGAGGAAATTTTGCCATCTTTTATTCTTCAAAGTTATACATTCAATTTCTCTCAACTTTCCTAGAATCACTCTTATTCAGACTAGATTCCTCTCCTTCTACAGATTTTCTTCTCATCATCCCCCACCGCCTACCCTCTGATCTTTCCAGTCTCTTCAAGCTCTTGTCAGCTATCTTTGCAATCTTAGAAATATAACTGGTTATGTGCAGGCTTTCAACCCATTGATATTATATACATTTTTCTAAAATGGATGTTTATGCTGCACGCACTCAATACATAAACATCCATTTCTCCTGTATTTTAGAACAGGCTCTATGTTGGCAGAATCTGTTCTAAATTATTGATGGAACTTGAGACGCATGAACCTGTATATCTCAATTCCTACTTCTATGACCTATCTTAAATGGCACTGATTATCAATCTCTATCCTATTGGTTAATAAATAAATTGATTAAAATATTACCTCCTGTTTGTTTTTTCTCTACAGGCCTGATACCAATTTCACTGGTGACTTTTCCGGCTGATCTGCTTTGGTCTTCAAGCTGAGCAGCAGCTGCAGCAGCAGCAGTTGCACCATCTCCTGAAAATAACCATGTTACTAATAAACATATCAAAAGTTATTAAAATAAATCACAGTAAAGTATTTTGAAAGATTTAGTAAGAATCTAAGTGGGTAAGAACAGGGGTTATGCAGTCAAAAGAAACCTGTATAAATTTAGCCAGAGTAAGAGAAGCCCAAGTGTAGGGAATACTAGACATATACATTGAAGCTTTAAAAAATTGTGTGAACGTAGACCAAGTACCTATTCCAGCCCCTTCATTTGAGACAACTCAGAATCATGCACATACTTTTTTAATCTGAATAACAACCTGACCTTTATATACAAAGGGGGCAATTCTATAAAGGATGCCAAAAGTTAGGCACCAAGATGCAGTGTGCCAAGCATCAATTCTATAACAGCATCTGGGCACTCACATTTTGTTATAGACTTCTAGCACAAGTCAGCGTTTATATGCCAACATTTACGTGCACCCACTTATATGTCAACAGCAAGCATAAATGAATGCACCTAAACATGGCACTTTAGTGCATAACTTATATTCTGTAACTTACACGTAAATGTTGGCCAGCCATAAACTGCTCATGCGTCTCCCCCTGTGAAAATCCTCTTGCATTTGCACACTGAGTTGCCCACTAAAATTACAGAATACTGCTGATCGTACAGCCAACACTTATGTGCATACCTGTAACAGTCACGTAAGTGTTATTATTCTATAACTTATGCACACAATTGGTGCATAACTTTAGGCAGCCAGTTATAGAACGAGGGGGAAACTAGGTAATCTGAACATGAACATAAGATTGGTGTATGCAAGTGGAAAAGTACTTGTGTACTTTTGTTGTTAGGTGCCTTACCAAAACTTAATTCCCTGATATCTGGCCCACCTTTGATTTCAAATCACAGTAAAAGTGGAATCTTCATCATACACTCAACTGATTTACTGATACAGAATGGTTATTTTATAACAGATGACCTAACCTGTGCTGTGAGAATTGCACCAGTTACACCAATTTTAAAAGAAAAGCTCTCTCTTTATAAAATTCCCCCCTCCCCATTTAAACCTGCTCTCAATCATGTACACAATTTGTTGGTTAGTTTTATGTGCTGTTTTATGCATTTTATTAAATTACAAACCCTACCCTCCAGTAATGCCTAAAGTCTGGTAGGACAAATGTATGGATAGGATTATGCACATAAGTTTAAGCACTTAAAAACCAGAAAATGTACAGAGGGTGATTCTGCCATTATACCTGCAAAATGGCTGTTAAATTCATTGCTCCAGTCATTTTTGTGGAGGAGGAGGAGGACCCGGCTTTCCCTCCAGAAGGTCGTGTTGCCATGTGAGAGGGAGGGCCTAAGCCTCCTCAGACTTCGCTTCTTGACTATTAGCTGTGGAATAAGGCACATTAATGACTGGCTTAGGAACACCAAGTATTTCACCTGTACAGCTTTGGAATCGGAAATCTTGGGTCCTGTTCCTTTGGCTACTATCTACATGCACCATCGACTACAGTACCACCGGTGCTCCAAATTTATGTACACTATCAGCCTTTGCATGCCATTTGGCACTGGCTCTGCTCCTTTCATGGTGTTGAGCCCACCACAACTCCCTTGTTGCCACTTCGACGTAATCCAGCTTTCTCATCAGGCACTGACTCTAAACTATTTGCCATCTGGGAATCGAAGGGCATTCATCTTTTGCATCATGCGTTACAGGAGGATGGTTTGCTCAAGTCCTTCAATTCCCTGAGAACTGAATTTCACCTGCTCTACCAGGCTACATTCTTGTACCTGCAGCTTCAGAACTATCATGCCACAATGGATCACACATGCCTTATGGCAAAAGCATATGAGACACTGGACATGACACTGACCCTGGAGTCTCAACGAAAGGTACCTTCAACTTTCCATCACTATCACACACTTGGTTCACTTGGCTGGCTGACTTGGGTGTTGAGCTGCTGGAAAGCTGTCTACTCTCTGGCCTCACCCACATTCGGCGACTGACGGAGCATGTACCACATTGGGGGTTACAATACAAAATTAACCCGCAACTTTACTATTCTCTCCATAAGGCTTTTGTCATGAAGATCTGTTACTCTTCTGCTTGTCCCAAGTGCGGTCAACTGGATGCTTCCTTGCGTCATGTCCACAGACTCAATCTCTTTGGCAACAAGTTCTGTATTTTGCTTCCAGAATTTGGTGCTTTAATCAGTTCACTCTAGTCTCACACAATGATCCACGAGATCCTCCATGGCGAATCTCCAAGCTACATGACCAACTTGATCGATCTTCCAGCCAGGAACGGGTCCAAATCTTCTTGTACATATTTCAATCTTCATCTTCCCAATTACAAAGGCCTCAAATACAAAACCTACTGTGCATCCAACTTCTCCATTATGGACAGCCAACTCTGGAACGCAATACCTCGACACATCCGAACAACCAATGAACACCTACCCTTCCGAAAGCTGCTGAAAACTTACCTATTCAAACAAGTTTACCCAAACAACCCAACTTAATTCTCGAACTTAATTCACACCACTAGCACTACCCATACTCCTATCTTCTCCCCCACATCTCTTCCTATTGTCCTACTCTTTTAACTGGATCATCTTTTGATACTTTGTACCATACTTTGTGTTATCTCTGTTATACTTTGTACCACACCTTGTAAGCCGCACTGAACCTGCTATCAACCGGGAAAGAGCGGGGTTTAAATGCTATAAATAAAATAAAATATTAGGAGTTGCCCCGTCAGTAGTTCCTCGCCAGCAGGGTGCGGTCAGATTTCTCAGCATTGATGGTGCTGAAGGTGCTCTTGGCAGCTTGATCCATGTTTTTGCTATGGAGAGACGCCGCATACAGTCTTTAGACTCTTTGGTGAGACACTGGTTCAATGCCACCTAGGAGCCTTTCTGGACTACACTAATTCCTCCTGTTTCTATTCTAGAGTGTTATTGTTGGTCATCCGGTATTCTGGTTGTGCACTTAATAAAAGATTTAACTACATATTTATGCACCTGGCACACACAGATTTGAAAGGAGCATGTTCTAGGCATAGTTTGTGTATAACTTTAAGTTTAAACTAACAAAGGTATTTACTCTTTGGCAGTTGGAATAAACCTATGTTTTATATGCTCCCCAAACTTACCCATCACCATTTAACCTCATAACTGTAGCTAACAGAGAGGAGCTAACATAGCAACCTCTCTGGAACAATCACCTGAGTTGATCTTCAAGACCCAAAGAAAAGAGACTTGGTGGTTTGAGTCCTGGGAAAGAAGAGTCATGGAAATGTGGTGATGTCATTGACGTAACAGCATTCATTAAAACTGCCACATCTACTGTGACATATTGAAAGGAGGAACCAAAAATTGTTCCAAAGAGATTGCCATTGCCTGAGCTTAGCTTCCGAGGCCCGGTGAGGAAAGACATGGTGGCTTGGGTCCTTGGGAAGAAGAGTTGTGGAGGCAGGACATCACTAATGTACTGGCATCCTTTATAATTTCCATACTCATCTCAGCACGAAGACGTTGGCACGTGGCTGGAGAAGTGTGGCCAGCAATACAACTAGTCCTATTGTTGCCCTTTCAGTGCTACTTAGTGTCTTGTATTTTAGAGTCTATCTGCTTGTAATATGGGGAATTAGACAATCAGAAATAAGTCTTTAGCCTCTACAGTACTTTCTGGTCTGATGGATCAATATCTACAGATTATCTCAGGTACGACTGGATCTTGTGTATCTTCATTAGTGCTCCTGAATAGGCCTCCTCTACATCCATCTTTGAGTGCCATTCCTTCCCCTCAGGACTTTAGTCTTCAAGTACCATACTTTCCCTCAGGACTTTAGTCTTCAATCAACAGACTGATGGTTTCAGTATCTCCTATAGTAAGAGACACCGCCCAGAGCACACGCCCAGGACATCACTCCCGAGTATCTGACTAAAAACACAGCGACAATGACAGCCCATGATTGCTGCCCCAGGCTGACTACTGACTGGTCCCTGCCTCAAACCAACAACATAACGACCTCTCTAACGGAGCCTCTCTGCCTCCACCAGTACAACGGTGTCTAGAGCTACAGTGCTCTGTGCCCAGGACATCACTCCTGAGCATCTGACTGTGAGTAATCTATTTATCCTAAACTGACACCAAAATGAACACAATCAAAATACTTCTGGTAATCTACTCCCTTTTACTGATCCACCTAGCACTATCCATCCCACTCACAGAACATTACTTCATACCCATCCTACAAAATCACCAAAGACTGATCAAACATTCCACACTCCACCAAACTGACACTCACCACATTAAAGGAAGATTATTTAAACATGGACATTACCAACAAAACGGGAGGAAAGACCACAACAAATGCACACCACCTAAGGAACGACAACTAACAAAAATCCACTTAACACCAAACCTAGCAGCCCCATACCAAAATATCCAGGTGGGCTACATCAATGCTAGGTCCGTAATTAACAAAACAACAGCAATATCAGACTGGATCACCTCAGAAAACCTCTATCTTATCTTTATCAATGAAACATGGATCCACAACCAAAAGGATCGCATAATCCTTGAACTATACCCTCCAGGTTATAAAATCACTCACTGGACTAGATTGGAAAAGAGAGGCGGAGGCATAGCACTAATCTACCGAGAACAATTCACCACCGAAACCATTGCCGACTCCATAACACCCCAACTAGAAATTGCCTCATTTAGATCCATAACAATTCCCTGATCGATCATCTGAACTGTGTCCTCTTTTATAGACCACCCGGCAACTGGAATGAAAGCCAGCCCATCCTCACGGACTTCATATCAAACAATTGTGTAAACAACTCCAACATACTAATACTAGGCGACATTAACCTTCACCTAGAAGACCCCAATTCCACTAACGTACGTGAATGCAAAGACTTCCTACAGTCCTGGGATCTCAAATGGCCTCACATGCAAACTACCCATATCAAGGGACACGCACTGGACCTCCTATCAAATAAATTGTCCACAGATCATAACTTATTAAGGGAAAATTAGGTTCTTACTGTGATAATTTTCTTTACTTTAGTCATAGCAGATGCAGCCATTACAGATGGGTTGTGTCCATCAACCAGCAGAGGGAGATAGAGAGCACTCTTTTTTCAGTGCCTCATACCAGCTTGCTCCCCTGCCTCTCCTTCAGTATTTGAAGCTTCCAAAGCAGTATGGCAAACCGCAATGGGAATAACATGAGCTTTCCTCACAGCGAACGATGGCCCTACAACAAAGGGCATTAACTCAGAATGGAGGGAATGAAACATCCTCCCGGAGGGCATAAACTCATCCTCCAAAACATGAAACTGGAGGGAATTAAGTCATCCTCCTTTAATTGAACAAGAATCCTGAAGACTGTTTTCCGACTTTCTCCCAAGGACGGAATCTCCAGGAAACATGAACAGAACCTGAAATAGATTTACAGCAAATAGCAATCAGACAGGGAGGGATCATGGCTGCATCTGCTATGACTAAAGGAAAGAAAATTATCACGGTAAACACCTAATTTTCTCTTCCTTGTCATCAAGCAGATGCAGCCATTACAGATGGGATGTATCAAAGCAATCCCTAGATAGGGCGGGAACAAGCCACACCATGCGCCAGCACTTGCGCTCCAAAATGTGCGTCCCTCCTGGCAGTCACATCCAGCCTGTAATGTCGGGCAAAAAAGAGCTTAGAAGCCCATGTTGCTGCACTACAAATCTCTTGAAGAGAGAGTGCTCCAGTTTCAGCCCAAGAAGAGGAAATTCCTCTAGTGGAATGCGCCTTAAAGGCATCAGGCGGAGGCCAGCCGACAAGCAAATAAGCTGAAAAGATAGATTCTTTAAGCCAGCGGGCAATAGTGGCTTTAGACGCTGGAGACCCTCTGCGAGGCCCTGATAGCAAAACAAACAGATGATCAGAGGTCCTGAAAGAGTTAGTAACTCGCAGATACTGCAGCAGAGTCCCTGCGCACATCCAACAGGTGCAATTGCCCAAAAGAGTCTGGAAACTCCTCCTCTACAAAGGAGGGCAAGAAAATAGGTTGGTTTAGGTGAAACGCTGAAACCACCTTAGGCAAGAAGGAAGGCACGGTCCGAACCATGACCCCGGACTCCGAAAACTGCAGAAAAGGGTCTCTACAGGACAGCGCCTGGAGCTCTGACACCCATCTCGCCGAAGCAATGGCCACTAAAAAGACGGCCTTCAGTGTCAAATCTTTCTCTGAAGCACGCCGAAGCGGTTCAAAGGGAGCACCCTGAAGGGCTTTCAGCACTAGCCCCAGGTTCCAAGCTGAACAAGGTGCACGCACGGGAGGACGGAGCCGAAGCAGCCCTCTAAGAAACCGTGCCACATCTGGATGCGCAGCTAAAGACACGCCTTCAACCTTGCCACGCAGGGAGGCCAACACTGCCACTTGCACCCGCAGGGAATTATAGGCCAAGCCTTTTTGTACACCATCCTACAAAAAGTAAAGAATCGGCGAGACAGGAGCCCGCAGGGGTGTGATCTCTTTAGAAGCACACCAGACCAAACTGGCGCCAAATCCTGGCATAAGCCACGGAAGTGGAACGCTTGTGGGCTTGCAGGAGAGTGGTAATTACTTTATTTGAATAGCCTTTGCCTCTCAATTGCGCCCGCTCAATCACCAGGCCATAAGACCAAATCGGCCAGCGTCCTCCATGGTCACCGGACCCTGTGACAACAGGTTGAGAACCAGAGGTAACTGAAGGGGATCCTCTATGAGCATCTGTCGGAGGTCCGCATACCAAGGTCTCCTGGGCCAATCCGGGGCGACGAGAACCACTTCTCCTGGATGCAGCCGAATCCGCAGGAGCACTCGCCCTATCAAGGGCCACAGAGGGAACACATACAGTAGGCCCGGAGGCCAGGGTTGAGCCAAGGCATCCAACCCCGCCGAGCGAGGATCTCTCCGTCTGCTGAAGAAGCACGGGACTTTGGCATTGGAGCTTGTCGCCATTAGATCCATCACGGGCCTGCCCCACATGACACATATCTGCAGGAATACTTCGTCTGCAAGTTCTCACTCCGCTGGATCGATCTGATGCCTGCTTAATCGGCTTGCACGTTGCTCTGACCTGCAATGTGAGCTGCCGACCGAAACTGTAGATGCAGCTCAGCCCAGTGGCAAATTTGTTCGGCCTGCACGGCTAGAGCTCTGCACTGAGTGCCGCCTTGTCGATTTATGTAGGCCACTGCTGTCGTGTTGTCCGACATCACTCTGACAGCCAATCCTTCCAGGGTCACTTGAAAGGCCAGAAGCGCCTGAAACACCGCTTTCAACTCTAGACGGTTGATGGACCACTCCGACTCCTCGGGTGTCCATAGATCCTGGGCATGCTTCCCCTTGCAATGTGCGCCCCGGCCCTTCAGGCTGGCATCAGTCACCACTAGGCACCAATCGGGGAGCGCCAGTGGCATTCCTCGCCGCAGCATGCTGTCTGAGAGCCACCACTCCATGCTGAGTCGGGCCGCAGGGAGCCAAGAGAGTCTGCATTGATAATCCTGAGATACTGGAGTCCATCTTTGGAGTAGAGCATACTGTAGAGGTCTCAGGTGCGTTCTCGCCCAGGGCACCAGTTCCATGGTGGCCATCATCGAGCCAAGCAGCTGGACAATGTCCCAAGCTCGTGGGCGGGGCATCCTCAGGAGCAGACGGACCTGATTCTGAAGCTTGTACCGCCTTTGCTCGGGTAGGAACACATACCCTGAGGCTGTGTCGAACCTGGCCCCCAAATATTCTAGAGACTGCGAGGGGGTCAGGTGACTTTTGGCCAAATTGACGACCCAGCCCAGAGATTGAAGTACTGAGACCACTCTGGCTGTGACATGCTGACTCTCTGCAGCAGAGTTTGCTCGAATAAGCCAGTCGTCCAGGTATGGGTGAACCCGAATACCCTCTCGCCTTAGAAAGGCAGCTACTACCACCATAACCTTCGAAAAGGTGCGGGGAGCTGTGGCGAGGCCAAAAGGCAAGGCCTGAAACTGGAAATGCTTTCCCATCACCCGCAAACCTCAGAAACTTCTGGTGCGGGGGCCAAATTAGTCTGTGCAAGAAAGCTTCTTTCAGGTCCAGAGACATGAGAAACTCTCCTGGCTGTACCGCCGCAATGACGGAGCGCAGGGTTTCCATGTGAAAATGCCGCACTCTCAGGGACCTGTTTAATTCTTTTAAGTCCAGAATAGGGCGAAAAGACCCTCCTTTTCGCGGCACCACAAAGTAGATGGAGTAGCGGCCGCAGCCGTGTTCGGTGGGAGGTACCGGGGACACGGCCCCTATCTGAAGCAGATCTTGCAAAGTCTCCTCTACCGCCCGCCCGTTTGGCGGCAGAACCGCATCGGGACTCCACAACACGTCTCTTACAGGGGCGTCGAATTCTATTCTGTAACCGTCTCCGATCAGGTCCAAGACCCACTGATCTGAGGAAATGTTGGCCCACTCCTCGGCAAAGAGGGAAAGACGTCCTCTGATGACAGGACTCGAGGAGAGGGCCGGCGCACCATCATTGAGAGGGTCGCCCCTGAAATCCAGGCCTTGAGCCAGTGGCTGCGGAACGTTTGTCCGAGCGAAAGGAGTTTCCTCTTGCTGAAAACGGGCACGAGAAGTGAACCCAGCAGAACGCCCCGGGCGGTACCTTCGAGCTTCACGGAAGCGAGGTCTGTAAGAGGAGTGGACCGCCGCACCCTTAGAGGAAGGCCGAGGCCTATCTTCGGGCAAGCGCTGGGGTTTAGCCTCACCCAGGCCCTTCACAATTTTCTCCAACTCCTCACCAAACAAGAGAAGGCCTTGAAAGGGCAACTTCACCACCTTTGCCTAGAGGCCATGTCCACCGCCCAATGCCGTAGCCAAAGAAGGCAGCAAGCCGCCACTGCTACTGCCATGTGTTTTAGCCGAAGCTCTGAGCAATATCAAAGGGCGTCAGCAAGAAAGGACAAAGCCGACTCCATCCGCGGAGCCACATCTGAAAAGGGCTCCGCTCCATCCCCAGGCTGTTTCCACTGCTGTTGCAACCAATCCAGGCAGGCTCTAGCAGCATAACAAGTGCATGCCAGATGCCCGAATAGTGAACCTGCAATTTCAAATGACCGTTTAAGTGCTGATTCCAGTCTACGGTCTTGAATATCCTTCAGGGCAACACCTCCTTCAACAGGGAGGGTAGTTCTCTTTGTCACATCTGTGACTAAGGCATCCACTTTAGGCACAGCAAAGCGGAGCCATATGCTCCTCACTCAGAGGGTATAATTTGCCCCATAGCCCTGGAACTTTCAATGGTCCCTCGGGGTCAGCCCATTGAGCCGAAATAAGCTCTTGGATGGAGTCATGCAAAGGAAAGGCTCGAGCAGACTTTTTGGAACTAGCCATCCTAGGATTCACAGAGGAGGCTGAGCCACTGTCAGGGTCCTCAATAGAGAGAGCCTCAGGGTATCAGAAATAAGCGCTGGCAGCTCATCACGGTGAAAAAATCCTCACCGCGGAGGGATCGTCTAGATCCTGAGTCACTTCTGCAACCAGACTCTGGCTCCTCAGGACCATGAAGGCCTGCCAGAGTCCTCCGAACCCTCGCAGCCCGACCACAGGGGGGGGAAATGGAGGTGCAGCACTCTCTGAAGGGGAATGAGCCCTTCTGCGCTTCATATTCTGCCAATATCAGGGAATAACGCCTCAGAGGGCATACCCAGGCTAGAATCCACCGGGGGAGCATTAGAAGAGGCCCCTGCAGGGCTTTGTGGGAGAGCTCTTTAAGCATGTATGCTTTATGCATTAATAAGACAAAATCAGGGGAGAAAAACTCACCCTGGGCACCCGGATCTCTGCCGAGGCTAGTAGCTCTTCATATCAGCCTCACTCCGAGGCCTCCCCCCGGGCTCAGGACTCTCTCCGTCTCAGAGGAGGTCGCGCCCTGTGGTAAATTCAAAATGGTGTCCGCTGCCAGCTAATGGAGCGCGAAGAATCGTCGCTCGCCATGCTCGGGCCGACTCTAACGTCTGTACAGCACGATTTACAGAGCCCCGCTGCTGATCTGCGCTTGCCACACTTGGAACAGCGCTTTACATTCTGTGCAGCCATCGCCGAAAACGGCAGTAAAATTCAAAATGGCGGTTTGCGCCAAAATCACCCCCGATCGCGGGGCCCACCCCGGAGGAGTCAGAAACACTCTTACCTCACTGGACCGAGTATCACAGCTCCGGTCCCACAGAAAAAGGCAAGGAAAAACCTCTGTTCCTTTTTTTTTTTGTTTAACGCTGTGAGGAAAGCAGAGGTAAATAGAAACTCCGGAGGCTCAGGTGAGTGGGAAAGGCAGGGAAAGGGCGAACCTAAGTGCCTGCATCCACTGTTGGTGGGGAAGGACAGGGAAAGGTAAGCAATGTGTCCACATCCACGGAGGTATGGGTAAGGCAGGGAAAGGGTCAACCTATGTGCCTTTTAAAGTGAAGCTGCTATAGCCTCCAACACCCGGCTAACAACTGGCAAGCCAGGAGCCCACCTCCAGGCAGATTTTTGATGGAGCTCGAAGATGCTGCAACCACTCTGCTAGGGGAGATAGAGAATACTGAAGGAGAGGCAGGGAGCAAGCTGGTATAGGCACTGCAAAAAGTGTGCTCTCTATCTCCCTCTGCTGGTTGATGGACCCAACCCATCTGTAATGGCTGCATCTGCTTGATGACAAGGAATAACAGATATCAAATAAGAACATAAGAACAGCAACACCTTGGACCAACCATTACAAATTGAACCTAACTT
This sequence comes from Microcaecilia unicolor, assembly GCF_901765095.1. Lineage (NCBI taxonomy): Eukaryota > Metazoa > Chordata > Amphibia > Gymnophiona > Siphonopidae > Microcaecilia > Microcaecilia unicolor. The sequence continues at coordinate 250,043,355 of NC_044034.1, forward strand.
TAAACTGGCGGAAGAAGGGTTCCAAACCACACACCAGAACATACAACTTACACTACAAGAGGGCAAACAGATCCACAAGTATTCTGGCAACAGATATACGACAATGAATGGATAAAATGAACTGAATCCATATTTATCTCAACCGCTGGGATAACAGATGCAACAACGTACTAAACGAAATAGCACCCTTAAAAACATGAATATCAAAAAGACAGAACACTATACCATGGTTCAATGACGAACTAAAAAAACTCAAAACACAATCCAGGAAACTTGAATGAGCATGGAAAAAAACAAAGATGAACATACACTCAAACACATGGAACAAATACATAGAAAATACAAATATGCCATAAGACAAACCAAAAGGTCCTATTACAAAACCAAAGACCAGACTACAAGATATGAAGAAACTATTCCAACTCGAAAATAGTTACTAGACACCATCCCTATCCCACAACCAGCAGACATCCCACCCGCAGATAAACCTGCTAACTACTTTGGACAACATTTAAACTCCTCAACAAACGAATCAGTTACACAAGCAACTCACACCCGCAGATAAACTTGCTACTACTTTGGAAACATTTAAACTCCTCAACACCAAATCAATTACACAAGCACTCCCACCCCGCAGATTAAACTTGCTAACTACTTTGGACAACATTTAAAACTCCTCAACACCGAATCAGCTAAACAAGCAACTCACAGTTCACCAATACCACTGCAAACTGGATACATGTCCCAGTCATCTACTAAAATCCGCCCCCCCGACGCTTCACAGCAGACCTTACATCCCACCCTAAACTTCATGTTACAAGGTGTCTCTTCCCTGAGGAATATGGCAACATCCTACTCCACCCCAATACCAAAAGATGCAAGAAAAAGCACAAACAATCTCACCAACTACCGCCCAGTGTGCATCTATCCCACTAGTAGTAAAAATGATGGAGAGTTTGGTGACTAAAAAGCTTACAGAATACTTAGACAAGTTCTCAATATTACATAATTCACAATCAGGATTCCGCTCCCACCATAGTACCGAAACTGTCCTAGTCACCTCCTGGCCAAATTCAAGCAGGAGATAGCCATAGGTTAAAAGCATATTCCTCCTCCAGTTCGGACATGTCGAGCGCATTCGACATGGTGAACCACAACATACTACTAAGATTCCTTGGCCACTTCGGGATTGAAAGATATGTACTTAATGGATCAAAGGTTTTCTAACCACCAGAACTTATCAAGTAAAATCAAACTCAAATATAACACCACCGTGGAAAGCAGTCTGCGGAGTACCTCAAGGATCACCACTATCACCAATACTCTTCAACATGATGATGATTCCACTGGCACAGTCCTTGTCCAGTCGAGGCCCTCAACCCGTTCATTTACGCAGATGATGTTACAATCTACATCCCCTTCAGACATGACTTGACAGAAAAACCAATGAAATCAATGACTCGGCCCTGAACATCATGGACTCCTGGGCAAACTCATTCCAACTGAAACTGAACACTGAAAAAACACACTGCCTCATCCTCTCCTCTCAACATAACAAGTACAAAACCCACAACCATAAATACCCCAGGACACACTCTACCTACCTCAGACAGCTTGAAAATACTCGGCGTCACACTCAACCGTACCTTACTCTCGAGAGCCAAGTAAACTCTGTAATAAAGAAATGTTCTATCAATGTGGAAGCTCAAACGATTTAAAACCTTTCTTCCCAAGGGAAACTTTTCGAAACCTAATACAATCAATGGTCATAAGCCATGCAGATTATTGCAACGGAATCTATGCGGGATGCAAAGAAGAACTCACAAAACAACCTCCAGACACCCAAAATACAGCAGCCAGGTTGATATTTAGCAAAACACGCTTCGAAAGTGCTAACCCCTTCGAGAAAAGCTGCATTGGCTCCCAATCAAAGAACGGATCATCTTCAAAATCTGCACTCTGGTCCACAAAATTATATATGGCATAGTCCCAGGATACATGATAGACATTTTAGATCTACCAATAAGGAACAGAATCGGATCGTCACGATCATACCTAAACCTACACTACTCAAATTGGAAAGGACTGAAATACAAAACAACCTATGCATCCAGCTTCTCCTACATAAGTGCACAACTATGGAATGGCCTCCCAAAAGCTGTGAAAACAATCCATGACCACCTGAACTTCAGGAAATCACTAAAAACCAACCTCTTCAAAAAGGACTACCCCAACGATCCTACGTAAACCTCTTCACCCAGCAACACAGCATGCCTAATGATCGTACTGGACAACACACAATCTTCATCCCTTCGACCCTCCACATATACTTCATTCGATCACTACACAACCTTGTATCTGTTATCATCCGACTGGGTAAATGCGCCTTTGACGGTAATATGTAAGCCACATTGAGCCTGCAAATAGGTGGGAAAATGTGGGGTACAAATGTAACAAATAAATAAATAAAAAGACTAATGGAGGCAGAAAACAAGGTTCTTCTACAAGTTATTTGAGATTAATCAGGAGTTCGTTTCAGTACATGCTGAAATTAAACTTATGGATGTCTGAAAGATTATCTCTTTTCTTCAGAGTTTGGTAGATAAAGTTTCTTCTTTCTCAAAGCATAAAATAGCCAAATTAGGAAAGCATGAAAATAGAATGTGTCAAGTTTAGCTACTAAACTGAAGGTGAAGTGTTGTACATATCAAGAGGTGATTCTAGCACAGATTAAAGACAGTTTAGTGTTACATCACCATATAGAACTTATGGACAACTTATTAATAAAGGTAAGATTACTAGATCTTAATTTTTCCATTATTAGGCTACTTTCTACTCTGAATTTCCGGGTATAATGTCGGTGGGCAGTCAGCAAAACACTGAGCGCTGCCAGCTAAATATCAACCCCTATATGTTTAGTTTTGTTTTTTAATTAAGTAAGATTGGTGGTGTATTCGTTTTGTGTAATTTTTTAGTATGGCTACTTTTCTCTTTTTGTAGTTTCTTTTCTCTTTATAATTTTCCTTTTCCTTATTCTTTCTTCTATCCATAATGTGGGCTGGAATTAATTTTAAGACAATTGATCAATATGGATGTATATTCTTAAGACTGTTTTTTTTTGATTTCTTGAGTTTTTCATATAATTCATACTGAAAATATGTCTCTCTTGTGTCCTAAAACAGCAAATTAATTTCAGTTTTGGAGTTCAAAATTTAATTGGTTTCCTTTGTAAATGCAGTTTTGCCAGTTCTGGCATTAACACGAGTAGGTAGAAAAATCCACCATTTACATGTGGACATACCGGTCTTACATATACAAAACCTGAAGTGACACCACTCATCAACAGTTGGCAATAAACGTTTATATTCATAATGTAGACACAGGTCATGCTACCTATGACAGTATTTTATAAAGAAAACTATATACCAACTTTTCCATAGAAGATAATGCTTAAGTAAGCGCCTCCTTACAGGCAGTCTTAAGACTACTGCTTAAGGTCTCAGCAGCCATTTTGATGGCAGAGGACAGCAGGGGTTTACCCTCTACATGGTAATAAGCTCCAATTGCACTGAGAATAACCCTTACAGAGTTGGTCTTGAGACTTGACAGACAGGTGTAGAAGGTATTCACAGTTTTTGTATATGAGAGGAGAAAATGTCTAGAGCCTTGCCCTCATACTAGATGGTAAACTCTTCCACTTGAAACTGTGTGGCCTCCTAGTGGAATCCCTCCTGGAAAAAAAACGTAGTACCTGAGAGACGCTCTCTGGCAGGTTCAAGGAGACCTTCTCTAGCCTCTCAACATCCAAGCCATCAGGGCTAGGGACTGGAGGAAGGGATTCAAGAGGGAACCCTCATTCTGAGTGATGAGGGTTGGTTAGCACTCCAGTCTCCATGGTTCTTTGGAAGCTACCTACAGAAAAGGAAACCAAATCTGTCTTGGCCAATATGGTGCGATATGGGTCATGGTTCCCGGGTCCTGCTTGACTTTCAATAGAGTTTTCACTGAGAAATGTGAGAGGATAAGCACACAGAAGGCCCTTCCCCCAATCCAAGAGAAAGCCATCCAAGTTTAGTCTGACATAGGATCTCAGTCTGAAACAAAACTAGGGGATCTTGTTGTTAATCTAAGTGATGAAGAGATCCATCAAGGGGGTGCCCCACTCTCAAAAGATCTTCTGGGCAACACTCATGTTCGGAGACCATGGCTCTGGAATTGTGAGCAGTGACATGACCCTCAAGAATCCATCCAGCCTGGGCATAAGCGAAGGAATTGCAGTCCACTAGCCAATTTTGATTCTTTTGACCCCAATCTATTGGGTCAAAAGAATCAAAAAGGGCTTTATTAACTCCATAGAGAAGGCCAAGGCTCTCCTGCAGTCCAAAGTGTGCAGTGCATTTTCTCCAGGGTGGGCATGGGGTTTGGGAAAGAATGTTGGCATGACAACTGACTGGTTAAGGTAGAATTCTGACAGCTCCTTAGGGAAGCTTGGGATGTGTGCACAGAACTACTTTGTTATGGTGAAACTTTGACCAAGATGGATCAGCTACAAGGGCCTGGAGTTCATTGACCTTGTTATGGTAAATTTTGGGGTGGTTTGGTGCCTACAGGGTGGTTAGGTTAAATTATGCTTTGCTTCCTTGCTGTCCAGACCAGGCCTGAACTGTATTTGTAGGAGAATTAAGCTGTCAGCATTATTGATCCAGGACGGTGCACCAAACAGCATTGCAATGCAGAGCTGGACTGTTTACTCTAGGTGAGATCATGGGACAGAAGAACCATGGTGTAGGTCAGTAGGCTTACAATGATCTCGGACAATTATGCCCACTCATGAAGGTCATCAGAGGGTAGGTCTGTAGAGACTCCCCTTTGATAGGCCTATCAGAGAATGTGTTGTGTATGCTTAAGCTGACTAGGCCTTTGCATTATAGGACCAATTCCCATGACATAATCTTCATTAAGCTGGACCAATCATGAATTGTTAAGCTCCATTACTTCCATGTTAGCCTGTCAACAGCCAATGACAGGACATACTATTATAGCTATGGAGACAAATCCTATATAACATTGGATTTTCTGGATATTAGCTAGAGTGAGTGAGTAAGACAGAGAGTGAATAAGAGTGAATGAGTTGAATTAAGTGAAAAATGTTGGACTCCAGCCCAGCAGAGGGACTGGAAAGATGTGCCATGGAGAAATATGTCTCTCTGAAGGGGGAAGCAAGGATCCTCTCCCTGGGCAAAGGTGAGAAATTCCTATTTAAACTGAGCTAACATCAGAAATCAGCTACAGTGATTTTTATATCAGACCCTTTTTGGAGCAATACTGGCCTGACAACAACTAGCAAAGTCTAAGTTCATTCAAGTAAACAGGGGTAAGCTAAAATAAATATGTGGTATTGACTATGTGTGGAAACAGTAAACATAACATCTTATTGAAACACAGAGACTGTAAGTTTCTGCATATTTCTTCAATCAGACCTTAACTAAAATTGTTAATTAATCTGTGTACCTACTATTTGGAGTGAAATAAAAGCCATACTTCAATTCCAAGCAAAGTTGTATTCACTGAGCACTTCTCGCTTATATAAAGAATAGCATTAGGAGGGTATTCACGTAATTTCTAATAAGGCATAAACAGGTCTTTTAACAAAATGAGCACCACCAAACAAGACTATCCAGGTCAGACACTTCCGGTGACAGGAGTCAAGAGGCTCAAAAGAGGCATTCATCAGCTGGGTGAGATCCATGGGGATTGAGAGGGCACTTTAACATCAAGTCCCTCATGAAACAAACAACTAAAAGCTGAGTAGACATGGGTTTACATGATGATAAGCACCAATTCCACTGAGGTGAACCATTACAGAGTTGGTCCTAAGGCCAGACTCAGAGGTGCAAAAAGTATTCAACAGTTTTCTATAGGACAAGAAAAAGGGTCTAGAGAGCAAACTTCTTCATATAAATCCATTTGACCTTCTAGTGGAAACTCTCCTAGAAGCGAGCAAAACTTTAGAGACACTCTCTGGCAGGTCCAAGTATCAATTTCTAGCTTCTCAACATCCAAGCTGTGAGGTCTAGGGACTGAAAGCTGGGGTGTAAAAGGGACCACATATTCTTGGAAAGCACTCTTTCCCACTGGAAGTCTGCCAGACGGCAAGGTGAGATAACTGGATATACTTTCTATAGTCAGGGTTTAGTTATCATTTATTTATTTACTATACTGTTACTTCTTACATAGCAAATCAGAACGGTTTACATCTTCAAAAATATAAATGACATATAATAATATCTTTAAAATACAAATAACATACAATATCTATATAAATAATTCCCACCTCCAACGTTCTGAAGCTCACTCCGTGGCAGTGAAGCACTGAAGCCCTGTACTGTCCGTAGGCTAGGCTCTCAGCACCACTCACCCTCACTCATAGACCCGCCCTCAACCATGCCCCATCTGGACATAAAACACAACTCCAACGTTCTAATGAAGCCGGAAACCTGCAAGTCTCCAACTTCCGTAGTTGTGTAGATCGCTATTCCCCCATGAGTGTCTGCCCCGCCTTCTCATCACAACGTGATGACGTCGAGGGCGGTGCACTGACACTCACCCAATCGCATCACTCACCGCCCCGCCCTCGCGTCAAACCGTCATGACGTCGAGGGTGGGTAATGAAAAAACAAAATAAAGACGAGTTACTTTGCTCCACAATGCCGCCACGCACCCCCTCCAAACATTTAAGGAGCAAGCTTCGGAAGAATGGAGCCAAGGAAATGTTATGTTTGACCTGCATGGAAGATTTACAGAACTGCAGCCCCCACTCCTGCTACCCCGGGCCGCCAGGTAGCTTTCAATCTGCCTCTCTGAGGTCTCACTGACTGGAGCGCTGACACAGTAAGTCAGCTGGGGCTGAACGATCCCCCTTCCCAGACAGTTCATCGAGCTGAGCCACAGCCACCCCTCGCCTACTCTGCCAGCCCTGAGAGCTGAAGTCTGCTGTCCCCACCTGCACCTATTCAGCATCTGGCAGCAGAGCCTAGGTTCCACTGGATACACATCACACTGGTCCTGAGCACACCTCATCTGAGGGAGGGAGGGAGGGGGTGGGAAAACCCTGGAACTGGGAGGGAGGGAGGGGGACGCAAAACCCTAGAACTGGGAGGGAGGCAGGGAGGACCCTGGAAGTGGCAGGGATAGAGGGAGGGAGGGAGGGAGGGAGGGGGGAGGCCCTCACACACACTCTCGCACACAGTCTCACTCTCTGTCACACACATCACACATTCACTCTCTCTCTATCACACATTCACTCTCACACACACTCTGTAAAACACACACTCCGAGGAAAACCTTGCTAGCGCCCGTTTCATTTCTTTCCGAAACGGGCCTTTTATCCTAGTTCTAACATAAAAGAAATCCATTTGTAATAGGACAGCTCTAACAAAAACTTCCATACCAAAGAAGACAAACCACTCATACATATCACATCAAATAATACTGTTACCTTAAAACAGTATATATTTCCTGTTCAAATAAACCATATTTCATTTCCTGAGTGGTTTTCTCTAAAATGACACTAGATTACTCTTTACAAACAGCACTAGATGTCAAAAGCTTTTCAAAGAAATAGGTTTTTAAAGCTTTATGAAAGAGCATAAATGATTCATCTACCCTAATATATTTGGGAGAGAATTCACATTAGAAATGTTGAGTAGTAGTAGAATTCCACGATGGTGATAAAAAGAAAAATGCTGAAGCTCGAGTTGATTCCCACCTTGTTCTTGAAGGCAGTGGGATTACCAACCTATTATCAGTAAATGAACGTAAAGTTCATGACGGTGTGTATGGAATAGTTAAATTCGCAAGATATGATGGTGTAGATAAATATAGTGCTTTATATGTAAGGATGAGAACCTTAAAAGAAATTCTCAAATGGATTGGAATCCAATGTAGTTGACATAATAAAGGCGTAGCCTTATCATATCTTGAAGCTCTTCAAATTATACGAGCAGCTATGTTTTGAATAGTTTGTAAGCATTTCAAGTTGAATTTTGTAATGCCTGCATAACAGATGTTACAATAATCAAGGCATGTCATAATGTACGCATAGGCCAAGGTACGCAATGAGTTATTATCTATTGTATTTCTAATGGAACGTAATTGCCTTAGATAATAAAAATAATTTTTTTACTACCCTCTGAGATCTGATCATTAAACGATAGAGCTGAATCTATAATCACACCTAAGTATTTGACAGATTGTACCGGACAATTTGGTCAAACAAAGTAGGAATTAAAGTCGGCACTGAACTATGACCTGTTATCCAACAAGCTATTGTCTTTTCAGGATTTAGTAACAGTTTGTGCTCAACCTAGCTGAGACATTCTTGTATAGGATTTAAATCTAAGTTTAATGGATCTACATAGGGGCATAATCGAAACGGATGCCCAAGTTTTCCTGAGGACGTCCTCGCAGGACGGCTCCAGCAAGGGGCAGGGAAACCCATATTATCGAAATGAGATGGGCGTCCATCTTTCGTTTCGATAATACAGTCGGGGACGCCAAAATCAGCAAATTTAGGTCGACCTTAGAGATGGTCGTCCCCAGGACTTGGTCGTTTCTGATTTTCGGCGATAATGGAAAGCAAGGACGCCCATCTCAGAAACAACCAAATCCAAGCCATTTGGTCGTGTGAGGAGCCAGCATTTGTAGTGTACTGGTCCCCCTGACTTGCCGGGACACCAACCGGGCACCCTAGGGGGCACTGCAGTGGACTTCATAAATTGCTCCCAGGTACATAGCTCCCTTATCTTCAGCCAGATGCACTAACTGAACGGAAAAAGACCTTCCCTTACCAATCCCTTAGCGATTCAGAAAGGAACGGGCATGCATGAAGGAAATTGCATGCAAATGAGCTGCTTGTTGTTAGCTCATTTGCACACGATTTCCTTTCTAAGGAGGGGAAGCCAGTGCAGAGCAGCCAAGTGTTATGTGTGGCTGCTGCGCATGCCAAAGACGGCTTCATACATGCAGACAAGCTACGTGTATAATAGCCATCTACAACCTTAAATAAATTGCCGTCTACAACCTTAGAAAAACACAAGTCCAGGTGAAAATGTCCAAGTTCTCGTCAGGGATGACTTTTTTTTTTTTTTAGAGTATGGGTGAAAGACGTCCTTTGCTATGACTCCGTCCCTGCGACGGGCAGTTGAGGACGTCCAAAATGTGGATGTTTCTGTGAGAAGGATGTCCATGCCTTTGATATGCCTCTGACACTCCCTTTATTATTTATTTGGATTTTGAATCACAAGTAGCAGCAGTGGGATTTGAACCGGCCACCTCTGGATTGCAAGACCAGTGCTCTAACCACTAGGCCACTCTGCCACTCCTCCACTCTACTCCACTCCTTTAAATTTGGCCGTCCCTATGGGGGGAGGTGGGGAGTTCAGGACGTCCAAAATGTTTGAAAGAAGGATGTCCACGCCTTCGCTATGCCTCCGCTGACACACCAACCTCCCCACCCAGGGACCTGCATACTACTGCGATGGACCTGAGTATGACATTTCAGGCTGGCAAAAAAAGTTTTTAAAGTTGTTTTTTGAGGGTGGAAGGGGGTTAGTGACCACTGAAGGAGTCAGGGGAGGTCATCCCCGATTCCCTCCAGTGGTCATCTGGTCAGTTCAGGCACCTTTTTGAGGCTTGGTTGTAAGAAAAAATGGACCAAGTAAAGTCGACCAAGTGCTTGTCAGGGACGCCCTTTTTTTTCCATATCACTCGAGCACGCCCATCTGTTAGGCATGCCTCAGTCCCGCCTTCGCTAGGCCTCCGACATGCCCCAGGAACTTTGGTCATCTCCGCGACAGGAAGCAGTTGGGGACGCCCAAAATCGGCTTTTGATTATGCCAATTTGGGCGACCCTGAGAGAAGGACACCCATCTCCCGATTTGTGTTGAAAGATGGGCGCCCTTCTCTTTCGAAATAAACCTGCTGGTGAATCAACAAGAAATCTTCAGCATAAGAATATGAACTGATACCCAATGACTGAATAAGCAATGCCAATGGACTGACAAATAAATTGAACAATAACGGTGACAAAACTGAACCTTGTGGAACACCACAAGAAATATTATGAGCTTTCGAAATAGAAGAATTCTGTACCATTTTGTATGAATGACTTTTCAAAAAAAAAAAGAACCATTTATAAACAATACCAGAAATTCCCAGTGATTGCAAATGTTCTAATAATAAAGTGTGATCAATCAAATCAAATGCCGCAGATAGGTCGTGAGTTAAGTAATGTAATTCACTCAAGAGGGCGGTCACTACTGACTCTGTACTATATCCTTTTCTAAAACCTGACTGCCTTAGATTCAGAGTATGATTGAAGCTGCGAAAATTCAATAGCTTCCATTATTTTTGACAAGAATGGAAGATTTGAAACAGGTCAATAATTACTTGGAGAAAGAGGATCAAGTGATGGCTTTTTTAAAATGGGCTTTACCAAGGCTTTTTAAAGAGATATTAGTATTACACCTTCCATAAGACTCTTTACTTTCATTTAATATAGATAAGTTTGTAAACCCAAAGATGAAATTTTGAGCCAATCTGAAGGAATAGGATCAAGAGAACAGTATGTAAGAGAAACTAGACACTATCTTTGAAATGATGTGAATGAAGGAAAATCAAATGAATGTCATGATCCTGAAAGACTTGAAAAGGGTTTTTCAGTTAGTATGTTGGTAGCGTTTAGAAACTGTGCTCGTAACTTATCTATCTTTGATGTAAAGAAACTGGCTAAGATTTCTGCAGCTATACAAGATGTAATTTCATAGATCTGTGGTTTTGTTGTTATTTGTTTTACTATAGCAAAAAGTTGTTTAGGTGAATTGGAAGCTGTTGAATTTGTTTGGAATAGTATGACATTTTGCAATTCTAATCTGTTTAAGAAGTACTGTTGACATTGTTGCATTTATTTTTCAACTCTTCAGTTTTTCCTGTTTTCCACTTCCATTCTGCCTGTCACACCATTTACATAGTCTTAAGCCCGGATGATACCATGGATGGGGCTTTTTAATCTGCGTGTTAATTATTTCTTTGAGCGCAATATCATCCAATGCTTTTTTTTAGAACATTATTCAAAGCTGTCTCTTGCTCTTCCAATGACTGATCTTTAAAATCTGCTAGAAAATAACCTGAGAGAGAAGGTAAGGAAAAAGGATCTATGCATTTCAAACATCTAGTCTGGAATGATGAAGGTGTAACCGTCTGCACTGATGTTGTAAATGATAGCTTAAAATGCAGATAGTAATGATCTGACCAGGAGATTGGCATTGTCAAAAAATTACTACAATGTAGTAAATCTGAGGAATTTGTCATTACTAAGTCAAGAGTATGATCAGCTATATGGGTTGGGCCCTTAACAAACTGTGTTACCCCAATATCTTGTAAAAATGTAAAAAATCTCAAAAACGCAGTTGAATACAGTCATCAAAATGGATATTAGTCCACAGTTTTATCTGTGATAGATTGGCTGTCAGGATTGGTGGTCAGTGAATCATTAGATGCTAAGTGTTTTGCACGTTAGGTTAGTGGTGTATGTTTTCATAATCAGCAGGATATCAGTTTTGTGATTAGTGTGTGATCACTCATTTAGATAGTCCTTTTGGATAATCATATATCTTTGCATATATTTGGTGATAATCTATTTTGGTACAAGCTATTTTTGTAATCTGGCTTTGCATTTGCCATAGATAACTATTAATTTTCTATTCTTAATAAATATTATATTCCATCTTTGGCATTGTTCCTTTCATTGGTACAGCTAGCTAGCCAAAGGGCCAATTAAGTACTGTCATGTCCCTGAGAAAATGAGTCCAGAATAATTGCTTTTCTGTGTGATTATCTGATTTTAAAGTATATATATATATATATATATATATATATATATATATATATACTTTACAAGCCTCGTCACTCTACAGAGTTAAAGATAATGTATTACAATGAATAAAAAGGATCCAGTAGAAAAAAGTAAAGAAACTAAAGCTATAGCTATGTAAAGATCTATCTTAAATATGCTCTGATAAAATACGAAAAATGAAAAAGAAATACCGCTTAAAAGCATTATATAAAACAATATGAATACATAAACCAATAAGCAGAAAAAATAACCAAACAAAAAATGAACTAAAAAAAGAAATATAACAGGTATTTTATACTGAATCTAAACGAATATGCATTCTTAATTAAACTGTATTAAGAATTATATAAAACAATGTAAATCAAGTTGCTGATTGAGACCATATGGAGTTACATATGTTGAATTCAAAAATAAAACGTTGTTCTTCTCCTAGGAGAATGGAGTCAGGATCCCCCCCTGCCCTTCCATCTTGCGTGAATAACCTTAAGCACAAAAAACTGCAAATCTTCCAATGAATGTTTTGGAAAGCCAATGGTCCACAAGAGGTGCAGTTGCCACACCCCTTGATCTGCAGCTTCTATGCTTGATGATCCTAGTTTTAATCATGCATTTTGTTTTACCAATATATCATGTAAAACATGGACACAGTATCATGTAAATAACTTGTGAAGTTTCATAACTGCTACTGTGATTAAGTCTGAAAGCAACTCCTGTTAATGGGTGAATGAAAAAAGTAATCTTCATACTATGGGGGTTGTTTATTAAAGCTTAGCTCGTTATCTGCAGCAGGGTCCATTTTACTCCTATGAGCCCTGCTGCAGATAACTCAAGCTAAGCTTTAGTAAAAGATCCCCTATGTTTGCAATCTGTACATGTACCTCATGGACTATATCCATTAACTGGTTCTGAATCAATGGGGGCAGTGGACGGTACTAACCCTTATTGAGATTTTATTGTGTGAAAATGCTATCAGAGGCTTGACACCTTTGAAACATCAATGTGTATCCAAAATATGACAATTTTTTGTAGTATTTTCCTAATATCATATGAAAAAGTGGAGAACCTCAGAGTACACACAACCTTGGTGTTGGTCTTATTGCTCTGACCGCTAAAAGATCAGATCTACTTTGTACTTTTGCTTTCTGTGTCTTCTCTTGATCAAGAATGTACATTCTTGAAGTTCAGCAGTTATCAATGCAGATTGTGCGATTTCATTCCATTTGGCATTTAGTATTGTAATGCTTGTTTTATCTTAGAGCTCTTTTTGAGCTGAGATAGGAGTTTTTTAACCACAAGTTTTTTGTATATTTGATTCACTTCTTGTGTCTTTTGTGTATTTCATTTGGGGTATATGACAACATAAGTGCCTTCAACCCTGCAACACAGCAAAACAAAAGCTCGTAATGGACACTACATAACCCATCCTCTCTTCGATCCCTATTGAAACACATGAACTTTATTCAACCATAACATCACCTTGTATTTGTTTCTCTACCGGACTTGGCGAACGCCTTTATGGTACTATGTAAGCCACATTGAGCCTGTAAATAGGGGGAAAATGTGGGATACAACTGTAACAAATAAATAAATACTTTATGATTTGTTTTAGATATCAGAATTTCATCAAATCTGATGTTTTCATAGTCTTTCAAGGTCTGTATATTTTTTCTGATATTTCAATTATTTTGATATATTTTATTTTGTTCTTATTTATTTCTATTATATTCATTTTACAATTTAAATACAAGGATCTTTTAACGGATTTTGTTACCTTCTTTTTACCTGACATTTAACTTCCTAGCTGAAAACAGCATGTATAATAGTGTTTTTGGAACATTTATATAGTATTTTGGTTGTATTATTCATTCATGTGTATTTTCTTGGCTGATTGTGACTTTTTTGTTTTAGATTTTGAGTTTAGTATTGATCACTCATTGACGGATATAGCAAAGATACATACCTGTAGCAGGTATTCTTCGAGGACAGCAGGCTGATTGTTCTCATATGTGGGTCGGCGTCCACGGCCGCCCAGGAAATTTTTCCGAGCAAAAATAAAAGTTTTGCCAGAGCCTTCTGGCGCGCGTACCGTGCATGCGCAGATGACGACCCACCCATTGCGTGAGCGTTCCCGCTCTGTTTAATCAAAAAGCAAATAAACACACAACAACTCCAAAGGGGAGGTGGACGGGTTGGTGAGGACAATCAGCCTGCTGTCCTCGGAGAATACCTGCTATAGGTATGTATCTTTGCTTTCTCCAAGGACAAGCAGGCTGCTTGTTCTCACATGTGGGGTATCCCTAGCAACCAGGCTCACTCAAAACAATGAACATTGGTCAATTGGGCCTCGCAACGGCGAGGACATAACATAGATTGACCTGAAACCATAAACAACTAACTGAGAGTGCAACCTGGAACAGAACAAAATGGATCTAGGGGGGTGGAGTTGGATTCTAAACCCCGAACAGATTCTGCAGCACTGACTGCCCAAACCAACTGTTGTGTCGGGTATCCTGCTGAAGGCAGTAGTGAGATGTGAATTTGTGGACTGAAGACCACGCTGCAGCCTTGCAAATCTCCTCAATGGAGGCTGACTTTAAGTGAACCACTGACGCAGCCATAGAGAGTCAGCCCAGCTTAGGTGTAAGTGAAGGAAATGCCATCTGCTAGCCAATTGGAGACTGTGCATTTTGCGCTGGCGACTCCCCTCCTGTTGGGATCAAAAGAAACAAAACAACTGGGCAGACACTCTAAAGGGCTTTGTCCACCATGTAAAAGGCCAATGCTCTCTTGCAATCCAAAGTGTGCAAGACAATTGACTGGTTCAGATGGAAATCCGACAACACCTTTGGCAGGAACTTAGGGTGCGTACGGAGGACTACTCTGTTGTGATGGATCTTGATATAAGGTGCATGCACTACCAAGGCTTGAAGCTCACTGACTCTTCGAGTTGAAGCAACAGCCACCAAGAAAACGACCTTCCAGGTCAAGTACTTCAGATAGCAAGATTTCAGTGGCTCAAAAGGAGGCTTCATCAGATTGGTTAGAACGACGTTGAGATGCCATGACACTGGTGGAGGTTTGACAGGGGGCTTTGACAAAGCAAACCTCTCATGAAGCGAACAACTAAAGGCTGTGCAGAGATGGGCTTACCCTCTACATGGCGAAGATAAGCACTGATCACACTAAGGTGAACTCTTACGGAGTTGGTCTTGAGACCAGACTCGGACAAGTGCAGAAGGTATTCAAGCAGGGTCTGTGTAGGACAAGGAAGAGGATCTAGGGCCTTGCTGTCACACCAGACGGCAAACCTCCTCCATGTGAAAGAGTAACATTAGTGGAATCTTTCCCTGGAAGCAAGCAAAACTCGGGAGACACCCTCTGAAAGACCCAAGGAGGCGAATTCTAAGCTCTCAACATTCAGGCCGTGAGAGTCAGAGACTGGAGGTTGAGATGTAGAAGCGACCCCTCGTTCTGAGTGATGAGGGTGGAAAACATTCCATTCTCCACGGTTCCTCGGAGGACAACTCCAGAAAAAGAGGAAACCAAATCTGACGCGGCCAGAAGGGAGCTATTAGAATCATGGTTCCGCAGTCTTGTTTCATTTCAGCAAAGTCTTCCCTATTAGAGGTTTGTGAGGATACGCATACAGAAGGCCTGTTCCCCAATGAAGGAGAAAGGTATCTGACGGTAGTCTGTCGTGGGCCTGAAGCCTGGAACAGAACTAAGGGACCTTGTGATTGATCTGAGTGGCAAAAAGATCCACCGAGGGGGTGCCCCATGCTCGGAAGATCTTGCGGACTACGCCCATGTTCAGCGACCACTTGTGAGGTTGCATTATCCTGCTAAACCTGTTGGGCAGACTGTTGTTTACGCCTGCCAGATAAGTGGCTTGGAGAAACATGCCGTGATGGCGTGCCCAAAGCCACATCTGGATGGCTTCCTGACACAGAGGGTGAGATCCGGTGCCCCCCTGCTTGCTGGTGTAGTACATGGCAACCTGATTGTCTGTCTGAATTAAAATTACATGGTTGGACAGCCGATCTCTGAAAGCCTTTAGAGCATTCCAGATCGCTCTTAATTCCAGGAGATTGATCTGCAGACCTTTTCCTGAAAGGACCAGACTCCTGAGTGTCGTGCCCATCTACATGAGCTCCCCACCCCAGGAGATATGCATCCATCGTCAGCACTTTCTCTGGCTGAGGAACTTGGAATGGTCGTCCCATGGTCAAATTGGATCGAATCGTCCACCACTGAAGAGAATTCCGAAAGCTGGAGGACAGTTGGACTACATCCTCTAGATCCCCCGCAGCTTGAAACCACTGGAAAGCTAGGGTCCATTGAGCTGATCTCATATGTAGACGTGCGATGGGTGTTACATGAACTGTGGAGGCTGTGTGCCCCAGAAGTCTCAACATCTGCAGAGCCGACACCTGCTGAGACGCTCAAACCATGGACACCAGGGACAGAAGGTTGTCCGTCCTAGCCTCGGGAAGATAAACTCGAGCTGTCAGAGTGTTCAACAGGGCTCCAATAAATTCCAATTTTTGGACTAGGGTAAGATGGGACTTGGGATAATTTAAAACGAACCCCAGTAGCTCTAGTCATTTGCATGGACTCCAGACCACCCCCTTCTTCGAGGTGCTCTTCGACAGCCAATCGTCGAGATAAGGAAATACATGCACTCCCAGTCTGTGTAGCGACGCTGCGACTACAGTTAGGCATTTGGTAAACACTCTGGGCGCAGACATCAGGCCAAAAGGAAGTACACGGTACTGAAAATGCTGTGTTCCCCGCCAAAATCGAAGATACTTCCTGTGAGCTGAAGTATCGAGATGTGGGTGTAAGCATCCTTTAAGTCCAGAGAACATAGCCAATCATTTTCCTGAATCATGGGAAGAAGGGTGACCAGGAAACTTTTCTCAGACTAGAAATTTGTTCAGGGCCCTTAGGTCTAGGATGGGATGCAACCCCATGTTTTCTTTTGCACAAGGAAGTACCTGGAATAGAATCCCAGCCCTTCTTCCCCTGGTGGAACGGGTTCGACCGCTTGGGTCTGTAGAAGGGCAGAGAGTTCCTCTGCAAGTACCTGTTTCTGCTGGGAACTGTAAGAATGAGCTCCCGGTGGACAATTTGGAGGTTTGGATTCCAGATTGAGGGTGTGATCAGACCGACTATTTGAAGAACCCACCGGTCGGAGGTTATGAGAGGCCACCTTGGGTGGAAAAAATATCAACCTCCCCCGAATGGCAAGTCGTCCGACACGGACACTTTTATTGAGGCTATGCTGAACAGGAGCAAGTCAAAAGCCCGTCCCTTGCTTTTGCTGGGGAGCAGCAGAGGCCTTAGGCGCACGCTGTTGACGAGAACGAGCGCGCTGGAACTGAGCCTGGACAGGCTGCCGAGAAGCAGGAGTGAACCTATGCCTAGCATAGGAATAGGGAGCACTCCCTCTTCCCTCCAAAAAACGTCCTAGATGAGGAAGTAGTAGCAGAAGACGCCCGGCAGGAGAGAGAATGCATAGCATCATTGTGCTTCTTGAGCTGGTCAACCAGATCCTCTACTTTCTCACCAAAAAGTTATCCCCCCCTCCCCCCCCGGCAAGGAACATCCGCCATCCGCTGCTGGACCGAATGATCCAGGTCAGAGACATGCAGCCATGAAAGTCTGTGCATCACTATACCTTGGGCAGCGATCCTGGATGCTACATCAAAAGTGTCAAACGTACCCCTGGCCAGGAATTTTCAACACGCCTTCTGCTGCCTGACCACCTGGCGAAAAGGCTCGGCCTGATCCGAGGGAGTGCATCAACCAAGCTAGACCGTTGCCTCACCGAGTTCCGCAAGTGGATGCTCGGGAAGAGCTGGTACGTCTGGATTTTGGCAGCGAGCATAGCGGCCTGATACGTCTTCCTCCCAAAAGAGTCCAAGGTTCTAGATTCTCTGCTTGGGGGTGCCGAGGCAACGTCCCTAGTACTCTTGGCTCTTTTGAGAGCGGAGTCCACCACCATGGAATTGTGAGGTAGCTGAGACATCAATCCAGGTTCCTCGTGGATCCGATATTGGGATTCAGTTCTTTTCGGGATCACAGGATTAGACAAAGGGAACGACCAGTTTCGAATAAGGACTTCCTTCAGTACATACATCATGCAAAGGAGCCGTTGCAGCCTCTCTAGTGGAGAAGGATAATCCAGGTCCTTGAGCATCTCAGCCCTCGGCTCATCCTCAACCTCCACAGGGAAGGGAATAGCTGCAGCCATTTCCCAGACAAAGAAGGTAAAGGATAGACTCTCCGATGGAGACAGTTCCTTCTGGTGGAGGGGAAGGTTCAGAAGGAATCCCATAGGACTCATCAGAAGAAAAGTACCTAGGATCCTCTTCTTCCTCCCACGAAAGCTCTTCTTCAGTATCGGACAAGACATCCCTCAGAGCAGTCAGAAACTGAGCCTGCCTCAACGCCGAGGAATGACGTCCTCAATGGCAGTGCCGAGAAGTGGACTGCCTGGACTCCGGTGAAGCTTCCTCCACCGACATCAAAGGGGATTCGACCTGGGTGGCAGCTGACACCGATGCTGCAGGCGGCACCGAGGTCAAGGACCTCACCACAGGCGAAGGGCCAGATACCGCTGCAGCAGACGGTACGGAAGGCGCAAGCACCCCAACACCGAAGCAGACTGGCGCAGTAACGCTTCCAGAAGCTCTGGAAGTAGGGAACTGATGCGCTCGTCGAGAGTCGCCGTCGGACAAGGCTGCGGGGTTGGTAAAGGAGCCGGTGGAAGAATCTGTTGAGGCTCGGGAGCAGGTACCAGGCTGCTAGACCGACGCATCAGCACCTCCTGAATAGAGGGAGAGCGATCCTCTCAGCGCCGACGCCTCTCGGGTGTTGAATCCCTCGATGCCCCAGAGCTCCCGGCACCGTGTGTCGAAGAATGATGACGGTGCTTCTTCGCCTTCGCTCAACGCCTGTCATCGAGACTCCTCGGTACCGATGAGGAAGACGTGGAATCCTCATGTCTTCTTGGGCCGGGTCCGATGAAGGTTGGTCCGGGGGGTCTGCATAACGGAGGCCTCAAGACAGGTGGAGACTCACTCGATGCCTCACTGCTACCAGCAGGAGTGGTCATTCCGCAGCCATTACCTTCACTCCAGACATCGATGTGTCCCTCGATGCGGCCGATGTCAATGTCGACGTCGAAGGACCGGACCAAGTCCCAAAAAGCTTCTCTCGTTGGGCTTCTCGAGACGCTTGGGCCCACTTCTTCATGCAAAGACACAGACTGCAAGCGGCTGGGTTATGGTCGAGCCCAAGGCACTGGATACACCAAACGTGGGTATCGGTACCGAGATGGTCCGGTTGCACCGAGTACAACGTTTGAAGCCGCTGGGTGTCTTCGATACATGGAAGGTAAATGGCTTCGGTGATTAAAATGAAGCGATCGTGCCAAAAAAGTAAAAGGCACAAAGGGGAAAAATCCGACCGCGGGCCTAAGGCCAGCCCTGTCGAAAAGAAAGAAGAAACTGGAAAAACTAAGAAAAAATACTGGGGCTTTTTTTTTTTAAGAACAAATAACGATAAAGAAAAGAAGAAATATCAAAAGAATCGTCAAGACTCTCTTCCTGGGCCAGCGAAGTGAACAGGGAAAAACCTCTTCACCTCACAGTGGACAAGAAAAACCTGAGCGGGAACACTCATACGACGGGTGGGAAGTTGTCCGTGCATGAGCAGTGCACGCACTTTGTGCGCCAGAAGGCTCTGGCAAAACGTTTTAAATTTTGCTGTGAAAAACTTTGCCGTTTCCTGAGATACCAATCTCCGCTAAGCTTCTGAGGATCCATTCCTTCTGAACAAGATTCCTTTATGTTTATCCCACGCATTTTTGAATTCCGTTACCGTTTTCATCTCCATCACCTCCCGTGGGAGGGCATTCCAAGCATCCACCACTCTCTCCATGAAAAAAAACTTCCTGTCATTTTTCTTGAGTCTGCCCCCCTTCAATCCCATTTCATGTCCTCTAGTTCTACTGCCTTCCCATCTACGGAAAATGTTCGTTTGCGGATTAATACCTTTCAAATATTTGAACGTCTGTATCATATCACCCCTGTTTCTCCTTTCCCCAGGGTATACATGTTCACGTGAGCATGTCTCTCATATGTCTTGTAACGCAAATCCCATACCATTCTCGTAGCTTTTCTTTGCACCGCTTCAATTCTTCTTACATCCTTAGCAAGATACAGCCTCCAAAACTGACACAATATCCAGGTGGGGCCTCACCAACGACTTATACAGGGGCATCAACACTTCCTTTCTTCTGCTGGTCACACCTCTCTATATACAGCCTAGCAACCTTCTAGCTACGACCACTGCCTTGTCACACTGTTTTGTCGCCTTCAGATCCTCAGATACTATCACCCCAAGATCCCTCTCCCCGTCCGTACATATCAGACTCTCACCGCCTAACACATACATCTCCCGTAGATTTCTACCCTAAGTGCATCACTTTGCATTTCTTCGCATTGAATTTTAATTTTTCATGTTTTCCACTCCCTTCCGGGTGTCCACTCTGTTACAAATCTTAGTATTGTCTGCAAAAAGGCAAACTTTACCTTCTAACTCTTCGGCAATGTCACTCACAAATATATTGAACAGAATCGGCCCCAGCTCCGATCCCTGGGGCACTCCACTACTCACCTTTCTCTCATCCGAGCGAATTCCATTAACACCACCCTCTGGCGTCTTGTCTGTCAACCAGTTCCTAATCCAGTTCACCACGTCAGGTCCTATCTTCAGCCGGTCCAGTTTATTTAAGAGCCTCCTGTGGGGAACCGTGTCAAAAGCTTTGCTGTAAGTAGATTATGTTTATAGCACGTCCCTGCTT